>NC_141763.1:85502348-85853348 GCF_982258835.1 Parasteatoda tepidariorum
TCGTAGCTTAAAATATTGTTTGCAGAAATTAATTAGCATATTAGAGGTCTCCCCCTCAAACCATTAAGATTGAGTCCTAGAACGTGAGGATCCGATCACTGGATCCCCCCATTATTAAGGGGTTATTGACCCCCAATATTAGGGGTAGTTGTAATCTCGTCTGATATGGGGGGTAGCCGCAGTCTTATAAATATGTTCCCCATGCTTTGGCCACGAGAGCGAACCGAAGTTTGGATCTTTTAATATTAATATTACTTTTTACTTTTCACATTTCTCTATACTTCGAGAACTTTTTATAAAAATTAAAGAAGTTTCGCACACAATTGTGAAATTTGTTTTCTTTTTTTTTTTCCAAACCTAATTCAACACAAAACGTAAATTTTAGTAAATATTTATTATTTTTTATTAAACCGTTAAATAATAGTCGTAAAATTTTTAAATTGTATGGTGTACTGTTTCTTACGCCACATTAAAGTATGTATTTTTACATAACATATTACAAAATTTGGCAGAAATCGGTGGAATAGTTCTTGAGAAATCGAATTTTAAAGAATTCGAATATTTAAAATTTGATTTCTCATGAACTATTCAGCCAATTCCCTTCAAATTTCGCATTTTGCCACGTAAAATAACATACTTTAAAATGACTTAAAATTTGTATACCTTACAATTCTAAACTTTTTCGACTATTATAGTAAGTAACAAAAAATAATAAATATTTACTGAAACTTATTAAACTTAAAATATTTACGGCTACTCCTTGTATTTCTTACATGAAATTATCTTTGAAAAAACGAATATTATAATTAGGTGCAAAAATTTTTAAATTCGCTTAAGAAGTTCTCGAGATATGGCGAAATACGCAAAGAATAAAATTAACATTAAGGGTTCAGAATTTTGGATCACTTTACTGACCCAACTATGGGGACCATATATCCCAGATTGCAGCTACCGCCTGTATTTTAAGGGTCAGAAATCCAAATCTGTTGAAAAAACTGTAAAAGAGGTCATGAATCCTTAAAAACTTCATGCTTAAACTTTGTACATAACATTCTTAAATTGTCATTAAAAATAAATTTTTAAAAAAATCCGCACATTTTTTACTGAAACTTGAATTGTGTAGCCATATTTTATATGGTCTTTATGGTTCTTGGTGTGGTCATCCGTTTTCTTATGTAAAAACTTTTTCAAAAAAAGGAAAAATTTTCCAGATGTTATTTAATTTTGGTTTAAAGTTATTCCTATTTTAGATTACTGATATTTGCATTTTTGAATCCATTCAAAAACTCTTGAAATAAATAAAAAAAATAATAATAAAATTGTTCCTTTCTGAAATATTTAAAATCTTTTCGAAATACATCAATTCATCGAAGGAAAATTAAAAGAAAGGGCAAGCATTTCTTTTTATTGGAGGTAATGTGTTAATTGATATTTCTTTCTTTCAATGTTTATTTAAAATGTTCTCCTTTTTTAAATGACACTTCGATTGGGGAGAGGGGAAAAAATTTGAAAAATTTATATTAATGGTGGTAATTTTTTCTTATACCCCTAAAGATGGCAGCACCAAACTTGAATTTAAATATCTCATTTTCTTTATTTAAATATTCTACAATGCTTTTATTCATAGACTTTTGTACATGATTTTATCAGACACTAATCTCATATTTTTAGTTCTTTACTTGATATTTCACTAAATTTCAGTAATTAAAAATTTCCTGTTGAGCAATAAATAAAGTTTAACTTCTATCACGGAGGTATTTTTATTGGGACATGTTGAAAATATTAACAGAGAGATTAAGTTCGATATTAGTAAACAAATTTAATTCTCTCTCCATTAACAGTAAGTTAAAGCAAAGATATAAAATTTAGTTGCGAAACTGTACGCATTTATGCATTTACAAAACCAAAATAAATTATTTTTGAGAAATATTTTTACTTTCCCTAAAGAGATGGCAGCACCACGAAAGGAAAAATAATGTGAAATGTTGAAAGTTTAATTTGTTATTCTTTTCAATTATTTTAGAGAAACTTATCTGAAAACTCTAATATTCTTTTATGCAATATTCATTATTATCATTATTATAATATTCATTATTATATTTTCATTTTCATAGAAAACAAAATTTAAGTATTTATTTGATAAATTTATAACACTTATTTATTTGTATAACAAGCAAGTTAAGAGAGGGCAGCACTACAGTTTAGATATATGTGATGAAATATCATTAACTATTAGTTTAATTATTTTAAATCTGTTCAAAGTATTTTTTAAATTATCCAAAGTATTTCCGAGAGAAACGATGACCTACATTAATGATTTCCTACTCATATAAGAAATCAAAATACATGAAATAATATTTTTTTAAAAATTTATGTGTTTTATTCAGCATCTTTACCATATAAGTTAAAATATCGTATCCACTAATTGATTTTCATATTTAGTGTTAGGATCTCAATCTATCAAGCTTGAATCATAGTTAAAATTGAGTCAGAGAACTGAAGTATTTTTTCATAGATATTTTTATATAGATGACTGGTAGATAGATGATTTTATGGTGCTTGCATGTTATTTGAATATCCAAAGACTTTTTCTCATTAAAGTTTAAACCTTGACGTGAACTTTTTTAAAATCAGAATAGTATTCTTGTTGCATTGTTTAAACTTTCAAAATGTTGTAAGAATTTCAACAGAATTTTATATCTGTGCCTTCCTTATTTTTTAAATTTTTTCTTCGGTATTGCATTAAGTTACCACATAAAATGCTCTTATATTTTATAATATGCAATTGAATGCACGGACAGTGATCAATATAATGATATGCAAGATTATTTTTAAAAAAATTCAAAAATAAAAAAATTACTTTTTAAAAAGTTTGTGAAAACCTACCGATTTCTGAAAATTTTATACTGTTTTTCAACGAAATCTGCATCCAAGTAAACCAAAAAATTATTTGTCAACTTTTATGTAAAAAAATATTGTTCTAAGGGTACTGTGTGATATAATACTAACAATGAATACTAATTTATTTTTTTGTAAAAAAAAATTATATATATATATACATTTAAAGAAGTATTCTTGCGTATTTATTGTTAAAATTTCTATTCAACTTCAACAGAGTAGCTTTTCTCAAAAGACACTAAACAATTAAAATTTTCTTTGTTGTTTCAAGCACTTAACAATAAATAAATATTTTAAAGAAACTTAACAATGCAAGAAATATATGTAAGACGAGTAACAATGAAAATAATTCACTTTGTAAAAAGCTTCTGAGTGAGTTGGGCGATTTTTATTCAACTGCTCTTTTGTGATTCAATTTAATTGATTATGGCGAGAATTTTCTCGAGATTTTTCAGGTACATTCGTAAGAAACTGTAAGTAACATTTATTTTATTTATTCATTTCAGTCAACTACAAATTAAAACAAAAATTTATACATATAATTTTAAACGTAAATCTGCATAACGGTGCACATACAATACGTCAGTTACGAAAATTAGAGAGTTAAGTTAAACATCTCCTATCGCCATTAATTATCCTCGCAGCTCTTCAGAAAATTATTGAAGCTAGTTTAAACTTCCTTATTTTGTAAGAAAATTATTGTGATGTATTATTCATTTATATGTAGATATATAAATTTGATTTTTTAAGTATATAGGTCAGTTCTGTGTTTACAGCTGACTGAAAATATGATTATTTTTTGTTGAAAACATGTCCTAAATAATTGAAAATGAATATAGGTATCTTAAATCATATAATAATTTAGTTAACTACTAAATAAAACAAAAAATTATAAATATTATTATAAGCATATATCTGTATAACACTGAACATGCAATATGTCATTTTCCAATTTAAATTTTTCATTGATAAATTTATATTTTAATAATTTATATGTCAGTACTGTGTATATGATTACTTTTCATTAAAAACATTTCCTAATTATTAAAAATAAATATAGATATCTTAAATCATATAAATATCTATTGCTAATATGGTTTCAGTAGAAATTAATTGTTATTCTAAAAAGAATTTATTTTAAAATAATAGTAAATAAATTTCTGTTTAATGACAGGAAATTGAATGGCGTTCCTAAGAAAGGAGCCAGTAAAAATAGAATTGGTGGTGAGGAGGAGATTGACATTTGTTGTCGAATTGGAAGTGCACGATTAACTGCTTCACAGCTGTATTGTTTTGATATGAATGCACAAAAAAACTGTGATGAAGCCAAAAATAGTGATTTTGGCGGAGAGGAAGATGTGTATTATAGAATTGGAAGTGCACTCATAGCTCCTTCGGAGTTGTGTTGCATTGATATGGATGGCGAGAGAAACTTTGATGAAGCCAAACATTGTGATTTTGGTGGCGAGGAGGAGCCAAAATTTGCTTATAGAATTGGAAGTGCACTGATAGTGCCTTCTAAAATGAATTGCTTGAAAATGGATGAGAAAAAAAACCTTGATGGAGATAAAGAAAGTGATTTCGGCGACGAGGTAGAGCCAAAGCTTTTTTACAGAATTGGAAGTGCTCGGATGGCTCATTCCAAAATGTATTGTGTGAATATGGATGGCGAGAAAAAATTTGATGCAGCCAAAGACAGTGATTTTGGTGATAAGGAGGAGCCAGAACTTACTTATCTGATTGGAGGTGCTCGTATAGCTCCTGCAAAGATGTACTGTTCCATGGTGTGATTTTTTTCAAAAAATAAAAGGCTGGCATCGAAATGATATTGAAAAAGACTTTGACATTAAAAATGACTTACATTAAAAATAATTGACATTAAAAATGACTTTGTAATCAAAAAAAAAAATTTTACCATCCAAAAAAAAAAAAAAAAAAAAAAAACAGGGCGATGTCCATCGAGTGTAATAATATTGTTACATGCAACATACTATTCCCAGCGGAATAGTTTTCTATAAACTATTTCGCTGGAAGACACTCGTAAAGCTCCCACAAAACAACACCACTGCTGACCCTCACCTCCACGTGGTATCGCCTGGGCAACGGCTAAGCCGGCTAACGAGGGCAGCGGACGTGGGAGCACAAATAGTATCCAAAAGAATTCAATTTCCTACCAACTAATATTATCAAAACAACAATTATTTACTAAAATAAGAAATGATCAAGTTGAGGAAAGGAATACAAATAAATCACATGCAAAAGCAAACCAGTTTGAAAAACTTTCACAACAGTGTAAAATCTCTAAATTAATCTAATTACCGATGCACCTTTTAGCGTGAAAATTAACTAATCTTTAATTTTCGCATTTAGGAAAGTATCATTGATTTTCACAAATACCGACTTATGACTTGGTCATTAATTGTTTATGATTCACCGTTCAAGAAGGAGGAATTTTGGAATTAAGACCAAAATTAATGACTGTGCCCTAAAAAAAAGATAAGAAAATAGGAAAAAGCTCAAAACGATAATGAAATTTAAATCCGAACGAGAATTATCGGACATAGTATACTGCAGAAGAAGTTTATCGAATGTGTCCATTCTAGATTCGTCCAATTCATATATGGCAGTACTTTTACTTTCGTTACTTGTACCGCCGGTACAAGTAAAACGTACGTACTTTTACTTGTACTTCGTTACTTTTTAAATTTAGTACTTTTACTTGTACTTTCGTTACGTTTTTAGGGAAAAAGTACAAGTATTTGTAACGGTAATGTCGAGCGAAATCGTTACTTTTTTCTAAAACTCGGTAAGCTTTCTTTAAAAAAAAAAAATAAAAAAAAAAAAAAATAAAAAAATTTGAATTTAAAAAAATTCACGTTTTTTTTTATTTATAAAATTAATGTGCAATATATATGCATTCACAGTTAGGGAGAAGACTACAAAAAAATTGGAAAGAATTGTCCAAGCTGAACACCCTGCTATAACTAATAACGTAACAGAAAAAAAACCCAGGGATTTTAAATTTTATAAAGCTGAAAACAACATGCCAATCACCAGCGACGGAAGAATTTATGGCTTACATGAGCTCAAATGTCGAAACGGAAAGAATATCAATTCTGAATCGATATCCAATCGTAAAAAAATTTTATGTGAAATATAATACTGCAGTACCTTCTAGTGCTCCCGTGGAGCGCTTATTCAGCGTGGCTAAGCACGTTCTGAGAAATTCTCGCAGAGACTCAGTGTCACCACTTTCGAAATGCAATTATTTTGCAAAATGAATAAAAATATTAATTAGCAAGTTATTTTCATACATTTTCGAGATTTATGCATTTTTTTAATGCATTTTAAATAAAAAATGTTGGATTTTGTTATTACGTTTTTCAATTTTCTTGTTGAACTCACTAATAATACATTTTTGTCTTAATACATTTTTTACTAAACTAGAGGGCTCCGCCCCCTGCTCGCTGACGCTCGCCAACCCCCGGAGAATTGCTTCGCAATTCTTGCTTGGTTTGCTTCGCAAAACCAAGAATGCTTTGATTTCATATATTTCAATATTAAACTGAATATTAACTGTTATCATCGAAAAGAATTAATTTTCTTAAATGCAGAATAAGCAGTGTGTCAATATCAATGTCACTTTTTTTCGTTGACTACAGTTCCTTCTATGTCCTATTTGTTCTTTAAATGAGCCAAAATTGTCAGAAATTAACATCAATGTGCAGATATAATCTTAATATGAAACTTGTTTTAAAAAAATGATAATCACAATAATACAGACTTTGTCCCAAAGAAATGAATATATTTTTAACACATTTAATTCAATATATATATATATATATATATATATATATATATATATATATATATATATATATATATATATATATATATATATATATATATATATATATATATATATATATATATATATATATATATATATATATATATATATATATATATATATATATATATATATATATATATATATATATATATATATGCAAACACTATAATATTTTTCAATAAGCAATATTGTTAAGAACAGGGTAATTTTTAAAAAAATATTTTAATAATAAGCAAAATAACTATAAATGAAAACATTAATTTTGCGGAATTAAAATAAACAATGCACCAATAGCATTTTCTTTACGCTAAATACATTTATAAATTTGACATTATATATATATGTTATAATATTTCTCTATATACAATATTGTTAATGACAGGATCATCTTTAATAAATATTTTAATGTTCTCCTTCGTTGTGCATCTTGACAATGCCACATATAATTGACCATGAGAAAAAATAGGCCGTTCAATATATAGCCCAACTTTATCGAAGGTTTGGCCCTGGGCCTTATTAATTGTTAAGGCATAAGTTAATCTAACAGGAAATTGTCGTCGATAAAGCACAAATGGTAAGGAAGAATTACTTGATAATGTATTTAATTCTATTCTTGGAAGATTGACAATACTACCATTTTTATTACCAGTAGCAATTTGGCAAGTCAATACTCTTTTCCCTATTTTAAGAACAGTCAATCGAGTTCCATTGCAAAGGCCATCAACAATAGATATGTTCCTGATCAGCATTACAATGCATCCAACTTTTAATTTGAGCTGATGAGGTGGCAGTCCCGGGAGATTTATGGAGTTTAAATATTCAATAGAATACCTTAAAGTAGCTTCTTCTTCTCTCCCGTCTGATTTATCTACTCCATATAGTGTGGCCTTATCAATACTATAACTTATAACCTCTTCACCTGGCACACGTGATAAAATATTTTCATTAACTTTGTTAACTTCATCATTTTGCGGTGATAATATGATGTGATTAATGAAGTTAGTATTAAGACAATCGATTTTTTCAAAAAAAAAACCAAGAAATGATATCTTTACAATAAAGATCAGGAGTGCTTGCATCAAGATGTAAAAGTTCTCCATTGCCAATTGTCAACAACCAATTGGCAAATTCTTGGTTACCAGCTTTAACTCTCATATTAATTGTCAAATGGAGGATTTCAAAAAATGGCCAAAGAAAATAGTATTTTATAGTTTCATTAATAACCTGCATATGTGTAGCTTTTTTAACGACAGGTAACACTTGTCGAAAATCTCTACCTAAAATGACTATCTTACCACCAAATGGTATCTCATTAGCTAGAAGATCACGAAAAGTTCTATCGATCATTTCTATTGCTTTTCTGGGAATCATACTTGCTTCGTCCCATATAATAACGTCAACATTTTTTAAGCGAATCTTATCACATTTTTTTAAAATACAAATCCCATCGTCACTTAGATCAATAGAATGTAAGGTTCGCATAAGTCTAATTT
Source organism: Parasteatoda tepidariorum (assembly GCF_982258835.1). Classification (NCBI taxonomy): domain Eukaryota; kingdom Metazoa; phylum Arthropoda; class Arachnida; order Araneae; family Theridiidae; genus Parasteatoda; species Parasteatoda tepidariorum. Next base: position 85,510,593 of record NC_141763.1, read on the forward strand.
TATTATTGCAGAGAATAGTTTAACTTTCATAAAAATAGGTGGCAACATTCAGAGATGTAAATAGAACGCTTCGCAAACGCATATATTTCGCTGTTATTATTTTTCATTAAATACTTTTATAAAATATCTCTTCGCTTATTTACTGTATTGCATATTAATTAAATTCCTTGTCATTCAACTTTATCTTATATGCCGGAACCAGATTAAACTTACGAATTAACGTTTTAGAAAACAAATAATCAGATTAATCAATATATCAATACGAAATAAGTTGAGATGTTGTAAAACTGAAGAATGAAATTCTAACTATTTTGTGATTGGTTGCATCTCTGAAAAAGAAAATTCAGACTTGTAAATCGCTTTTTTAAGCTTGCCGTTTTCAGACATGTGATTGGCTGTTGTGAACGGCGGTTATTCTTCATTATTAACCGCAAAATCGTGCTTTAAAACTAAAATAAATAAAAATTTAAAATTATGTAAAAGATTTGAATGCCCTAAATGTCTTCCCTGAAAGATTCTGAATGAATTGATTCCTTAATCTTAGATTTTCATCACGTAGTTAAAAAGTTTTTCAGGGGACAAAATTAACTGCAAAAACTTTTTTTTAGAATAGAGAGATACATTTTTACCTAGTACAGTTTTTACTAAAATTATGTTTATGCCCGACCTTGTTAAACAACGCCCAGTCAAATCTCTAAGAACTTCAGAACTATTTGTGCTATTGAAAACTATTATAATTACTATTTTAACTTTTGAAAACTCGAAGGTATTAATTTAGCAGCTGATATTATAATTCGTTTACAAATTTTAATTATTCCGTTAGGCAGAAATGTTCGGAAAATAATTTTCTCGCATAACTTCAGCATTAGCCATTGTTACAAATAAAACTGTAGACTGTTCTGTTTCAACTTATACTGCACATTCAAATATTTTTTACTAGCTCCAAGATCACAAAGCTATCTGAAACCCCGTGTTTGCTTTGTTTATGTTTGTGCTTTTAAATCGCGTTTCTATAGAGTAAAACAATTTTAAATCAATGGTAATTTAAATAAATAAAAATAATAAACTAAAAATTAAATTCAATAGATAAAATTTCTTTTTCGTGCAAATCCATAAAAAGTTTGATATTAAAATTATATTTGATTTTAAAATTACATTATACGATTATATTAAAAAATTATATTATAATATTCTTCCGAATTTAAAAATAAATTAATGCCCATAACCTTCAAAATTAAAAATAATTAAATAAATAACAACAATTTTGCGAAAACATTAAAGAACATAAGAATATTATTCAATAAATTTTTATTTTACTTTGAATTTTCGATTTCCAAGAAATGTACTTTTAAATCGTTACTTTTTTTGTTTAGTACTTGTACTTTTACTTGTACTTTTTACTCGCTACTTTTTAAAATAAGAGCTTTTTACTTTTTACTCGTTATGTTTTTAAGAATACTTGTACTTTTACTCATTACTTTTTAAAAGTAACGTTGCCATAAGTGATCCAATTAGATCTAATGTAGATTCACCTGCTCTAAAGTTGAATTGTATAAGTATTTTTAAAACTAAAAGTTTAAAAAAGTTTTAAAACTTGAGCTTTGAAATTTTTTTAAAAATATGTGCTCGTGCTCTTTTAAAAAGCAAATATTTTTAAATTTCGCTTCTTATTCTGCAATTTATAACGGAAGTAATGATTTAATAATACAATTGTATTTTAAAATCTGCATTCAACTTGTGTTTTAAATATGAAAGCTTTTAAAATAAATGTATTAAAAATGTCTTTTCTAAAAAAAATGACAAAGTATCATTGATTCAAGTAAAGGGGTAATCAATGGTGGCCGTACTTTAGGTGGTTGTAGACCATCGATAGCGAATTTTTGTAATTTCAATTAAATTATCACTTCTTATGATTTTTTTAATGATTAAGAAGAAAAAATGGTTTTAAGGAAACAAATAATTAAAAAAAAATTTTTTTTTTGAGTAAAATATGATGAAAAAAATCTCTGCAGGAAAATATAATATTAAAAAATGTTATTGATAGATTTAAATATTTTTATTAAGCATTAAATGTCTTGGAGTAAAAGAATTATGATACGCCTGCTTAAAATATTCTATAGCCAAAATAAATGTCAACACTCCAGAAACGTTAGAAATGAAGGGAAAAAACATAAGAAAAATAGCTGGTTGTAAATTGTTAAATTTGAATTATATTTTAATGATTCTAGTTTAAAACCTGTTTATAATAATCAAAAAGTAATAATTTCAGGCTCCCGAAGTATAGCGGTTTAGATCCAAAGTTTAGATCCTTTATTATTAGCTTTATTTTTTGCGTATTTTACCATATCTCTTAAACATTTAAACGAATTAAAAAAATTTGCACACAATTATAAAATTTGTTTATCCCTATACAATTGCCTGCGAAAAATAGTTTTCAATAAATATTTATTATCTTTTATTATTTTTTTTAATAATAGTCTAAAAACCTTTTAATTCTGAGTTACACAATTTTTTTCTATCATTTTAAAGAATGCAATTTTGCTTGGCAAAATAGAAGATTGAGTGAAATCGCTTGACTAGTCCTTGAGAAAGCGAATTTCAACGAAGCATTACTTTTAAAATTCGTTACTTAAGATTATGAAATTTAGAATTTTGTAGAAAAATAATAAGCAAGAAAAATATCTAAGACATTTCGATAGTAGAAAATCAAAAATATTTTGTGATATTAGAACAGAAGCAGCAAAAGTATTGTTTGTTTGAAATATAGAAATATATAGACAATTATTTTGAACTTTTTTCGATACAATGCTCTTTTTTACCAAAAGGTTTATCCGGGCAAAAATACTCCTTCTTTAATAATTGTCTTGTTCAGTCATCCTTTTTTTTCGAATTTTCGACTTGGTTGATTTCAATATATTTTTTTTTTAAATTCATCAATATTCTACTAGTTTTGACGGCACTATTTAGAAACTTTAAACTTAGTCTGATAAACAACTTGATTTTGGAATGAAATGAATTCAAGAACTTTGAAACAAATTATATAAATCTCTCACAGATGTAACAGAATAATGCAAATTGTGCTAATATAATTCATAATTCAAACGTGCTAATATAATTCAAAAATATTTCATCATTTTTACATGTGCGTTTGGCAAATTTCTGCCTATACGTATGGTAAATTTTGTTAGTGCATATAGTAGTATTTTGCCAAACGGTAGTAGCTAAAGTGTATAGTGAAATTGAACTATAGGTTAAAACTAATGGAGATATTCTACTTTACGTTTTACGCCAAACATATTAAAAATTTTCCTAAGGGATCCTCGGAGGTGGGCAAAGTTTCCACAGCCTGCCACCCCTTTAGTAAGTCTATGAAATAAGTTCCAAGCATTTTCTGGGACTTGGGGATTCCTCGTTCAGCTAACCACCTATAGGGAACATCTTGCACCCCAAAGTCTAAGGTCAAGAAAACTGGGATGGGCAGAGTAGGCGTTGACACTCAATGGCCTATTGCACCACTGAGTTTAGTTTTTTTAGTTTATTGTTGTTGATGTAATTAATTTACGTCGCACTAGAGCTGCACAATGGGCTATTGACGACGGTCAGGGAAGCATCCCTGAGGAGGATCCGAAGACATGCCATCGCAATTTTGATCCTCTGCGGAGGGGATGGCACCCTCGCTTTGGTAGCCCGACGACCTGCACCGAAGTCGAGCACTGTAGACCAGTTACGGTAGAAAAGTTTAACGAGGACTAATACCGCACACCCTCGGTCCCTGCTCAGACTAATCCAAGTGGTCACCCACCCGCACACTGCCCGTAGCCAGTGATGCTTGACTTCGGTGATCTGCTGGGAACCGTGTCTTAACGATGAGTCTACTGCGGGACTTTATTTGGAAAACTTAATATCAATATATATAGAGCCAATTAAAAAGGAAGTTTGTAATGTATGGAAAAAGGAAATATTCGACTCCTTGAAAGGGATAAGTGCGGGAGAAAATTATTTGATTGTTGTAAATTTAGACTATCATGAATTAGCCTCGAGCAACAGTATCATGTAAAGTGATAATGAGGAACGTAAATGAAATATTTACCCCGACCTGCCCCAATTGAGGGCATACGGGTAAATGTTTATTAAAAACCAAGTAAAAAAAACATTAAAGAACATAAAATACAAAAAATGCATAAAATACATAAGATACAAAAGTCAAATGGCAACAGCCTGTAAACTTTGCGGGCGAACAATACTCTTGAACAAAATTAGTTATCTCAATTAGTCAGAATATTAAAGGCACAAAATTTAAAAACTAATCATAGGGCAAATTGCCTATTAAGGAAACAATCGAGTTACAAATAGTAAAATCATCAAATTAGTGTTTAAATAGTAAAAGTGGATTAAAATGGTGTGAATGACGAGGACAGTTCAAATCCTACCTAAGAACACCATGAGATTTAAAAAAAAAATTTTTTTTTTTTTAAAGTCACTAAAAGTCCAGTTTTAAGGATAGTCATCCCGGCTAAAAATCAAAATCGCCGAATCAGAGTCTCCAGTGATGAGGTAATTAAAGCGAGAGAATTGGAGTTGACTCAGGGGATATGGAAACGCTGATCCATACGGTAGTTGGACGGCCAGAGTTAGTAAAAATTTACAGTGGGTTTAATGTATCTTCCATAGTTGTTTTGATAATGTCTTTGATGATTGATCTGCAGGTCAGGTTAGAGTAAATCTGGTGTTCTGTTTTGTTGTGAAAATTGTTGCCTCGTCGTGTTTGAAATTTCGGACATTGAAAAATTAGGTGATGGATGTCAAAATGGGGATGGAACGTAAATATATATTTTGCTGGGGTGAGCAAACAAACGTGTTTTACTTATTATAAAAGCATAAATTCACCGAGAAGGGCAAAAAAAATAATTGGTATTTTTCGGCTTTATTAATTTGTTGGCATATACATTCCAGTTTAGCGTATGACTTCGTAGCGCTGTTCAAAACTGGTTTAATGATTATTTACTTTACTTCATTCGTTACCGAGAACGGATATTCAACTAGCATACAATATATAACGCAGTAATTAAAATACTTTTCATTTATAGTTTACAATGAATCATTTATTGAAAAAAGGGAAGTTTAAATATAAAAATCATGGTTAAAAGTAATTATCGAATATATATGAGTAAGAAATGAAACTGTAATAAAATTAGCTGTAGTTTTAAAATATACAAATACTTTTGCTGTATCTTTAGGAAATACTTACATTATCTTTCACTAAACGCTACAAAACATTTAGTAAAAGATAACGACAGGACCAATCGGCAAATAAGACCGCCCTTAATTTCCCTTACCTTTCCCTTTGTTAGAGAATAACTGAGATCTCATCTCCCCACAAATTCAATTCCTGGTTTCCTCCTTTGGTTGCAGTTTTAATTAATATGCTGTTTCCCTCGTGGCTGTTTAAATTTAATAAATACATTTTTCCCCTTTAAAATTCTATTTTAAAACCATCATTGAACAGTCGACCCAATTTTGCGTTAAAGACTAACAATGCTCAACTCTATAGCCCATTTGAACCCAGTCCAGAAGACAATGAAACACCTGAATCAAGTATTGGGAGAAACATGCCTCCGTGGAGACTTTTTGATAAAACAAACCTGCATGAATTGCTCTACATGGAAAGGAAAAGTACGAAAACCCAGGATATGGTTGTGTGGCGAAGGTGAAAAAACACTCTTCGCCTTCGTTGGTGAGCAGCTATTATGATCATAGAGCGTTCGCCTTCCTATGAGGTTCGAATCCCGGCGATAGCTGGTCGATACGAATCCGCATTCGGCTTGCACCGACAACAGTGCTGACATGAAATATCCTCAGTGGAAGACGGATCATGGGTTAGAGTCCCTTTGCCGTCAAGCTAATCGTGGGAGGTTCTCGTGATCTTCCTCCTCATGTAACGCAAATGAGGGCTCATTCCATCAAAAAAACGCCCACGATGGTAAATTTCTCCCAATACAGGAATTACCTTGCCTTCTGGATTGGGTTCAAAATTACAAGGCTACAAAATTGAACATTAGTAGTCATAAACCCAAAAATTGAATCGGATGTTCAACGCCAGTTATTAAAAAAAAGATCCAGTGTTTGAAGTTAAAGAAGGCCGCTTATTAAACCTAAATGAAGAGAGCGTGATTGACTCAACATGAAGCTGGATCAATTTCAATATAGGAGTGTTGGGCAGTTTTGATGGTCCCAAAAAAAAAGCATGATGGTTTGGAATGGAAAATTATAATGGTAACCAATAAATTATGATGGATCATGATGACTGTTGTTGGCCCAATATAAAAATCCATCATACTATGATGGGTATGCTACGTTGGTACAACATGAAAAGGTGCCAATTCCTAACTTGGGAGCAGGTCAAGCAGGTTTGACGGTCCCATCAAGCTGTATGATAGTTTCTGATGGAAATTCAAGATTGTAATCATCACATTCATATTGGTTCATCAATGGAAAACCATTATGATATTTTTTCTTCGGTGAAGAAGTAGAAGAAGAAAAATGCACAGATATAGAGAAATAACTTATATGGAGATATCGGTTATAAAATATTTCACAAGAACGAATCTGAAGCCTATATAATTTAAATATATTTATTATTTATACAAAATATTTTTACAGTTTTCTTCGTCTTTCCCATCGAAACAATCTTCTTTTCCATCACAGACAAGTATTCTTTGCTTGCAGACATTTTTATCGCATCTTATTTGGGATTTTTCATCGCATTCGTGTGAGCCGCAACCGAATTCATCACTCGCATCCAAACAGTTAACTTCTCCGTCACATCTGAGATACTCCGGAATGCACTGTTGGTTGTCACAGTAAAAACCACTGCAATGGTTTTCAGCTAGAGGGAAATAAATGTATAAGTTATAAGGCGATCACAATGTTATAGATTTTTAGTATAAAGTTAAACCTCACGGAAATGACCTCTCTCCATTTTGCAATAAAATGGTTGTTGATGGAGGTTGGTCGTTCTTAGAGGTTACCACCATTGTCTTCGAAATTGTTATCGAAAGTACATGATTTTAAATTTAGTCAGTGTCATTTTGTTGGAGCGGAAAGGCCGCTTCTTTTGGCCTCATGAAAAGACGATTCTATGAACAAAATTGAGTGTCTATAAAAATTATGTGCAAAAACAAATTTATATATAATTATGTTTTGTTGTTGTTGCACACCCCTATTGGCCAGCAGTGCTAGACCTGGTCCATGACGTTATACACCCTCAAAAAATCCAACACCGTCAATGGATCATCTGCTAAATCCTGTTTGGTGAGCCCGAGGCACGCGAGGATGTGGTGAGGCAAAGCCTGGTCTGAAGAACAGTTGGTACAAATTTCAAAGTTCTTGGATCCTTCCGAAAATTTCATTGATTTAAGGTGACCAACCTGTTCGAAAGCTGGCAAGAATAGTTTGTTCCTGACTATTAAAGCCTTGGTCCAGGGAGCCGCCAGAACACTGATACCATCGGTGCTTTAGGGGGACATTTCAAGTGGTCTTGTTCTTGTGTAAGATTTCCAAAAAGGTGAGGGGTGTCGACGGTACAGATGCCTCGCAAGCACCAGCTTTAGCCAAAGTGTCCGCTATCTCGTTTCCTTCAAGATATAATTGTAATTAATTCAAGATAATTATGTGTAAACATAATTTATATAATATGTATAAATATAATTATGGTTTAACTTAATATTAAAAACAAATTTGTGAATGATGAATCTATTTTAAATAAATAAACAAGTATGCTTTTTTGTTTAAGTTTGTATTTAACTTTATATCATAAAAATTTGTTAGCTTTAAAAGATGAGAACAAGTTTGTTTGTCTGAGATGCTCGTATTTTCTGAAATATTTTTTTCTTCTAATTTAACTTTTAACTCTTTTTTTAACTCTAAAAGTAAACGATAACATAGCATCGTCTTCAGAGCACTCTGACTGCAACATGAGCTCTACCGTCAAGAAGAGCTCTCTAAATCAGACACAAATATTTAGAATACACTTCAATCCACTTATTTGTTTTGTTAATAATTTTAATTTTGATATTTTTTCGTGTTTCCATGCCTGACCTTTTCCGCATTTGGTTCAAAGGTTTGTCTGCTCGCTGGGGGAGGATTTGATGGTTGCTCCTAAAGGTTTTCTTCGACATAAAGTCTATGAAAAACGTTTCGCGCCTCCTAAATGTAGTTGCAAATAGAGGAAGTCGTTACACATAAGTGATTATTCATGGAGCTTTCACTGTAGTAGGGGTCGACGCCGCTGTTTTGGGTGCTCAACTTAACGTTACATTTTGTTTTGCACAACAAAAACTATGAGACATAAAAAAACATGAAAATGCTAAGAATGTAAAAGCGTGAAATAAAAATAATAAATGAAGTAAAAAAATATGATTCGATTGTTAGTTTTGAAATTATTATCTGCTAAACTTTTAGTAATAAAAAACACGTTTGTCGATCCGTCGAAGTGCAATTACAGTGCTGAAATTTAATGTGCAAATAGGATCATTTTGTATTATAATTTAAAAGAGAGAGTTTTTCAGAAATTTCCATTTGTTTGAAAGTCATTGCAAATTCAAGTATTGGAGGTGCTGAAGAATGACTATTAATAGTTTTATGAAGAATTAGTTCACTTGGATAAATTAGTTTAGCTAGAATATCAAAATCGCTGAAATTAATAACTAAAAGATCATCAATGAATCTGAGAAAGAAGGAATTAATTTGAAGATTAACATATGATTTTACAATCCTTTATTCTTGTAAAAAAAGTAAAATATTGCGTATTAAATATAGAAAAATATTGATAAATAATTGATAGTAAAATATTCATAATATATATATATATATATACATATAACAAAAAATCGACACACCACGAAGGAGTTGTCCGATTGAAACGAAAATTGGTGGATAGGAAGACAATGTACAGAATAGTAAATGATTAAAATTTCAGAACAATTGAATAATTTATTGCAGAGTTACAGTAACAAGTTTCAATAAGATGTTGACCCGCGTCTAGCCTGGATACAAGCAGCCACACGACGTGACATAGACCGATAAAGCTCCCAGATGGTCTCTTGCGGTATTTCCTGCCAAATTCGATCCAATTGTCTAACAAGGTCATCAACATTCCGTGCTAGATGCAATCGCCTTCCTATCATATCCCAGACATGCTCGATGGGAGAGAGATCTAGTGATCTGGCAAGCCAAGGAAGAGTTTGACAAGCTTGCAGACAATTCATAGCAACACGTGCCGTATGTGGTCTGGCATTGCCCTATTGAAAAACCAGCCCAGGGCGCTGCAAAAGGAACGGTAGCAAAACAGGTCTTAGGATGTCGTCGACATACCGCTGTGCAGTAAGTGTACCTCTAATGACAACCAAAGGGGTCCGGCTGTCAAAGGAAATGACACCCCAGACCATAATGCCTTGTTGAGGGCCGGTGTGGCATGCAATAGTAAAGGCAGGATCTATCCTACGCCCTGTGCGTCTCCAAACACGTCTTCGATGATCGCCAGGACACAGTTGGAAGTGGGATTCGTCGCTAAAGACTATACGTCCCCAGCTTATATATATATATATATATATATATATATATATATATATATATATATATATATATATATATATATATATATACACTATTTAATACAATTTAGCAAGAATCCATTCATTTAGTCAAATAGCCATCACTAGGTAAAGTGCACAATTCAAATTAGTAACCCAACAATGTTTAAGCATTCTGCAGGTGTACTCTATCTGTTCTTACGTGTTTATTTACATTTGTATTTAATCTTCCTCTATATATGCTCAAGGTGTTCAGTAATTCCCGGCCCTTAGTTAGAAATCAGTTATTCTATAGATTATCTAGCTGATGTACAGAGAGATTAGCTAAGGTGATCAATTAAAGTGCCAGAAAATTGTTTCCTTTCTCAACTTGCCTATGTAATCTGCAAATTATCTAGATATTCTGCACATTATTTAAAATGCTCTCCTTAAAGTGAAAACAAGATCTTTACTGAAACAACAAAAGCGGTAATGTACGTTTAAATTTATCTACAGTTTCTTTATATATTTTTTGCTATCTAAAAAAATTCCGATGCTCGCATGGCTAACGAGAAACCTTATACTACGATCTGGTCAAGATATAATTGATACTTTTGTATTCCACACAATTGGCATTTGTATGAATTCCAAATTATTGACATAAATATAGTTTTGTTGCTATTGAAGATATATGTTGTCGAATTTGTTGTATTATTAACAGTTATATGATAACAATATTAAATACATTCGTGAGTTCGTTTCGTATTGGCATAAGGACATTATGTAATATTCCGTATTATGAATATTTTTGGTAAAATCTAAAAAAAACTTTAAAAAAAATTAAAAAAACTAATAAAAAATCATTTAAAAAATATATATTCCGTAAAATAAACAATTCTGGAATAGTCATCATATAGAGAAATATTAATAACCAATAATATTAATAATTCTCTAAAAAACCTATTTTAGAAGCTTATTTTAAATATGAAAAACATTGTTCGAAACTATTGTAAAATCGGAGGGGAAAAAAACTTAACAATTGAGAATAAAACAAACAATTTCTTTTTTCTAAATCCATGAATTTTCCGAATTATCGTTTTTTACTTAGTACTTTTTCCTTAAACTTTGAACTAGTATCGAACATAAGTAAAAGTACTAAACCTTAAAATAAACAAAGCACGTGTTAGAATTAAGAAAAATTATTTTATTTTCCTTATTTCTTAAAAAGTATGGCTAAATCTTACACTTTATAATAATATCAAATTCTTCCAAACTTTCTAACAGTATAGAATTCACACAAAAAATAATAAATAATGAAAATACTTAATATTTTCAATTGGATCAGAGATATATCTAACACTACCGAGTTATAAAAAAAATCAATGTAATCAAAAATTTCGAAATTGTCATTTTCATACATTGATTCATTCTCGGGGAAACAATCAATTTGGAATTACCATGCCGGTTTAAATTAACACAACTTTAGTAAGACATAGATGCATGGAGAGCTAAAGCTACGTAAAACATAAAAATAAACATTTACTAATCACGTCAGTTTGTGCTGACATCTATATTTTAGTTTGAGAACTATTTTGAACAGAAACAGTTATATTGTTGGATAAGCTGCTAAATGCAAAAAAAGGATGGCTAATATATACATATATATATATAATATATATATATATATATATATATATATATATATATATATATATATATATATATATATATATATATATATATATATATATATATATATATATATATATATATATATATATATATATATATATATATATATATATATATATATATAATTGTTAAAATAAGTCTTGCTTTATCAATTCTATAAAATTTTATTTTAAGATTCATGAAAGATAATGAATGTCAATCCATTCTTCTCTAATTTTATAGTGAGGCTGTTTTTTCAATTGCGTGAAGAACACCAATTATACTTACATTTAACTTTCGAATACTTTATCATGCAGTTTATTTCATCAGTTCCATCGGAGCAGTCGTGAATGCCATCACATATGGAATTTTTATTGATGCAGCGAGAATTATCACATTTCATTTGAGTCTTTATATCGCATTTGTGGTGTTCACACTCGGTTTCATCTTCGCCATTTAAGCAATCCCTTATTCCATCACATTTCCTGAGGTTGGAGATGCACCAATTGCTCCCACAATAGACGCCCCTACACTCTTCTTTTGCTGAAAATAAAGACCATGCAAAATATTTTTTTATTTCAGTTGAGAGCCGATCATCCGAACGTCGATGTACCGGATTGCCAGCAGATTTACTTAACATAAATGATATTAATGTATTCTCAAAAAAAAAAAATCTTAATCAATAGTGAATTAAGATTTTTCAAAATTTTAAATTTCATGATCTTAAGTAACGAAATTTTCTTTAAATATCGATTTCTCAAGAACTATTCTAACGATTTCACTCAATTTTCCAGTTTGCCATGTAGAATTACATTCTTTAAAATGATGTAAAATATTGTGTAACTTAGAATTGAAAGTTTTTTTTTACTATTATGAAATAAAATAACAAAAAATAATACGTATTTATTAATATAAATGTACTCTCAAAGGAAAATCTTAATTAATAAGAGTTTCATCTTTCAATAGTCCAGGGTCACCAATTGAAAAATATATAGCACTGGAAACTTATCGAGTGTTGACGGAATAGAGGACAAATTATGGTGTTAAAATTGGGATTCAAACATGAAATTGACTGGTTAGCTTTTTCGGTAGAAAGGAGCAAAGTGACTCCATAAGGAACTTACCACGCACTTATCATTAACAAATTATTTGGCATTCACTGTCCTAATTTCTACGAATAAAGCTCTCTTTGTTTCACCGTATTCAGTGAAAACCGGCTATAAGAGGGTTTTCTCACAGTTACAAGTTTGAATACCATTTATGGCTACTTAAGTGTTTTGGTTGAGTCAATGGTAAAATAACAATTAAATAAATTTTTATTTAACGTTTTTTGAAAATGCTAACAGTGTAAAATTATTGTTCATTGTAGCAATTTTTATTTATTTAGAAAAATTATTATAAAAAATTTGAGTTTAATTTCTATTTGTTAGACAGTTTTAATTAGTATATCAACTTATTATAAAAATGTTAAATGCATTCATTTAGCATAAAAATCTAATTTATAAATTTAACGAGAGAAAAAAAAGTCCAAATTTGATTTAAAAATAAAGTCAAATAAGTTTAAAAAACATCTTTATTGAAGTAAGGAATAAGCAATTTTAAAAGGATTATACGATGTATATTTAGCAGGAATAATAAAATGAACATTGCACTATAAAATTACTCATTTTTCTTTCATTTAAATATTTGTTTCTAATCGGAAAACAAACTTCAGCAAGGTGCCTATACAAAACAAGAAAAATAATTCATTTTGAAATGAATAAATTAATAATAAAATGAATAAATTTAATAATAAAATCAGTAAATTAATAAATATGAATAAATTAAATTAAATTAATAAATATAAATAAATTAAATTAAATTAATGAAAATGAATTATTTAAATTGATTAATAAATTATATTAAGTTAATGAAAATAATAAAGTAAGTTAATAATGCTTACTACAATTATTTTCATCAGCTAAATCCCCACAATCAGCTTCGCCATCACACTTGAAAGCTTTCAAAATACACTTATTTTCGCATTTAATGAAAACTTCCTCATCACACCAGAGTTGTTCCTCGCTATCATTTTCAATCAGATCATCTTCAGATGTATCATCATCGTGCGATTCAGGCCAATAGGCTTTTTCACAACTTGTTGCCTCTTTAAAAAAATGTGATTTCATAAACAAAAGGAATTAAGCATTAAAAATATATAACTGATTCCCGCAACCATAATTATAATAAAAATTTCTTCTAAGTGGTGACATTAGGTAGAGAAGAGCTATTAAATTCATTTCATTGGATGAAAAACGAACTTTTATTCATACTTTTTTTCCTTTTTTTAAGTCAGCCCTTATTGAATCAACAGTATGCTCTGAAAAGAAAGGATACAGTACCGTCACATCTAGTGCCCATGTATTTAATGTACCTAGAAAATAACGAATTGCTATAGTACTGGTTCTATGGTACGCTGAGGGTGGTAAATTTACCGGAAATAAACCAAAAAATTCTTCTTAGATTTAATAACAGTAGATTTAATGATTGTAAGAATGATTTTATTTTCTACTTTGCAAATCAATCTCCAATTTTTGCAGTTTCTACTATACGCTAAAATAGTGTTAAATAGCTATGTATTTTGTTGAAAAAAAATTATTTTCAAATAATGATTTTTTTTAAATGAACTATGAAAGCTTTGAAATGTACATTTATTAAGTTACTCAAGGTATTATATGCCAAATTAATACATACTTTTTCATGAAACGGTCATGTTATTGATGATAAATTATTTTTATTAAAAAATTTAGCAAAACACACTAAAAATAAACCTTTAAACTAATATAATTTTGCCTAAAAAAACTGCAAGAAAATCGACGCGATTAGTTTATTTATTTAAGTCTTATTTTTGTTGAATTAACTAAGAGAAGGTCTCCAAATGCTAAGCGTTTATAAACCCATTCAATTTTAGGACGTGCATCTCATACAGAGTTTAAATAGTTTTCAAATCTTTGATGAAGGGGAAAAAGGCACCAAAAAAACGGATGCCGCTGAATATTTTTCGATCTAATGATTGGATCTGAACGTTCTAAGCACAATCATAATGACTCAAAGGGATACTAGTTTGGAAAATCAGAAATACAATTCTAGAAGAAAACGAAGAGTAATTTAAGATATGTGTGTTCACAAGACAGCACTTGATCAGGGGACACACTTATTCTTAAAAATATTGAAGATTTAAATTTAAGATAAGATTATGAAAAAAAATTGTTAACTAAAAACTTTAAAACCTTTAGGCCAAGTATAAGGGACTTAAACTATGACATATTTTTATTTTCCTTAGTGACAGAGCTTCAAAAAACATCGTTAAAAACCATACGGTAGCTCAGAAGCTGTGCACGTTAAAATATCTATTTTCAAAAAAGTTGAAAACAGTCTTTACCTATAAACAACAGGAGACAACAGTCTAATTGAAGTTATTAAAAATACAATAATTTTTAGTTTTCTTATGAAATTCGAATGTTCTGATTTTTGCAGTATGCAAGACTTACCCTCATCAGTGTGGTCGCTACAGTCATATAATCCATCACACACTTCCCACTCAGGGATGCACTGTCCATTGCCGCATCTGAACTGATGCCTACTTGGGCATTTTCTCTTTTCACATCCTGCCTCATCGCTGCCATCCAAGCAGTCTTCATGACCGTCGCATATCCAACGAGTCTGGATACACTCTCCGTTGAGACATAAGAATGGGTCAGAGTATATCCACGTGCAGTCTGAAGCAGAAGTGACTTATGAAGTGAAGAATAAAAGAGAAGAAAAAAAATATTATTAGATTGTGATGATTCCATCGAACCAAAATTTTAAAATGAACTTTTTTATAGACTGGCAAAAAAATATGGTCAAAGTTTAAAATCAAATATTTTGTTTTCGTAATGTATTATATAAATTGAAGAAGTTGGCGAGTTATACAATCTTTAACAGCCTTTTCAGTTAAGAATATTTTGGCGATATTCTTAGCCCACTCCCCGCAGTTTTATACTGTCGTATCACCCGAGAATTTGGTCCGGGATAGCCTGGTCGGTAGGGTGCTGGTCCCATCTCCGAGAGTTCGCGGGTTCGAACCCCGCCAGCCGAAGACTCACCGTGTAGTAAAATGGTGACTGGTGCACGTTAAATCTTTCGAGTCTCAAAGTGCTCCATGTTCCCATGACAAATCAATACCTCTGGGGGGGGGTACTGAATCGGAGATTGATCGTTCTCTGATTGAGGTCAAAATTACGATCTGTCGACGAATGAATAGATGTATGAATGGGTCCGCCCTATAAACGGGCGTGACGTATGGGTGAGACTGAAGTCGAATTCATAGCCATAGATGGCGCCACTGGAAAGCAAGAAGAATCGCACCTCATCTGCTTTAACAGGCATGCGTCAACCACAACAACCCGAGAATTATGTTGTTTTTTTGGTCCCTATAACTCTATTTGATCTCATGTAAGTATGTAGTTTTATCATGTTAATGATTTATTTTATGCAGATACGACTCTTAAACACGTTCGAGTAATAAAGTTAATAAATGTATTATCAAAATGTATTTTTTAAGAGATCAATACATGGGACATCATTTATTTCACAACCACTAGGCCGAGTGAAAAAACTGCTTGCTGACAAAAATATTTTGCACTTTCGAATTTAGGATAGAACATATATTAATTTTCAGCAAAAAAAAAACAACTTTTTTTTTGGTTGAAATTTGAAAAAAAAAAGTCCGACAAGGCAATGAATGAATGAAATCACTGAGTTAATAGCAATGAAAAGACTATTATTGCTTTATTGAAATTACATACATTTACAGTGCTCAATTTAGGCTTATAAGCCTTTATCAAGTAGAAAGACAGGACAGTTCAGAGAAGGACATTACGCAGGGTTACGGCTTGATTCGAACCCGCTACCTCCAAGCTTTGTACAGCGTTTGGCTGGCGATACCGCACCGTCAGGGTGGCCCCAAAAGACTTTTAAATGATATTAAGAGTTAAAAACATCG
This sequence comes from Parasteatoda tepidariorum, assembly GCF_982258835.1. Classification (NCBI taxonomy): domain Eukaryota; kingdom Metazoa; phylum Arthropoda; class Arachnida; order Araneae; family Theridiidae; genus Parasteatoda; species Parasteatoda tepidariorum. The sequence goes on from NC_141763.1 coordinate 85,526,859, forward strand.
AAACTTGTTATGATTTTTCTTAATTTTCATTGTTACTTCCTTAATTGCTTAAGACCCCCTTTTGATTTTTTTAAACACTAAAAAGTAAAAAAACTTTATATTCTGAAACATTTTGAGTAAGAAATTTGTCAGTAAAAATTGTAATTTCCTTGTTAAAAAAACAAAACCTAAAATTTGAATGTAAATATACTCTTGCATCTATGCATATCTAACAATTTAAAAAGTTCGTTTAATACTTGCTACATTTTTATTCTTATAACATTTCGAATTTAATGAAACAAAAGTCATATGCCTATTTAGATATTATATATTTACGTATTATGTAAAAATGTGTTTATTTTTAAAATAGATTTATTGTAACTCTTTAAATTAATTATATTTATTACAGCTGGTTGATTCACATGGTATGGTATTTAATATTCGTAAATTATGTAGCTGAAAAGCTATAAAAAAGAAGTTGAAATTAAGTGTTTTCAAGCATCATAAACTATTGTAGTAGTGCTATTATTACATAAACTACTTACAGTTGACAAAAATAAACAAATATTATTTTTATCATTCATTGTTTTTCTTAAATATATTGCGAAATTCACAGTTTAGCATTTTTCACTGTTTATTCTTTCAGACTAAAAGCAAGAAACATCCTTTTGATTTTTTTTGTTGAAAAGTAGGTCACTAAACATCATGAGATAAAAAAATCAAAGTAGTAAAAGTTGAAACTTTTCCACAAAAAAGAAATCTTGAAATTTGCCAAAAATTTCTCCTTATTTTTTTAGAGCCAATTTTAAAACATTTTTTGACATATATTTAGTATTTTAATACAGTCAAACCCCGCTATAGTGAACACGGTTTATAGTGAACTCCCGGATATAGTGAACGAAATGTTCGGTCCCGTGCCTTGCTATACAAGCATAATATTATTTCTTATGGATATAGTGAACCAAAAAAGTGAGGAAGTTGGATATAATGAACTTTTTTCTGTCTTCGACTGATTTTTTTCTTCATTTTTTTGCAATAATTTTGAAATTTCTACTTCAAAATAAATACGTATACCGATTTTGAAAACCATCTATAGAGGGGAATGTAGTGATAAGCATTTTTTCTTGTTTACTTCCTTTGTCTCACTTTCCCATCCTTAAACAAACCAAGCAGATGTTTCCAACTCAGGCAGACGATGCATCTGTGAGGTGTCAGTGGGATCAATTTGCATTTTCTGCCAGATGGAATGATTAATTATTTATTATTGGTTAAAGGGTTGGACACTAATATGTGTTAAGGCCCTCATTTCAACTCCTTTTTGCTCTCAATTTAGTTGAAAAAAAGCCTGCAAACAAGTGCCTCAAATATAACTAAGCAAGCAGTAAACGTCCTCCTTTGATGATAAAATGGGCATAATCAGAAAAATTAAAAATGGATGCGATCAAGCTGATATTTTCAGGGAATGTAAACTATCCAAATCTGCAGTTTGTAACATATGGAAAAATAAGCAATTAATAATTTCTGCTCACGAAAAAAATTAGATGACAGAAAAAAGTTGAGAAAAGCAGATCACAAGGATGTTGAAGAAGCATTACTGAAGTGGTTCACCATTCGAAGAAGCCGCAATCTTCCAGTATCAGGACAAATGTCGATGAATTTGCTAAGTGATTTTATGAGACTACTTGTATGTGCTCAAATGGCAGGTTAGACAGGTTTTAAAAACGGAATAACAGAAATTTATTAAAAATTAGCTGAAAGTCGGGAAATGTTTCCATATCTGATGCTGAGGATTGCTCATCAGCTTAAGATTACTAATTTTTTTCGCACGCAAGACGAAGAGTAATGAAAAATAACACATTTTTTGCTACTACATAATATTTTTCAGTCATTTATTTGAATAATGTGTAATAAAAGAGAGGAGCTTGGGAACCATTAGTTAAATTGCCTGCGTGACGGATATAGTGAACACCCGGTTATAGTGAACCAAAATGTCGGTCCCTTGAAGGTTCACTATAGCGGGGTTTGACTGTAGTTTTAACGCATAACTGGTACGTTTATGTTTCTAATGACCCCCCCCCCCCCTTCCCCCCAAAAAAAACCAAATTTTTCAAGAATGAAAAAGTTTTAGAGGTTATTGACATATGAACCACCTTGTCAAATGACGCCCTTATGGTAAAAGGAATCAGATTTCTAAGTGCCCCCCCCCGGTCCCACTTTTGGATCGAAAAATTCTGAACATTTTATTTTTTTGCTGTTTTTTATTAACTATTTCCCTACAAAATTTTCAAAAATCTCTAAACGCAAATATTATATCTATCTATTAATATATATATAAATATATATATAAATATAAATATTTAATATGCAGTTTTCATTTGTGCAATTTTGAGTGTTTCTTTAAACTTGAAACAATTTTTAAAAGTAATCAATAGTTTCTAAAAAATATCAATTTTAAAATATTTAAATGAAAAAAGTTATTAAATTCACATAAAGTCTGATTGTAAAAAATTCATAAGGGCTAAAAAATAAGCACTGAAAAAACAAAAAAAACAATTATCATTTTACATCTTTCTTCGCAATCATTAAGTTAAAAAAATATTTCGTATTTAAAATACAAAAAATTATCAACGATAAAACAAAATTGCTTCGTAATTTTTTTTTAATAACTTGATTAAATAATAAAAAGAAAACTTAGGGAAATTGTAAAAAAAAAAATATTGATACTTTTAAAGACTATAATTAAAAAATTTGCAATATTAATCAAGAAAAGTTTTAATAATTACCAATAGGATATGATTCACTCTTTGTCGCGATTAGAAATAAAAGTAAAAAGCAATTTAAAAAGGGCATTTTTTTTTAATTCAAGTTGCTTATATTTTTATTATCTATAAAGGAAAAGTAAACCGATTACTCTATGAAGCAGGAAATATTTCATACATCACTTCCGACTTTAGATTTTAAACGAATAATCGAACAAGAATAGTGTGTGTAAGAAATGTAAGGAATATTTTATATTTTGCTTTAAATTATTTTAATTCGTGAACAAAAAGTAGTCGTTTAAAAACTAATAGTTTGCGTAGAGTGCGCAGAAAAGTGTGAACATCAAAAATAACTCTTAATTCGATAATCGGATGTTCACATTCTAGGACACACTTTATAATGATTCGGAGGTCTGACTTTAAATAGGCTAAGTGATTGTCTCAGGTGATATTTCAAGTTACGAAATCAAACACAAAACTCACTTTCTTTGAATAAACAAAAATTATTCTGACCTATGATTGACCCTCAACGCATAGAAGAGTAGCCGTAATCTGGAAAACATGCCTCCAATACTTTAGACAGGAGAGGGGTTAAAAGTATGGACCATTTTTTAATATTAATTCAGTTTGTGCATTTAGTTATAGCTCTGAAACCAATGAAATGAAATAATACCATTCTGCACACAATTATAAAACGGGCTATAATTAAGAATAATTTCATGCGCATGAGCTGCAAGTACTTTGTTGATACTAATGCCATGCCACTTGCCAATGATGGCTAGCCTACTATGGGATTCCAAGCGAATTCAAGTCAGAGGGTGCGCTTCTTGTTTTTCAGTGGTGTCATCTAGGGCCAATAATACAACTTCAGCAACACACACGTCACAGTCCGTTTTACTCGGAGGACCCATTAATGTGTAACGACAGGCGTGGTGAGTATGCGAGGATTCCTCTCTCTCAATTGGTGACCCGGACGTGATTATTTAGGAAGCTTTAAGAAGCTTCCAGTATTTAAGAAATTTCGAGCTTTGCTCTGTGCACTCTCATACTTAATTTTACTTTTCTATTTTTATCTTGTTATGCTTCAGTTGGTAATAAATGTTGTTTGATTTTTGTCGTAGTTGTCTTCAACTTAATATGAGAGGGTTCCTCTCCCTCAATCGGTGACCCGGACGTGATTATTTAAGAAGCTTCGAAGTTTTAAGAAGCTTCCAGTATTTAAGAAACTTCGAACTTTGCTCTGTGCACTCTCATACTTAATTTTACTTTTCTGTTTTTATCTTGTTATGTTTCGGTTGGTAATAAATGTTGTTTGATTTTTGTCATAGTTGTCTTCAACTTAATATGAGAGGGTTCCTCCCCCTCAATTGGTGACCCAAACGTGATTATTTAAGAAGCTTCGAAGTTTTAAGAAGCTTCCAGTATTTAAGAAACTTCGAACTTTGCACTCTCATACTTAATTTTACTTTTCTATTTTTATCTTGTTATGCTTCAGTTGGTAATAAATGTTGTTTGATTTTTGTCATAGTTGTCTTCAACTTAATATGAGAGGGTTCCTCCCCCTCAAATTCATCCACGGATCATAATTTTGAAGCATGGTTTCAAAACCGTAAAAAAGAAATTCAACTGGACATAGGAGCTAGGCTTTTGGGTTAGGTAATGACCATTAGAGAGAGTGAGGGGCACTGTAAGCTCTTCATGCGCTGTAGGAAAGGGGGGAAATATTGTAGAGTCGGGCTCCAATTCTGTTGGTCATGTGACAGACAGATTTGCCCTCTAGACTTCAATATGCATGCAGATGCAAGGAACTAGGTGGCTTCATTAGTTGGGCTAAGTTGATGGGATAGAATTCTGGTTGTTTAATCGTATTAAGTGAAATCAATTAATGAACCGTTTTTCAAACTGTTTACTATCTTATTTATGGTTATTTGACTATTTTGTTTGAATACGGTAAAACAACAATTAAATAAAAAAACGGGAGACGGCAAACCAAAATTTGCACATTTTTAATTAACTCTGCTAATTTTTTAAGAAGCTTCAACTGTAATTAAGTGGCTCGTCACATGAGCCTTTAGATTATTCAGAAGTAGATTAGACTTTAAAATATTTACTAAAACAAGAATTATTTATTAAAAGACTGCATGACTTTAAATCGGATGCGATTTGAAAATTGCGAATTTGACATAAATTTTTCTTGCTATTAAATATTTTTATGATGTCGAGCTTAGGTTTCGAAATTTTTATATTGCATCCTGAAAGAAAATAAACAAGTGCGCAAAAAGAAGGGGAAAAAATGGAAGGGCTTGAAGTACTTTTGATTTAATGATCGAATCTTAGCGTACTAGGACTCAATCTTAATGATTTAAGGAGGGGTGACCTCAGATCTGCTAATTAATTTATACAAACGATATTTTAAGTTCCTTAGAAATCGAATTTTGAATTTTTTCAAGTCGTGTATTTAAAATTCGATTTCTCAGAAACTATTCAGCCAATGTAGCTCAAATTTTGTATTTTACATTATAAAATTACATTCTTTAAATTTATACAAAAATTTGTACGCTCAAAATGTAAAAGTTTTCTGACTACAATTAAAAAAAATTTTAAAAAATTATTAAAAATTTTTTTCATGCAGTTATCTTTGGTTCTTTGGTATGCAGTTATTTTATATTCATGCGTAAAAATTTTGCAATTCGCTTAAAAAGTTCTCAGGATATAGCGAAATACACAAAAAGTAAAATTAACATTAAGGGATCCAAACTTTGAACCTGTCTCCTGACCAAACTATTGGGACTATATTACCCAAATTGTGGCTACACTCTATATTTTGAAGGGTAGAAATGCAAATCCGTTGAAAAAAAGTTGTGCTTATTCATAGAAAATGCGTTTTTTTGGCTGATTTCGTAACTTAAAATATCGTCTATGACAATTAATTAATTAGCATATTTGAAGTTCACATCTCAAACCAATAAAATTGAGTCCTAGAAGGTGAAGATCTGATTATTATATCAAAAGTTATTCAGAGTGTTTCGTAAATTGTTTTAGGCTCTTATTACAAAAGGCAAACTAATAATTTTATTCCAATATTCATATTGTTTTCCCTTTGTCTTTTAAATCTTCGATTGAAACCATTACGCAAAATTTATGCACCCTCCTGCATGAATTTAGTACTTTAGTTTGGTGCTTAACTATTTATTCTTTCTTGGTGAAATTATTTGGTTTTCCGTAATTCATATGCTGATAATAAGTATTCTTATGTTGCTCATTTAATCTTCATTTTCTCTTAAAAGAAAATTCTTTCTTCGAATTATGAAATTTGCATCAATGGAAAAAATAATAAGCGAAAGAAAAAATAATAATTCAAATTTTTAAAAATCTTAGACCCGCTTAAACAAACCCTTAACGAATTCAATAATTTAAATAGATAATACTGCCCAGCAACCTTGTTCAATAAGCTTTGAGTAGAAATTTACTTTATTATTTGTATTTTTTTAATAAAATAATTTTTTTTTCCACCAGTAAAACATTTTTATAATATGTTTGTTTTATCTGAAAAATCTCATCTTGTTTTTTTTTAAAGACATCTAAACTTTCTTTTCTAACTTTAAGCCAAGAAAAAAATTATTTTTCGAAATTTCAGTTCCTCAAATTAATTTCAACACGGCCTACTTATTCAACGATTCACTTTATGATTCAATAAAAAAATACTTTCTAAAATGTATCTTTAGAAGAAAAAAAATGCAAGCAAGCTCTGTGAAACATAAAAGAACTTAAAAAAAAATTGAAATTGTTTTTCTCCGCGACTTTTACGTAATGCTCATCTAAACCAATGCTACAGTATTATTATTTTTTTTAAATTAAGTTAGCGTAAGAATTATGAAACTAATGAGCATTGCACAATATTTAGAAAACAATAGTAAAAAAAAAACATACAATTTTACGAAAAAAGTTTTTTTAATATATATACTCGCTTGACCGGAAATATTTAATGAATCCTTATTGACATAGTTTAACGTGTGTAAGAGTTTCCTTATTTATAAACCAAGTCTTTATAAAGAAGCACAAATTGTTCAATTGCAAAAAGATATTTTTTTAAAATGCTTATCTTACTTCTGATATTTATTTCTCTCTCAGTGATTACTTCAGGAGATGAAAGTAAGTTACGGTTACCGTTCTATATGTATTTTAACATTTTGTAATAGAGAAATAATAGATATTTTTATTTATTTAGAATTACTTTAGATATTAATGCCATATATTTTATACAACGTCGGTGAGTTTTTAAATCTGAGCAGAGCTCGAAATGCATGTTTACGAAAATGGACGCAATTCAAAATTCGCGTTTTAAAAAATGAAGCTCAAAATGCGTGTTCACGAAATTGGATGCAGCTTAAAATACGTGTTCACGAAAATGGACGCAGCTCAGAATGCTTGTTTAAGAAAACGGACGCTTGATTCCGTTTCTTAAACTTCTTTTATGAGGATTGTTCGAATTTTTCAGAATGAGTAATTAAATCCTAATAATTTCATAATATGAATCCATTTGAAATTCTTTGCTAATTTCATTAAATTATAATTTTTTTTTTAAATAAAGCTTTTCAAGTCAAAAGTTTTTCTTATAAGGTTGCCACAGGTGCTAAAAATTTATAATAGTGGAAGATGATTCCCGTTGTATGAATTTAGAGTTTTTAAACTCATTTTACCGGTTAAAATTCTTTAAACGCATACATCATCCAAAAAGTTACATCTGTAATATACCTCCCAATCCTTATATCCGGGACATTGACCCTTAATGATTATGCTTAGTGTTTAAATAAGTAAGGAAGTAAGCACGCGATTTCCCATTCAGTTGTAAAATTTGATTCTAAAACTGAAAAAATTGTGTCCATTTGCACGCATTTCAAGCGGTGTCCATTTTTAACATGCATTTCGAGCTGATTCTATTTTCTTAAGCATTTATTCGAGCTGATTCAATTTCTTAAGCATGCATTTCGAGCTGATTCTATTTTCTTAAACACGCATTTCGAGCTGATTCTATTTTCTTAAACATGCATTTCGAGCTGATTCTGTTTTCTTAAGCATGTATTTCAAGTTGATTCTATTTTCTTAAACGAGAATTTCGAGCTGTGTTCATCCAGCTGTGTTTCGAACTGTATTCATCATATGCACGCATTTAAAGCTGTTTCAATTTTCCTAAACACGTTTTTCAAGTTGCGTCCATACACGCTTTTGAACTATGTCCATTTTCTTAAATATGCATTTCGAATTGTGTCCATTTTCGAATACACGCATTTCAAATTGTGTCTATTTCTTAAACACGTATTTCGAACTAAGTTGATTTTCTTAAACAAGATCCATATTCTTTAACAAGAATTTTGAGCTTTGTTCATTTTAGTAAACACTCATTTTGAGTTGTGTCAAGATTTAAAAACTCACAGACGACTTTCTTCTTAAATTAGGAAGTTAGCGCTTAATTTTCCACCTCACTTTTTGCAGCGAAGTAAATATGCAATAGGTTAAAATATTGCTGTTATTAGTTCAGATATAGTACACATTTTCCGCACTATAGAACTGTTTAATATTTATTACATAATTTGTATTTTATTATTTTGCTTATTATCTTAGGAGTTTTTCATTTTTATCCTTACCATTTTTACATCTTTAATTTAGTTTTCTAAATTGTTAAGTTTCCAAAATAATTGAGCTAATTTTGTTTCCAAAATTTATCATTATCTATAGGAAAATATTAAGTTGAATATTTTGTTTTTGTTTTTTTTCTTGTCAAAGCCCACGGTTGCATTGTATTCATTTTAATTTCTTTAAGCAGATATTGTTACGTTATATTTAAAATTTACTAAATTAAAATATCCCAAAATGTTTTATTGCGTAAGTACAGAATTGATCATACTTCATTTGCTATCGATTCTATTGTGTTAAAACTTTAATTTATCTTTAAGTAAAAATAAAAATTTATACCTAAAATACACCATTATTTATGAATGTAAGATCTGCAGACTTTAGATGTGCATAACAAACAAGAAAATCAACGCAGTTTAAATAATTTTCGTCAAAATGACTTTTAGTTCCATTTACACTTACCTCAAATTTTATTACCTACTCTCAGAATTTGAATTTCTTATTTAAAAAAATTAAGAACTGATTCTAATGGACGTAACATGCACTGTTACTCTCCGTAATATTTAGTTTTCAATTTTTGAATAAATTTTTAAACTTATTAAGGTTACTAAAAATTGGATTACGTGTATCACGAGTTATTTTGAAAAGAATTATTGGGTCTGTTGATTTCTTTTTTATTTTAAATAAGTTAGACTGAAAATATGAAATTTTTAAATTATGGAATCATTCTATAGAAATTTCATTGAAATTTCTTTTTAAATTTTAATTTAATTTTTGTTTACTTTAAAAAATGATTATATATTCTTTAGCCTAAAAATTATTCATAGAAATAATGTGAAATAATATCTCTTCCTGGACTATTCCGGGACACCAACGAATTTGCGGCAATTCATAATTTATCGCATTTTTGACAACAAACATATCTAATTAATTAAGTCTAATTAATAAAAGCTTAATTAAGTCTAAATTTTAAAGCGTATTTGATTTGCTTGATGTCACAAAATCACACTTGATAGGTGTGTAGTAAATATCCCAATAAATTTTCAATACTGTTTGAAACTTAAAGTGATTTAAGTAAAATTTTTTTTTAAATTTCTTTATCATAAAACGCAGTATTGTAACGAGATTACTTTTTTGACATAAAAGCAGAAAAGAAATATTTTCTTAATTTTTTTTCATTTCTTAAACATACATATCACAAATATAAAAGTTATTTTAAAAAAAACGTGACTCAACTTAATTTTCACAATCATAATTGGGACTTTAAGTGATCACCGGTATTTCAATAACTTGATAAGCTTTAATTTCTTTTTTAGGTGATTTTTATTACGGAAAAAGTTTCACTTGTAAAACTGGTGACGTCATTGGATATTATCAGGTGTGCAATGGACAGAAAGAATGTCGAGATGGTAGTGACGAACTGAACTGTAAAGACAGAGTTTGCGAAAAAGAAGAATTTAAATGCTCTAATGGACAATGTGTTCATAAGTTACTCGAGTGTGACGGTAATTTGGACTGTGTTGACGATTCTGACGAAAAGCACTGCAGTAAGTGTTTTGAAAGTCATTTTATCATCATTTTTTAATTTTAATAATAATCAGCAAAAAAAATTCTTACCTTTAGATTGTTTTTCTTTATGACAAATGATTTATTACCCAAAATAATTCGAGAGTGATATTACGATTTGTGCTGAGAGCGATCATATTTTAATTATCATGATGTAGATATCGATATTGCACTGTATATCACAAAGTTTATTTTGCTAGGTATCATTTTCAATTTTCATTGGTCAATATTTTTGCAATGCAAATGGAAATTTCGCTATCACTAAAACTCCATTATAGATAGATAAAACTAGTTATATCATTGCACGCAGTAAATGTCTGTATATATATATATATATATATATATATATATATATATATATATATATATATATATATATATATATATATATATATATATATATATATATATATATATATTATATATTACATTATGACCACCCTCCATCTATAATAATGGACTCTCTCAGGTTTTCATGGTTTCTCGCCCAGGAACAATGTTTTCATGGGGCACAATAGGACCCATAATCCTCATAGAACAATCCCTGACGTCTGTAAGCTACTTGAACATAGTTGCAGACCATGTTCACTCATTCATGGCAACAGTTGCTGGGGATGGTGTTTACCAACAGGATAATGCACCATGTCATAAGGGTCGAATCATCATGGATTGGTTCGAGGAACATTCCAGTGACTTTCAAGTCATGTCTTGGCCCCCAAATTCCCCTGACCTTAATCCAATAGAGCATTTGTGGTCCTACTTGAAAAACCAAATTTGTGCTGCCACGCTACCCCCTCGCAATGTGAGGGAATTGCAGGACCAGTTGGGGAGAGCTTCGTACCAGATACCTCAGACTACCTATCATCACCTTGTGGAATCAATGCCACGGGGTGTGCTAGCAGTTTTGAGGGCTAAAGGTGGTCCTACATGTTATTAGCAGGGTGAACATAATGTAATGGCTCTTCGGTGTATATATCTGTCCACAGTTTAAAGAGGCGTCAAAACAACCAGCCAGTCGTACAATTTCCTATTTTTGTTCTATACCGTAAAGGAATGTTTATCTTATAAGTTAAGACCTTTTAATGAAGAAAAAAAAAACACAAATTTAATGGATATTTAGAGATTGTTGTGGTTTTCATCATCCTTCGCGTCGCTGCACAATTTGAAAGGCCCTATTATTTTTATTTTGCCTCTGCCAGTAAAAAGTGCAAAGCATAATTTGTATGTAATATCGATTGAAACGAAAAGAATAATATGAGCTTTTAATTCATTCAGATTGCAGCAAAATCTTTAGCAAACCATTCATATGCAAGAGTGGCCAATGTGCAGATAGCTCATACGTGTGTGACGAATATCCCTTTTGTAAAGATGGAAGCGACGAAGAAGATTGTGACAAGAGAACATGCCTCGAAGATGAATTCCGATGTTCCAGTGGACAATGCGTTGGAAAGTTTAATAGATGTGATGGAGCTTACAATTGCAGGGACGGAAGTGATGAAAATGATTGCGGTAAGATTTAAAAACTCCAAATTCTGTACCTATTTAACTTTTTAGTTTTATTGCCAAAATGTTAATTCGTTTAAAATGTCAAAATTTATGGCAAACTATTCTAACAACTATTATCCTGTCTCAAATATTAGTTTAAATGGCTCATTATTATGGCAAATGTGAAGATAGCTCATATGTAAGAAACGGACCTGCTTCCTCCAAAAATGGAAGCTGAAGATGATTGTGACAAGAGAACTTGTCATAAATCTTTATGCTTCAGCGCACAGTGCATTGAAAAGTTTTGTAGATGCGATGGTGTTTACCACTGTAGAAATCGAATTAATAAATTGGTCGGAAATGCTTAAACGTAATATCAGGATATTCTTATTGTTGATAATTATCTAGCATATAATATTTATCGTAACCCAAGACAAAGTTCTTAATGGTCCCATCAAATAATTTTGATGGTTTATGTTGGTTTTAGTGCGATTCATGATGATCCAACATCATTTGATGGTCATCATCATCCAAAGTTTTTCATTCTGCGTTCATGGTTTTTGATATACCAACGAACTTCCCTCATTCCATGGTGGAAAATGCTACTTTAATACTATGACGGTCAACCATCAAGAGAAGTTTGATTATCATGAACAAACAATCCATGATGGATCCAACTATACATTTCCATGATAGTTTAATGAGAATTCTTGTTGTTTTCAGGAATATACCATCAAAGCAATTTGGTTTTTTATGTTGGACCATCATAAATCAAATCAAATTCCTACATTAGGATGATGGTTTTTCATGATCGTTTCAGCATTTGACTATGATGAAAAAATAACAAACCTAAAATAAGCAAACCTTCAAAGCAAGTTGATATTCTTATGTTGGATCATCGTAAATCACTCCGAATTCCTACATTGGCGTGATGGTTACTTATGTTGGTTACCATCAAAAAGATAATGGTTCCTGATGGAATTATTAAAGGTTACCATCCATCTTATGTCGATCCATCAATGGAAAACCATCGAAAAGTTTGACTTGAGATGACACGATATATCATAAGAATAATTTTAAAATATCTTTACAGCAATTTTTAGAATATATCGAAGAAATATATCGATTGATGGTCTCTCTCTAATTAGCTTCTTTATTAAATTTATTCCATTAAAAAAAATTCAGAAAATATATTTGCACCCATGAAATACTTTTTTAAGTGTTAAAATCAGGAACTTATAATTTAGGTCGAAATATATTTAAAATTACACATCATGGATAAAGGATTTTTTTTATAAGATTTTGAGTTCAAATTGTGAATAACATAGAAAACAATACAAACTGGAGACAAAAAATCTCCGGAAAATTTGCAAAAAATGCACCTTTATGTATTTTCCTGCTTTAATTTCGTTGCTATTAAGATTTTAGCTAAGTTACCTTACATCCATTTTCAAAATAAAAAAATTTAAGTTTGCTAAAGTGAAGTGAAGTTAGTGCAGCTGCTGTACGAACTTTAAGTTAGTTTCTTAAGAATTTAATCACGAGTAGATTTATCTCCGTTAAATTTAATTGAACTAAGTGCACATACTTCACTTCACTTGCTTTTCGAAAGTATTTCTACGATTATTCTGGAATCTTATCATTTTTTTCTTATCACCGACTTTGAACATCTGACCTAATTTTGAGTTCACGACTTCCAATGTTCAACTCCGCTGCCTTGTAATTTTGAACCCAATCTGGAAAACAAGGGTTTATGTACTAGAAAATATTATTTGTCTTCAAGGGAACTTTTTTTTTTTGCTTCAACAAACCCCCTTTGCTTTACATGGTGCTGAAAACCAAAAAAAAAACCTCCCATGGGTAGCTGGACAGTAAGAGGCTTCTAGAGATTGATCTGTCTTCGCTGAAGATAATGAAGATATTTTAAATCACTGTGGTCGGTGCAACCCGGGTGCGTTCTGTCCCCTGAGCAACCACTGCTTTATGTCCGGATTTATATTTTATAACCAGCGTTGAACAACCGACTCAGTTTCAAGTTTACGGCAATCAGTGTTCAAATTCGTATACTTGAAATTTTAAACCAGGCCCAGAAGACAAGAAAACTTTGAGCATTGTGACAAACTAGAGTTCATGGAGAACTTCTTGATGTAACGAACCCTCATTTGCGTTACATGGAGATAGAAAATGCGAAAATCTCCCACGGTTAGTCCGACGGTAAGGGGGCTCTAATCCATGATCCTTCCACCAATGGGGATATTTTAAGTCGGTGTGAGCTGGAAGCAGGATTAGAATCGACCATGCAAGTCTGTGTATTTTTTAGGAGTTAATGATTATTAGAATAAAAAAAAAACCGTTAAGTATAGCGTAAAAACAACGATCATCTCCCACCACAATGAGGCTTAATTTATTTTAAGTACTGGTACATGATACAGAACTTGAACTGTTTAAAAAATTTAATAAATTTTAATAATTTTTTAGATGACTTTTTTTACGGAAAAAGTTACACCTGTAAAAGTGGTGACATCATTGGATATCATCAGGTGTGCAATGGACAGAAAGAATGTCAAGATGGCAGTGACGAACTGAACTGTAAAGACAGAGTTTGCGAAAAAGAAGAATTTAGATGCTCTAATGGACAATGTGTTCACAAGTTATTTGAGTGTGACGGTAATTTGAACTGTGTTGACGATTCTGACGAAATGCATTGCAGTAAGTGTTTTGAAAGTCATTACTTTTTTTTATTTTTTCATTTAATTAACTATCTACAATAAAAAACTCATTATCTACAATAAAAAACTTAAAAAAATTCTTAATGTTAAATGATGAAATCGATACATTAAAACTTTTAGAGTGATGTTTCGACCATTTCCTGGTGTTATCAAAATTTTATTATCATGATGTAGATAGTGATATTTTACCGTACATAGCAAAGTGTGCTTTATTTGTTAATTTTTTTTACTCAATTTCCTATTATGTTAATTTCATTATAGTTACATATAATACTATATATATATATATATATATGTATATATATATATATATATATATAGTCCATACCATATAGAAACATGCTGCACAGTTTTTTTAACTTTACTGTAAGTACAATGCATTCTGACAAAAAGGCGTTTTCCAGAGATGCGCTAAGCCCTGGCACTACATAATGATACTACTGACACAACGATAGAGATAGCACCGTGATGTATCTTTCTAGAGAACCTGTTTCCACTCATCAACTGCTCAATTTTGACGTGCCTTGCACCACTTCAGCTGAACAGTGCGTTTGGATTTTGTATTCGAACGTTATGGATAGCAGTACGACTGTGGAAAACAAGCAAATGTGCTTTTCATGAACGGAATTTATCAAAACAAGATTTCCATGGTGCTTGTTGCAACTCCTTATGGTCAATCTGTTTGGGGTGGTTTTCCGAATTTCTTTGTATAACACTCATTGAACTCTATCGGTCAGTTTCGTGGATCTGCCGGGTCGAGGCATTCTCCGATAATCACCACTCACCTTCTACTGCTTAATCTCAAAAATCACAATCGACTTAGTTATGTTTAACTCACGAGGTATATCACTTAAGGATCAGCCGCTTCAATATGATGCCTGACAATTACGCCTTTCTCGAAGTCAGACAGCTCTGAATCTCGTGGTATCTTGAATGCGGCTAATACCATTGATGTTTCTTACGCGATATTTAAGTACAATATATATATATATATATATATATATATATATATATATATATATATATATATATATATACACACTATTTACCAATATGTGTTGGGACACCCGTGCAAAAAAGGATATCTGCGGTCCTGATGTACTTCACACTTATTATCCTTAAATATTGTGTAGGAAACATCAATGGCATTAGCCGCATTCAAGATACCACGAGATTCAGAGCTGAGCGTAATTGTCAGGTATCATGTAGAAGCGTCTGATCCTTAAGTGATATACCTCGCGAGTTAAACGTACCAAAATCGATAGTGAATTTTGAGATTAAGCAGTAGAAGGTGAGTAGTGATTGTCGGAACGCACCTCGCCAATGTTTATAATATCGTGGTATTCTGATTGGTGATAATTATCGAATGCACGGTAGTTTTCGTAAGACATGATATTTACGATATATCACGAGAATATTTTTATAATATTGCTATTGCCGTTTTTAAAAAATATCGAGATGGTATATCGTTTGATTGCCCACCTCAAATTTTTCAAATTTTCCAAATATGTTCGAGTTAAAAAAAAAATTCGGAAAATACATTTTCACTCTTGACATACTTTTTTTTAAATAGTTTTTGTAAGTAAAATTTAGGGACTTGTAATTTACGTTAAAATACTTTTAAAAATTAGGCATCGCACATCCGGTATTGTTTTTTTTCTGATTATGCGGACGAGTTAAGAATAATATAAAAAACAACTTAAACTCTAAAAAAATCTCAATTTATGAAGAAAAGTCTATTTGTTTTTGGTTTTAATTATGCTTCAATTTCTGCGGTAAAGATTTTGACTAAATTACCTTACATCCATGTTTAACATCCCAGTAATTATTAAAGTTAATTAAAGTAAAGTAGAATTCATCCAGAAACTGAACAAACTTTGCCGTAATTTCTTAAAAATTAGATTGTAAGTTGATTTAGCTTCATTATAGTACACAGAACTAAGAAGCCCAAAAACCACTTAACTTGTTACCTTCTTAAGTTCCGAAAATTTCTTAAGACCATTTCTGAATTCCAGAATCTGAATAAGTCCAGTTTATAGATCAGAATCAAGTATAAACGATTCTTGGAATTGTAGACCACCATGTATATTGCTATATTGACGACCGCCACTGACCACAGACAGATTAAGAATTATCTGCCGATCTCATTTTTTTCGTCACATTTTATTATGATTTTATTTTAAAAATTTGGAATTATTATGAGTATTTTATAATACTAGTGGGCTGCGCTCCCTGCTCGCTAACGCTCGCCAACCCCCGAAAATTGCTACGCAATCTTATATGGTTTCCGTCGCAAACCAAGCTCGCTTCGCTCGCTATTAACTTAGGTATATTGCAAATGCACAAAATTCTAAGAATTCAGAACAATCATCCAAATCCATATGAAAACTTTTTTTTTAAAAAAAAATTATATCTTTTTAGTAAATACTAAGTCATTATAATAAATTTGAATTCAAATAAATCGTTAAACCTATTAGAAATGTGCTATAGTATAATTCGTGATATAAATCAAAAATCGTCAAATAAATTCGTAATATATAAATTCGTGAAAGAAGCGCTTTCGACAAAATACTAAAATAGAGATCTATCGACCAAGACTACTCACTTCTGCCTAGCTTAATAGTATGAGATTGCCGCAGCTGATGCTCTCCGGTTATTTCAGTTTCCGTTTTTAAAAGCGCTATATGTTGAGCCACGTCAGCTAGATTTGGCATGTGACATTTTTAGCGGCAATCATTTGTCGATTCGCCGTGTAAGAGAAATAGTAACGTAAACAAAACAAAGTAAACGTTGCCACCGGCGGAAAAGAAATACAGCTAAAATTTGGGAGCCACTTAAGAGAATTATATATATTAGATTCTGAAATTTAATTTGTTTTACGCTTGTTTCTTCATTTCAGAAATAAACTTTGTAAGGACTTTAGTCGTTTAATATTTTCAATTTTTGAAAAAAAGTGACCACACGTTTTAAAATGTGGCCACGTTAAAAAATGGTTCAAAGCTGCAATCCATTAGTATAATTATCTAATTTGTCTTAGTAAAGGCAAGTTTACGTGTTAAATTAAGATATTTTAATGAAAACAAAACATTTAATGGATATTCAGTGATTCTTGTGGTTTTCTGAATCTTTCGCGTCACTGCACAATTTATAGGGCTTTATTATTTTTATTCCGCTTCTGCTAGTTAAAAATGCAGAGCATAATTTGTATGTAATATCGATTGAAACAAAGGAAAAATATGAACCTTTTATTCATGCAGATTGCAGCAAAATCTTTAACAAACCATTCACGTGCAAAAGTGGCCAATGTGCAGATAGGTCATACGTGTGTGACGGGTATGCCTTTTGCAAGGATGGAAGCGACGAGGAAGAATGCGACAAGAGAACTTGCCATGAAGATGAATTCCGATGTTCCAGCGGACAATGCATTGAAAAGTTTTATAGATGTGATGGAATTTACCATTGCAGGGATAGAAGTGATGAAATTTCTTGCTGTAAGTTTTAAAATTTCTAAACTATTCTCCCTTTTCACGCATTAGTTTCACTGCCAAAGTGCCAATTACTTTAATTGGTTACTATTATAACACTTATTATTTCTTTACAAATATTAGTTAAAAATGCTAATATGCCTAGTAGGTTAAATGGCCAATTATTATGGTCATTATGCAGATAGTTCATGAGTAAGAAATGGATTTGCTACCCGAAAAGACGGAAGCGATTAGAAAAATAGTGACAAGAGGACTTGTCCTAAAGATAAATTTCGGTGCACCGTTGGACAATGCATTGGACAGTTTTACAGATGCGATGAGGTTTATGTCTGTTGAGATAAAATTGGCAAAAATAATAATAAATGTCTAAACCCGTTACAAAATTACACCCTCAAATAATTACAAAAAATTTTTTGTAATTTTTTTGCAAAATTTGTTTGAGTGCTCCTCACACTATTGTATTGATATATTTTGCTTTGGCTATATTGATACAATATTAGAAAGCACCTTTTTTTGTGGATATAATCGTGTGAGCTGATGAAAAGATTATATCTTTTACTTTCCGGATTTATATAAATTTTTTTCCCGGTATCTTGTTATTTTTATTTACTAAAACACCAGTGTAGGGTATACCGGGCAAATGTATACCGGAGAATGGCACTTTACCAAAGCTACTATGTGATTGTCAATATTCGCAGATGGAAGTTAACATCCACCTATTTCGGTCATTCACAGTAACATCTATATTCTTTATAATTTCATTTTTTGTATCGGTTTTGAACTTTAAAGGAATAGCGAAAATTAAGATTACCTATTTATATTAACACCGACCGATATAATAAATTGTATTTAAAAGAAATTGCTATCAGATTTTAATTATTTCATTTAACATATTTTCATTAAAAATGTTTACTACTAAATGGATTTGCTCAGGTGAAAAATTATTTTTAGAAGATAGAGCGTTTCTTTATTTTTTTATTACTATTAATTATTTATTTAATAAAAGTGTATTTAATAAATTAATTATGTATTTAATAAACATTTAAAGTTTTTTTTCTATTTTGCTTTGTTTCAAATCTAATTTATGACAGAGGATAAAAAAGATAAATAAGCATTTATAATAAATATTTAAAATTGTAAGCACTTACTGGACAATTAAATTTTTTCTTACGAATTTCAAAAATATTTAAATTTAAGATAATATGTTTTAGATAAACTCTGATTTACGCATAAAATTGCCTGGTTCTTCTATTTAGAATAAGTTTTAAAAATATATGTATCTACAGCGACTTGCCTGGAAAAATTACGAGTTTTACCCTTCTGATTTGACAGACACTAAGAATTTTTCCTTCTTGCTTTCGTTCCTTCATATTTCTCATGCCACGGCCCATCAGTCGCCAAAATTTGGCGATCATTTTGCTGAAAGTATTAATCTCCACTCTTCCACTAATTTTTTAATTGATGTATATTCGTCTCCTTCTCCTACTTTTATGCCCAGTTTGGATTTTAGTTAAATTATCATACAGCTCTAAATAAATTTTGAATATGACTACCTTAAATAAACTAATAAAAATTTTTTTTTTATCTTCATTAATATAGTTATTGGCAGAGCTATCCCCGAAGGACCTCTAGATGTTAAAGTTAAAGAAAAGGAAGATATCAAGCTGACTTGCATCTTTGTTCCGAGTGAGCCTTATTATGTGAAGTGGTACCACAATGACAAAGAAATACCTGACCAATACAAATCAAATTCTTCAAAGATTCACACAACTGTTGAGAATGTTAGTGCTTTCAAATATGTTTCAAAACTATCCATTAAAGATGCAACGCCGAATGACAAGGGAAAATATGCCTGCCATTCCGACAACTACGAACCAGCAACTTATGATGTGGACATAATTAAAGGTAAATTGCAAAACTATTGTATTAATACAGTCGAACCCTGTTATAGCGAACCAACTGACATAAGCCCACTATGGAAGATAGTTTAGATTCCTAAAATCGATAAAAATACAGTAGTATAGTTGGTAATAATGATTACAGTAGTACATAATTTGCTTTATAAAATTATAAAATTATTTACTATATCGAGTTTCTTTGCAAGGAAATTTCCATGACACTAGATTGCCCAAGGAAGTGATTTTGACTGCTTTTTAATTTCAATTAAAAAACAATAATGTATATAATGACACAATTTCTTAACATCATGGTCCCATGGGTTCATTACATCGGGGTTAGACTGTATTATTAATCAGTTAATTTAAACTCAGAGCTAACAATTTCTGTGGCACAAAAAATAGTTGAATACATAAATATCACGGTAAAAGCTGCAAGTTCATCTGAAAGTTGGAGTTTATAGCCAAATTGAAAACCTGAAATTTTTCCTTCCTCCGAGGTAGTCGTTTGCCACCATCTTGAATTTTTCAAGAAGTGAGAAGCTCCAACTTTACTGTCTAGACAAGTGAGGTATTGTTGCATAACAGTCCAGCAAATGTGTAGATGTTACCGGAGAAGTATGAAGCGCCGGCATGTTATAGATTATCCAAGCGGTTAATAAAAAACCTTTTTCAGGCAAAGTATGAAAATTATTTCATAATTTCCCTGGGGACTGTATATAATACCTAGGATTTCTATAGAATGACAAATGCTATTTAGGCAAAGTATGAACCTGATAAGACTATAATATGAAAGAAGGACATTCCTCAAAAATAAAAGTGTTATTCTGAAAAAATAATGACAGCGCCATTAAAAAAAATTATTCAAATTACGTAAAGAAAATGGAAGTTATAACAAAACGAAGTTTATGTCTATCTTATTAAGGGAAACGAAATTTTCGTTTAAATTTTGTTAGCAAGGCACGTGACTTCATACGGTAAAGTATAAATAAGTCATGTGCCTTGCCGTGTTATTCGAAACGAATTGAAGACGCATTTCATACTTAGCTGGTTTCTCATTTGATGTTCTATAGAATGCTTAAGAAATGTGTGAAATATAAATCGTTTCTTAGATCGTCAGTTAGTTGCAGGCATTATATACAATGCCGAGTTTCAAACTATGCCTTTCTTATTAAGGGAAACAAATTTTTAAGGCGAAATTTTCGTAGCAAGTCACGTGATACCCCACACAAATCGAAGATGCACTTCCTACTTTGATAGTTTCTCATTTGGCATTCTATAGAATGCCTAGGAAAAGTATGAAACATGAATCGTTTTACGCATTTCTGGCTAGTTTTAGGCATTATATAAAATCCCCAGGTATTATATACGATGCCGGATTTCAAACTTTGCCAGTAACATAGGTAGATTTTATCATTAAATGATATTTGAAAACGTTTCTTAAATCATGATTTACTCCTCTTAACGCCACACTTATAGTTGTGTATTTTCACATAAATACTATACTAATTTATAGTTACATGACTTGAGCAGCAAAATATTTTCTTTAATGGCCGGCACTGAACTATTCATTACGCTCTTCGCCATCAAAGATGCCAGAAGTATTGCTCATTGCCATAGCCACGGAGGCAAAGTACATTACCCACGTCATACTGTCATAGTTAACCGTTAATAGGGTGTACTGAATTCACACACCACACAACAGAAGACAACCGCAGATAGAAAGACAACCCCCTGTACCAGAGTTGAATTCGAACCAGGGATCACTGTCGTCACAGCCATGCACCCTGACAGCTTGGTCACCTGACCGCTGTGGAAAAAGTACAGGATTTATGAAAAATTCGGGGGGAAGTAACAGTCCGAAATAAAGCCAAAATTGTTAAAAGTCAATATATCTGTCACATATTTTTGTATGACTTGTAAAATACGATGTGGCACACCATTTACTAATCGCTAAAGGACATTGTAAAGTATTTTACGTTCTAGTATTGCATAGTGCTAGAATGTTGACATTAAAGGATTTCTTTTATTTATCATTTTTTGCATTTTCGCTCGAATAATGTAATAATTCTTTGGTCATTTTTTTACTTTTTTAGATTTTCTTTCTTTTTTGGTAAATTTTGATTAATATTTTTTTCATCAATTTTGACTGACATTTTTTTTCTTCATTTAAAAAGCTTTTTGCTTATAAATTATTTTTTTTCTTTATAAATTACTACAAATCTAGCAATGAATATTGTATTTTAAATTTACTCCAATAACAAGTGTTAATACTGATGCAAGCTTTTTTTTAAAAAAGAAAATTTTTAAGAATATCAAAAAAAAAAAGAGCTTTTGATAATAAAATTCAATTACAATAAATTAAGGAATTGCGCATTTATTTTACTTACTACTTTGTTTTATTAAATTCATGAACACAAGTTACAATTTATATATATTTTTAAAAAAATAGTTGATATAAAGCACGGCGTGAAGATTAAAAAGGTGTTATTTCTCAATTTAAACCCATTTTTAAAGGGCTTTTAAAGGAATTTTTCAAAAATTTTAAAGTTGTCAACTTCCCAGTCGTAATTACAACTGTAAAATACTAACTGAACAATTTATAACAAGATTTGTTCATTTTTTTTCAGATATTGCTGCAAACGGAAAGAAAGAAAAGAGTTAAGCAAAATTACTGACAAACCTGTTCGATCCAACAGTCAGATTATGAACAGCGTACAACAATGAACAGAAAACATAACTATTAAGAGAAAAAATTTTAGAAATATTTTAATTTCGTACTTTTTTATAAACATTGTGAATGTTGCAGCATAATTATGATGCACGATTTAAGAAAAGAATGGTCTAACACAGTTTTCCATTGTAGGTGCATTTTTATTACTCGGAAAATCACATGATAGGATACAGTTTTCCCACATTAATTTCCACATACTTTAAGGTTGTCATCAGGATTAAATTCACAAATGTCATAAAGGTATCGCCTTCCAATAAAATATTTTTATAACTAATTTAAAGATGTATGCCCGAAATATTTTTGATTCAGTACGACGTGATTCTATTGCTTTAATACACAACATTTTAAGATAAACTTATTTAAATTGGTGTCTGAAATTATTAAGAGTTTTGCAAATTAGTTTATGGTGCAAATTACAGTTACTTAGTACTATAAATTAAAGAGTGTCGATTAATGATCTAGAACTTAACGATCAGCTTCATGCACAAATTGTAAAAAAAAAATTGCACATTGAATTTTTCTCATTTCAACCACAAGCCAAACTTATGCTTTAAAACAACATAAGGCGTATTCAAAAAATAGTAATAGTAAATTTAAACAATATCAAAGTGGTATTTTTTTCAATTATAATTTGAGAACATATTTCCTTTTACATTGTGACTAATTATCTATTGTAGAATATTTCCCTTTCGAGATCTACGTTCTATAAACTCGAGCTTGACTTGATATGAAAAGTAACAAAAAATGAATAAATAATGAAAAAAATAAGTGAGAGATTAAATAAGTTGCCAGAAATAGATCTTAAAATTTGATAAGAAAGTTTTAAAAATATAAAAACCTTAAGGAGTAAGAAAAATGTTTCCAATTGGATGACATAAGCTTATCGTCACACTGTGATTAAACCGTTAAAAGCGCAAGAATTTTTTTTTTAAGATTTAATTATTTTTCAAAACTAGTTTTCCTTTAACTATTAACGATTTACATATTAACAAAATTTTCTCACATAAAATTATAATTATAAATTCCATAAAGCAAACGATTTTTTTTTATAAAATTTTAAGATAAGAAAAAAAAGCAATGGTAAAGAAGAAGAAATTTGTAGGAGTTAGTGTGCCATGATAAGTGAGGGAGAAGTCCTAATATTTATCAAAAACATGAAATTATAGAAAAAACTCAAGGTGAAATTATTGCCCTTCCCGTGAAAATCAAATTGCACTAAATTGAAATTATTTTATGAATGCATAGTATTCAATCATTATCATTGTTAATATTTACAGTTAACCATTTACAGTAGAATTTTTTTTATTTATTTACTGTAATTAATATCAATTGCATGTAATTTTTTGCAAATCAACATTTATGTTCTGTTATTTATGTTTTGTAAATGAATGAATAAAACATAAAATAAATAACTAATCAAGTATTTTTTTTACATTTTATCACCATACACACGAAACACATTGCATTGAATTTCTATAATAATACAAGTTGCATCATCGACAAAGTTCCCTAGCTTTTAAATACACAAAAATAGTAATAGTATTTCAAAACAGTGTGGGAGATAGAGAAAAATATATGTTGCATAAGAACATGTTAATTTATTTTTTTAAAACATGAGAGAAAAGGCATTTATAACTGATTCAGTTTTAATCTCAGCATATAAATTACGTAACAATAAACTGCAGTAATAATATTTTTTTTCTGTCAAATAGAAGAAGTTGATAATAAATTTATCTAAAACAAAAAATACTGAAATAAACACGAGAAAAACAGTGTCGTAGTTACAATAGAATATATGTTGCATAAGAACGAGCGCAATAAATTATTGACTTACAAAGAAACAATTACAAAAATATTTTATACCTTAAAAGCATAAACGACGAATCAAGTGTTTAATGTTTTACAGTTTAAATACCTCACATAAAAAATCATACTGCTTTGAAAATGATATAAAATTTTCAGAATTTTTATCCCTTCAAAATGGTTTTCAGGAAATGATATTTGTAATCACATTATTAAAATAAGAATGAAAGAATAAGGAACAAAATTAGAGCAAATGTTTGCTACTTTTAATTTTAAAAAAAAGCACACAGGATTTTTAAACAAACTTGAACAATGAGCAACGTTTTATTTTCCAGAATATAAATTCGAAGATGTTTTTAATTTTGCTAAATTGTATGTACAAGCAAAACAAATGCAGTAAAATTAAACTAATTCAAGAGTGATCAATTTTCCAAATATTAATTTCTGGTTATTTATACAATATTATACAATTAAAGTTTTAACGGAATCAAAAAAGCTAACCTAATATTAAACAAATTCAAATATGAGCTCTGTTGAAAATATCAATGACAGAATACTTTTGAAGTTACAATTCAGTGTTTAACAAAAGTTAATAGTTGAAAGCAAATACAAAGTATTGAATAAATTCAAGCGTGAGAATTGTGTTAATTTAAATCTGTAAATGACAGGATAGTTTTGAAGATACAATTCAGAGTTTAACGGGTTCAGTGTTTAATTTCAAATTTGAAAATAAAGCTAACGTAACAATTTGAAACAAATTCAAATTTATGTATTGCTTTATTAAATGTCAATGACAGGTTATTTTTAGGTTATAATTAAGTTTCTGAAGTTAACATTTTAAATTTAAAAATTAGGCAAATATAATAGTAAAAAAATTCAAGAGCAATCATTGTTTTAGTTTAAAATTGTCAAGGAAATGATACTTCCAAAATAGCAATTCAATATTTAACAAAATTAAAAAATTTTAAACAAAATAAGCACAGAAACAAATAAAGTAACAGACTAATTAAAGAAAGAGTAATTTCTAAAATATTAATTTCAGGTAACTTACAATATAAACAATTAAAATTTTAACGAAATTAAAAAAACAAACAAACATAATAATATTAAATTCAAATGTAAGCAAAGTTTTACTTAAAAAAAATCAAATACTTTTGAAGTTACAATTCAATTTTCAATGAAATTTTAAATTCAAAAATTAAATATAATAATGCTCAACAGAAATGTGTGCAGTGTTGAAAATATCAATGACAGAATACTTTTGAAGTTACAATTTAGAGTTTAACCAAATTTTAAACTTAAAACAAATACAAAGTATTGAACAAATTCTGTGTGTGCTAGTTTAAAATTGAATAGTATAGAATTATTTTTAAATTGCAGTTAGTTCTTAAAGAAATTTCATATTTAAGAAACAAAATAAATACTATAGTTCAAATACAAGCATGAGGATTGCTTTAGTTTAAAGTTATAAATGACAGGATATTCTTGAAGTTAACGAACGACGAAACGAAATTCTAAGATTAAAAACAAATGCAATAAATTAAACAAATTCAAGCTAGAACAATGTTTATGTGCTATGCTAAAAATGTCAATGTTCGGATATTTTTTACTAACAATTCAGTTTTTAACGAAATTTTAAATTTGAAAATAAAACCAATACAATAATATGAAACAAATTCAAATGGGAGCATTGCTATTTAAATGTTAATGACAGGAAATTTTAGGTTATAATTCAGTTAAATTTACAACTAAGCAAATACAATAATAATAAAGAAATTCAAGTGCAACCATTATTTTGGTTCAAAATTATCAATGAAATCATATTATGGAAATAAAATTTAAATATTTGACGAAACTCAAAATTTTTAAGCAAAATAAGCACAGAACATAATATACAAGCATTAGCATTGCTTTATTATTTAAAATATAAAAAAAAATTACAGTAACTTCTTTTCACAATTCTAACTTATAATTTAGACATAAAAATAGGAAAAATATTAGTACATGAAAAGTAAGTACATGTTCAATATATAGAACGTCATTTAACATATTAGTTAAAATTTTCAATTTAATTTTAATTTTCGAACCTTTTAAATGTAACAAATATAAAAACTTCAATCAAATTAAACCATTAATATTGTTTTAGATTTTAGAAATATAACATTTCATTTTTATATGTATGCAAGAACAATACTTCTCGATTAACATTAATAATTGAAATTATTTTTATAATCAAACACGTATTTCTTTATGATTGAAATCATGTTTTTAAGTTATACATCTACATGTTTGAAAATAAATTAAAATAAATTTGGGAGGAATAAAATGAAGGAAAAATATTGTAAATAAAAAATGCAATTTCGGCAACTCTTAAAATAATAAAAAAACCGAATTTAAATATTTTAGTAAAATAATCATTGGATAGTTTTAAAACATTTTTGAGAACTCCATAATTTCATGTAATAAATAGCATAAAAAATCCATAAGTATTTTAAGTATGAAAAAAGGCTAAGTCATATTTATTTCTAACTATTTTATATTAATAACAAATCGAACAATTGTTACACAATTGGCGTAATTTAGCTAACACTAATTTTTCTAAAACAGCTTAGCTTTATTTGAAATAACGGGAAAGAAATGGAACATTTAACAAAATAAATAATTTTCGATTAATGTGTAAAGCTTATTCATATCGAAAATAAAAACATTACGAATGTATTTAGATTACAGAGAAGAAATTAGATAGAATAGAATATAGTACAGTAATAATATAAACAGATTAGAATATAGTAATAATACACATTAATAACTTTAGTATGTCACACAACAACACAATGAGGTATTGTCAAAACGGTAAACTTCAACAATAACAACTTCAGAACATTTTTTTAATGACCATTCTTTTTCCTGTTTAAATATTTATTTCTAAATATTTATCCGGTTAAGTCATATTTATTTCTAACCATTTTATATAAATAATAAATCAAACAATTGTTACACAACTTAAAATAAGGCATAATTTAGCTAACACTAATTTTTCAAAACCAGCTTAGCTTTATTTTAAATTGTGGGGAAGAAATGGAATATTTATCAAAATGAATAATTTTCGATTAATGTGTAAAGCTTATTCATATCAAAAATCAAAACATTACGAATGTATTTAGATTACAGAAAAGAATTAAATAGAATAGACCACAGTACAATAATAATATATATATAGATTAGAATACAGTAATAATATACATTAATAACTATAGTATGTCACATAACAACACAACGAGATATTGCAAAAACAGTAAACTTCAACAGTAACAAATTCAGAACATATTTTTAGTGACCATTCTTTTTCCTGTTTAAATATTTATTTCTAACCATTTTATAAAAATAACTCATCGAGCAATTGTTACACAATTTAAAATAAGGCAGAATTTAGCTAACACTAATTTTTCAAAAACAGCTCAGCTTTATTTTAAATGATGGGAAAGAGATAAAATATTTATCAAAATGAATAATTTTCGATTAATGTGTAAAGCTTATTCATATTGGAAATAAAAGCATTACGAATGTATTTAGATTACAGAGAAGAAATTAGATAGAATAGAATACAGTACAGTAAGAATATAAACAGATTAGAATACAGTAATTATACACATTAATGACTGTAGTATATCACACATCAATGCAATGAGGTATTGTCAAAACGGTAAACTTCAACAATAACAACCTCTGAACATTTTTTAATGACCATTCTTTTTCCTGTTTAAATATTCCCTCAAATCTTTTACGGGTGAGCTAGGCTCCGCAATTATGCTTTCCTTTTCTAGACTGCTAATTCGAGAGGGGTTTAATGGATCGTTTACTAAACACGAATGAACGATAACATCACCTGAAATTTCCGGAGCTGCTACAACGATCTTCTGAATCTTTTTGGGTGGTTCTGCGTTGTTAGAAAGGGGTTTTTTCCGACAAACTAAAGTAGCCGAAACTGGAACCGCTTCCGGAGACGATATTACAGGTTCTAAAATGTTACTACCTGGATAGCTCCTTTTCTTTTGCAAACTGTTACCATTGATTCTAATTGAGTTACCGGCTGATGAGGGAAACCGTTCTGAAGCTAAAGTTCTCAATCTTACATTCCCTACTTGCATGTTATTTCTTAGATCAGATTCAGTTGTCCGTGGAATCCCATTTTGTATTCTGGGATAGATTAACTTTCTAATCTCGTCATTTTGCCAATTTTTTAGACATCTCACGGCATTCAGATCAAATCCTCCCGTTTCTGGAGTCTCAAATACGATTGGTTCTTGGCGAAGACATGTGTAGATAGGACTATGGTGACCTAAAGACTGTTCAGACCCTTTTTGATCAGATTCTAGAGTAGGTGATTTTGAAGTCATTTTATCTCCCTTACTCATCAAAAGTATGTTCTTTATATCTTCTACAAAGCTTACATCATTTGTTGATGAATCAATTTTAAAATCTTCCAATCTTTTCCGTATGGCTGTCAATATCAAGGAGCAATTAGAGAGATCAATGCTTTCTATTTTTGTTTTAAAATCAAGTTGGCTTAAACCATAAAAATCGCAATGCTTATTCATTGTAAGCTCACCATTATTCCTGAGTACAGACGATTCGAACAACCTGGCATTGGCTTCAGTCTGCATCAAATTCATAACCGCAAGGTCTTCGGGAGTTATTCCATCATCTTCTGACACCGGCGATGAAGGGGCGGTGTCGCACAGTTCTTCGTCGTCAGTCGCAACTTCTAACTCATCGCTCTTTTTGCTCAAGCAATGAAAATCGAATTGCTTCCGTGAATCCGATGAGAATATAGCGTTAGCTAGTGATTCATTTGAATGCAAGGACTCGTTCAGATCCATCATGGAAGTTAATTCAGTAGAATTATCTGTTACTAATGATGGTCCAACAGAACACTGTACATCGTTTGTATTTTCTTTTTTTATGGGTACTGAAGGACAATCAAAATTGAGGTTAGCAGCTTCTAAATTAATAGATGTATCATCAGCATCCTTTTCTTGCTTAATAGTCAATCTAATAGAGTCTACACATAAGGTTACATCACTTTTTACGTTGCTGTCACAATTTTTAAGAATATTATCCGTTCTATTAATCGCAATACTTTCATCCACATCTTTTTCTTTTTTTAGTACAATATCAACCTCTATTTGTTTATCAATATCTCCATCTTTTTCAAAAATCCCTTCACCACTTTGATTATCATTATCCACATTGTTTTCTATAGCACATTCTTGTCTAATATAACCCACTGTACTTACATCCACATCATTATTTTCTATTTTAACAACAAAATTGTTCACAACAGCAGTATCCTCATTTGCTTCCTTATAACTAATTAAATTTTCTAGACCTTCTATTTTATTAACAGAGTCATTTATAATGTCACCATCATGTTCCAGTCGTGTATTAGTTAAATGAGAAATATCAAAGTTTCCATCCCTTACATTGTTTTCGCAATTTTGTATAATAACTTCATCACTGATATTAACGACAGTATTATTCTGTACAGTAACTTCGATATCTTCATTCTCTCTTTTAATAATGCAATTATTCACCATGACTGTATTGTTCTCATTGCTTTCTTTAAAACCAATTTCATTTGCAACTTCAAAATTTAACACAACTTCCTCCTGTTTTATTTTTTTAGGAAATACACCAAGAAAGACAATATCATCGTCTTCCATTTCTTTTTTAACAACAAAGTTGTTCCCAGCAGCAGTATCGTCCTCATTTACTCCTTTGAAACAAATTAGATTTTCTACACCTTCCATTTTATTAACAGAGTTGTTTATAATGTCACCATCATGTTCCTGTTGTGCATTAGTTAAATGAGAAATATCCTCAATGTATCCATCTCTTACATTGTTTTCACAATTTTGTACAACAGCTTCAGTACCGATATTATCGATAGTATTATTCTGTACACTAACATTGATATCTTCATTTTCTTTCTTAATAATGGAATTATTGACAATGACTGTATTGTTCTCATTGCTTTCTTTAAAACAAATTTCATTTCCAGCGTCAACATTTACCACAATTTCCACCTGTTTTATTTTCTTAGGATATGCACCAAGAAAGGCAATATCATCATCGTCAACAATTTCCACCCTTCGCTTCACCGCTTTAAAACCTTCTGCCCCAGGCTCAACTTTCTCAAACTGTTTTTCAGACATCTATTAAAGAAAATAAAAAAATAATTATAAACAGTTATACATTTTTAATTGATTATGTAATTACACATTTTTAATCATTGTGCGTTTACAGGAAGTCCAAAAAGTATGAAATCTATCAGGAAATGCACATCGAAACATAAATTCACGCGTTACGCGTTTGAATACTAAACGCGTGAATACAAGTTTTCACAATGATACCAAACTCGATATTTATACGACATTTACATGCATACGAGGTTTTTACAATGAATGCAACGATACTAAACTAGACTCCTCAAACCACAACCCTTTGGAGATGGGATGAGGGGCAGTTTAAAAATTATAAAAAATAATCTCCAATTTTTATTGCAAATTTGATTATTCCTGATATAAGTGTCTCAACAACAATTTTTGCTTTCTGAGTGCATAGATGGCGCTGTAATCACTAAATGAAAATGGGATACATTTTTTAATATGCATTGATATCACAACATATACCAACCTAACTTGATGTTTATACAATGCATGCATTTGAGCCGTGATGGCTCAGGGGATAGAGCGTCCGTGTTCCATTGAGGTGAACTGGGTTCGAATTCCAGTGATGGCTGGTCGATGCGAATTCCACATCCGGCTTGCACCGACCACACTGCAATCGCAAAAGGCCCACTATCCCTGCTTTACAGCAATGACAAAAGTCTACAGCAAAATTTAACTTGAATAAAGCATAAATGAAAGTACATAAATGATCACACTACAGTTTCAGTTCTGTAAACAAGAGCCTTCCTTAATGTCAAAACACCGACTAATCATCATTTGGTGTTTAGACTCTTGTTTTGAAGGTTCTTGTTTATGGAAATGAAACTATATTATGTCCATTTATGTACTTTTATTTGTGCTTTATTCATGGTTTTGCTCTGATTTAATCTACATAGCAGAAAGTATACCCAATCTTCTGTAGAATGACTAAAGAGTTCACAAGTATAAAATAGTATTTTTATACAGATACTTTCATAACTTCTGAACTATTAGTCCCGTTGACTTCAGTTCAGTTTCACATTATTCAGCTGAACAATAACACATCGCAAACTTATTTAAGCATATTGAGGCTAAAGCACAATTTCTAAAACTATTTTCTGATTAATTATTTCCTTTTTAACGACATAGGAACGAGCTTCAAAGTTCAGAGCGCGTAATGTAAAAATTGAGTAAGTTATCATAGATTTGTGATTTAATTCTGTTTTGCTTAAGTTTTTTTTTTATAATACACACTTAAGTCTGTAAGCAAAAAGTACACCACACACATCTTGTTTTTTTTTTTTTTTAATAATTCGTGAAAAAAAAGGGATTTTTCTTCTGAAAAAAATTTACCAGCCAAAATTACAAAATTATCCCTCTACTCCAAAAAGAAAACCTTATGGAAAATACTTCTTACTGAAAAAAAATTCTTTTTATTTATTTCATGCAGCGCCAATAATCGATTCACTAGTTTCAAATGACAGAGGTTAAGTGAAAACATGGGAATTTTTCACAGAGTTACAATTATATCTAATGGTGATTCCTGTTCCTAATATTCATTGCAAAACTCTTCTGAAAATGTGTTTGAAGCTGAGTCTTGACCGAAGCTGAAGCTTCAAATTTTCCCATTCTCCAACAATTTCACTGTATCCTGGAGATATTCCAGAGACCTGCCGCAATTTCTGTTTGCCAAGTTGCTGGAAAAAGACGATTATTGACATGCAAATACATTTATAGTTATTTAAGATCAAATACGCAGGTGGCTGAACTAGACACAATTATTTTTTTATAGGAATTAAATTTGTATTTTCTGTGTGCAATGTTGAAAAGCATTGAATTATTGAATAACAGGTGAATAACATTTGTAAGGGAATTAATGAATTAGAGAAAATAACATAAATTATGGGTATGTTTAGTGTACTCCACTGTTTTTGCTTACACTTTTATCTCAACATAACTGATACATATTAGTTTATAGCATGCTTTCATGATTTTTATTTCAAATTAGGCAGTGGTATGTAAAATAAAGCAAAGAATTTTGAGTCCCTCCTTCGAATAAATTGGTAATAGTAAAATAATGCTGAAACATATGTTCATTTTTCGTTCTGAAAATGTCCCTTACCTGGCTCTTCCACTAAGTTTTTCAATTAATAAAGTTAAAATAATTCTTAAAGCATTTATTTAATGTTATATGTTGTAATCTTCGGTGGCTTTACGTTATTGAAGTCAGCAAAGCTCGTTGCTTGTAATTCATACCATTGGAATAAAGATAAATTGTATTTAGCATTTCGTGGCATGATGCTACTCCTCGCTGCCGATTTATGATAGTTAAAATTTTCCACCATTAAGTGATTTTCTCAGGTACATATCCCTTTCGAGAGGTCGTAAGACAATTAATTCCAAAGTATAAGTATCAAAACTGATTGGTGTTGTCTTAAAAATCACAAAATATTTCAATATAATATTAGATACCTATATAAGCATATTTGGTACTCATTAACTTTTGAGTTTATACAAATTTGTAAGTGGCAGCCAACCGAAGAATTTTAAAAAAAAAATATTTTTGAACTTCATAAGGATTTTGGAGCAGGACTATTTTTCCATCTGACCTTTAATTTACTGTTAAAATATTTATAAGTAACGGTGGGAAATAATTTCTTTTAATTCTGTTTCCTTAAAATATTAATACACTATCTTAGCTACCACTGAAAAAAATATTTTCTGAAACTACGGAAAACCAGTTGTAAAATTCTTATAAGTACAAATTCACCAATTACCATATGAATTCAGCAGCATCTGTGAATGGCGATTTTTTACGGTTTTCTTAAACGAATTTCCCATTAATCTTTCTTCCATGAGCTTGGCTATTTAGCACATAACTTATTTTATTCTATTTCAATTAATCACATTAACGTTATTAGTATCATTATTGTCAATAATAATATGCAGATTTTTTTACGGTTACAGAAAACGCGAAAGATGTATCTTTTCCACTTATTTTAACGTTTTTAGTTCAGAGGTTACTTTTTTTTAATTTCAATTAATACATATTACCAACATTAATTAAGCATCATTGTCGTCAAAGTTAGTATGGCGAATTTTTACGATTATCTAGACAAATACCTTTAACTCCATTTCTTTTACTTTGTCATACGTTAGCTTATTTCTTTTATTTAAATATGCATACATTGCCTTAATAATTTAAGCATCATAAACGAATTAATACCACTTTCCCCTTATTTTTTTTTCTTTTGAATTCATAAATATTTTCTTTCTATTCCATTACCGTTGGTTTCAAATAAGTAATTTTTTGAAAACACGCTTAAAAGAATTATTATAAGCTAGGAGGCTTCGCCCCCTGCTCGCTGGCGCTCACCAACCCCCGGAACTGCTTTCACAGTTCATTTTAATGTTGTGATATTAACTGCTATAAGTATTAACTGCTTTCACAGTAAATATTTAACTGTTGTGAAAAGAATCTTATTTAGTTGTACAAAGTACTTCAGCCAAAATTTGGGAGCCACGTAAGAGAATTATATTAGATCAGAAACACATCATTAAAAGGCAGAATGCTTTGGTGTTTTCAAAACAAAGCAAACGTTGCCACCGGCGGAAAAGAGATACAGCCAAAATTTGGGAGCCACGTAAGAGAATTATATATAACTAGGAGGCTTCGCCCCCTTTCTTTTATGTACACATTTCTAAATGTCAGTATTCAACCACAAAACAACTTAAAGTCCTCAAATTTAGCATGAAGTTGTAGTACTGTAAAATTAAAACAATATTTTTAATCAATGAGTCAAATTCTTCAAGAAGCAGTTGTAGAAGTAGGTTGTTTATTTAAAACCTTTTATAGAATTTCTTTAAGAACACAATTGTTAATTTGGGCATTTGGCGATACAACACTTTTAGAATTGAAGGATTTGTTACGTCAAGCGCTCAGGTATCATAATTTTGATCTAGTTGCGCTTCTATGTCATTTTGATTTATGTTGCTAAGTTAACTTTCAAAAAATTCTATGGCTGGCAACAGCATTTTTATTTTTTAAGTTGTTTATTTTTCTTTCTTTTAGAATTCGTTATTTTTTTAGCGAAATGTTTTTTAACCTAACAGAATTCTTTGCCGAGTGTTTTCTCTATGAATGAAGAAAATAAAGTAAATATTTAATTGTTGTGAAAAGAATCTTATTTAGTTGTACAAAGTACTTCAGCCAAAATTTGGGAGCCACGTAAGAGAATTATATATATTAGATCAGAAACACATCATTAAAAGGCAAAATGCTTTGGTGTTTTCAAAACAAAGCAAACGTTGCCACCGGCGGAAAAGAGATACAGCCAAAATTTGGGAGCCACGTAAGAGAATTATATATAATAGATAAAATAAATTCGCGTGGTATTAGACAAAATAAAAATTTGGTAACGTAGATCACACGTGCTACGACGTAATGTTCATTGAATTTATCATAGCGAATATAAAATAATTAAATATTTATATGCGTGCAATAAACTATTTTCTGATCAAACGGAGCTATAAGCTAGCAATTATCACTGATGTATCTTTAATGTGAAAAATTTATTCGTTAAATTTAAAGCAATGGTCAACGCTTAACCAATCAGAAAATTCCAATTCGTCTTTTGCTCATCCTGCTGGAACGATTTTTCATAGAATGTTCCAATGTCAACAATGACCATGCTCGTGCTTTGAACTATCTGTCGGATATTTTAGCAGTCTATAAAGGACATACACACACAGACATTAATTTATATATATGTAGATTAGCCGAAAAATATTGAATTCTAAAGTATAAAAATTCTTACATCATTTTTAAGAATATACATGGAAGAATATACGGGAATGTATAATGTATGTACATACATTACGAATATACGTGGAAGAATATACTGACGATACGAAGAATTACATTGAAAGAGACAAAATTTGAGTGAAATCGGTTGACTAGCTCCTGCGAAATCGAATTCAAATTTAAAAAATTCGATTTCTCAGGAACTATTTGACTGATTTCACTCAAATTTTGAGTTTTACCATGTGAAATTACATTCTTTAAAATGGGGTAAAAATTACATACCTTACAATTCCAAATTTTTCCCACTATTATTAAACGAAACTATAAAAAATGATAAATATTTACTAAAAGTTATTTTTTTACATGAAATTATCTTTAGACAAATGAATTTTATTACTTTATGCAAATATTTTTCAGTGCTCTTAGAAATCAGGGATGAGAGTAGTCAGAAAGTAAAAAAGAGGAAATTCAAGAAATATATATATATATATATATATATATATATATATATATATATATATATATATATATATATATATATATATATATATATATATATATATATATATATATAAACAAAAATTTGACGAAAAAAGTGCGATTTTTAAACTTGTAAACCATGTGATTATAAATCCCGATATGAGGCTTTTAAATCACGTAAATATGAAACTCTACATCAAATTTAAAAACTGCGAAATTACAAATCATGATGCGTAATTTTTAGATCACGATGCATAATTTTTAAATCGCCCGATATTGCAACCTCAAAAACGAATCTCGATATTGGATTTTAAGCTCGCGTGAATACGAATTGCTACATAGGGTTTTAAAAGCTCGTAAATACAAATCACGATATTGGTTTTTTAAATCTCGTAAATAAGAATCATAATGTACGATATTTAAATAGCGTAAATAAGAATCGCAATGCGCAACTTTTAAATCGGGTAAAAACGAAAATCGATGATTGATATTAAAATCGCGTGAATAAAATCGAGATATTTGCTGAGTCTGGACTTGGGATTTCTTAAGGGGTGTTTGTATTGTTTTTGTTCAGACATAATAAATAAAAATTTACAAGATTAATTGAATGAGCAAATAAATATTTTCACCGCAAATCAACCTCTATTTTTTTCTGTTTTTTTGTTTGTGTTCACGCCAGAATACAAGAAGCAGCGACGTCTGAATTACGAAAATACGAGCTATCCCGCCGACGGATAAAAAATACAGAAAATCTCATTTTCTGTGCGTGAAATCGGAGAAAATAGCTAATATAAGTAAAAATGCGGAGGGTTTAGCAGCTAGGACGTAGTTTGAATTTTCTGTTTATCTTTGAAAATCGCAAATAAAATAATTATTTAACTTCAACGTCTGAATTTTAAAAGAAAAGTGGGATATTCATATAAAAAAAAGAAAGAAAAGAAAAAGAAACTTTTAGAGAATCGGAGTTTTGATAAAAAGGCTGAAATTCGAGAGACAAAAAAAAATCTCATCTCTAAATAAAGGTCAACCAGTTTTATCCCAAGGAAATGATTTTTAGAGAAACTTCAGACAGAGGAATAAGGACTTCAATAATTTCGTTCCGCGGAAAATTAAATTCCTCATTAAATATTTTAACTTGTGCAAAAAAAAAATTTCAGCGGAAATTAGCGGAAAAAATGGAAAAATCTGAAAAAAAAGCGGAAATCCGCTAATCCGCGGAAGAATCTCATCCCTGAGAAATTTCAAGATATGGCGAAATATGCAAAAAGAAAAATTAACATTAAGTGGTCCAAACTTTGGACAGCTTTCCTGAACCATATTTCGCTGATTGCGACTACCCCTTATATTGTGGGCGTTAGAAATCCGAATCCGTGGGAAAAAGTATGTTTATTAAGAGAAAATACGTTTTCGCGTCTGATTTCGTAATTTGAAATATCATCTGCACTAATTAATTAGCATAATTGCGGTCACCGCCTCGAACCATCAGGATTGAGTTCTAAAACCTGAAGATCCGATCGTTTGATTATAGGTTTCCCGTTTTTTACTTCGCGCACTGTACACAAATATTCTGATAAATTATATAAAATTGTTGTTTCAGTATTATATATGATTAGGAAAGTTGCTGAAATTAAGTGAAATCAAAAATGTTACCAAATCTATTGTTTGCACTAAAATCTGTAGATGTACTTACAATGCTTCGGTAGATCGTAATACGATACAATAAACAATCTCTTCTATAACCACATCTTTTTCCACATATTCTTGCAATTCCAATTCTAAGCCATTTGATTCTTATTCAGAGCTGAAACGTAAGCAAAATTTATTACCTTTGCAAATTAACTCACCAAGTCACATTAAGTTAATGAAATTAAGTTTTTATATTACGAAAAATAAAACGATAACTTGAAAATGGATTTATCATAATTACACACCTGCACTATCATCATCAATTTCATTTATTGAAGTCGACATAAAAGATGATCGATTTCCTAATTTTTTCGACTCAGAATTTCTCAAGTGTATAATTAGACAAATAATTTTCTTCGTCCAGTAAACACATTTATTGTCACTCATTTTTCGCCATTTTGTAAATATTCAGTCCAAAAACAACAAAAAAGGAATAAAATGGGAAAATGACGCACCTGGATGTCACACTAGATTAATGAAATGTAAAAATACAACAATAAAAATATAATAACAAAATTAAAATAATTAATGATACTAATTAAAACATAATTACACACATGCACCATAATCTGACTAGTACGCTGATGTCAACAAAAATAATGGCTTTCGACTCTATCAAAGTTTCTCAGATTTAGAAATAGGCAAACCAGTTTCTTCTAAAAGCACACATATTCATAAACTCATTTTTCGCCATTGTATATCCATAATCAACGCTGAAACAAAAGCAAAATAGTATAATCGCAAAATTTAACACCGCTTATCACTTTATATTAATAAAATGAAATTTAATAATAAAAAAGTAGTAAATTCTTCGAATAATAATAAGAAAAAACTTAGAACAGTCATGACATAATTACACACCTGTCTCATAATCTAGCTCATATACTGATGTCTACTTAAAAATTTTACAACTCTTACGAGTTACACAAATTAATGAACCTGTATCAAATTGAAGAGCCTAATTAGATTCTAATGAGCATTAATGAACATAGATGCAAAATTTTAAGCAAAAAGGTTCATTAAACAATAGAAACATACAAAAAAAGTGAAAGGTAAACTTAACATTTTAATCTTTACTTTAGCCATGCTCCTTGTTACTCTATGTAAAAAGATGTCGAAACGCTAGTGATGATGACGGGATGAAAAATGCCAAGATCAGTTTGATTGCTTATTGAGATTTAGTGAAGATTGAAGAATGAGAGGTCGAGAGAAAAGTCTTTTTCACGAGTAAGGGATAAACGTTAAAATGTTAATTAATGCATAACTTGAAGCCAAAAACAGATTAAAAGGCCGAATGAGAATATCTTTTTCTTCTTTTTTTTTAATCAAAATGCTTATTTTTATCTTGATGTCACTAGTTTTAAAAAACCAAACAAAATACAAACTTAACGCTTTTAATCTTCATATAATTAGATCCTAACTCAACCGTATTAATATTTATATGCATAACTCAAAAAATAACATAATTTAAGAACGCTAGCACTTTTCGTTACAATAAAATACGTTTAACACCTATGTTACATGCTCGAAAAAAAATTTTTACCTTGGATTTGCATAATTTTGTCAACATCACTTTGACAATGTTGCTCTCCATTATCACAATTAGTCTCAATATCAGAAAATTCAAGAATATTTTCAATTTTTCTATTTAAATCTTACTTTTTTAGCCCATATTTTATCTTAATATTTCATAATTCACTCTTTTAACATTTTCATTACTTGCTTATTGTTATTTGATTTAACATTCTTTCCTTTGTTTTTAGATTTCTAATTTTGATGTTTAACTTTATTTCCATTATTGGTATTTCCATTGCAATTTTTAACCTGGATTTCAGGAGAAATGTGTAAAGACAAGTTGCTTTTATAAACAAGAAAAGTGATAAGTTTTTTCTAATTTAGTACTACAGCCTGTTTAACACTATCAATCAAAAATTGAAATTCAGTGCAAGCTTTTAAACGTAATGTAGCGTATGGTAAATCCGTCTTTAAAATATAAAATTCAACCGACCTAGTTATTTTTCCAAATTTCACTTCAAGCCAAGTTTTAAGTGCAAGTTTGGTTAAATTGCAAAATACCTTTTGTTTGTTTTACATTTCTTTTCATCAATTTGCCTATTTATTGTTAAACCCAATTTGCATTTTTTTAAACAAACGAATGTTTGTTAAAATGTCAAAATCAAACCCAAACTACTTCCTATTCAAATAATCCGTGCTAATTTCCCGTCCGACTCCCATCTAAAGTGACACAATATCTTTCTTTTCTTCCATGTATATTATTTTGCAATACCTTCAAAATAAGACTTAGATCAAAAAGGTATTTAAGATTATTTCAAGTCCAAGTCATCTAAACACTCTATTTAAATAAAATAGGCCTTCCAAGGTTACACGATTTACCCACTTTCCATAATTTTCCTTTCTCCGTTATCATGGTTTCGGAACATTTTGTTTTTTTACTATTCCAGTAAGTTTAAGTGAGAAGTTGGATTTTAACGCATCAGTGGTAACGAAGGAAGGAGGGGAAAAGTGCAAAGAGTGGGAAAATTGCATTACCCTGAAACGCCTATTCTAGTTAACATGATTAGAATGTTTTGCAACAAAACTTGATTATTGCAGAGGTTCTGCTGGTATCATTGAAAACCAACTCTTACCGGTTAAATTATTATGATTTTTAAATGAATATTTTCCACACAAAAAAATTAACCTCAATTAGTTAAATATTAAATAATGTATAAATGTCTTCACAATGAAACAAGTTATTCAGACCATAGAAAATTTTCAAGTTTTATCCAAACATGTTCACCTGGGAAGTAGACGTAAGTAGTTTAGCTCAAAAAAATAAGTTATTTTAAGCATTTTTTTGCTTTAGGCGTCTAATTCTAATACAAATGAGTAAAATCAAATTTTCAAAAAACAAATTAATTTTATAAATTAAAAGAGTAAAAGGTACTTACTTTTCCTTAGTTTAATCCATAATACTGTGCTATTTCACTGTGAAGTAGGGATGCAACGAATAATGATTTGTCTGAATAGCTAAATATTCGGGCAAAAAAAGCGGCCGAATACCTATTACTCGGTGGCCGAAAAGCAAAATTTTTATTTTAATTAAATATAAATAAGTTAAGTCATTATTCAAAAATAAACCAAAACTTAACAATATTATTGGTATGGAGTTATGGGAAAAAATTGTAATAGTTACTCATTAGAAAAGGTAAATAAA
This sequence comes from Parasteatoda tepidariorum, assembly GCF_982258835.1. Classification (NCBI taxonomy): domain Eukaryota; kingdom Metazoa; phylum Arthropoda; class Arachnida; order Araneae; family Theridiidae; genus Parasteatoda; species Parasteatoda tepidariorum. Next base: position 85,567,324 of record NC_141763.1, read on the forward strand.
AAAACTGATTAATAGTTAATAAAAAAAAGTTGTTCAAAAAAAGTGAAATGGAAAAAAAATCCTCTTAATTCTTTGAATAGAACTTTAATGCTAAAAATAATATTTTACCGAAAAACGTATCCATAAAACAACTTTAACTTTTAGAAATTCCTTGCTGTTATTAAAACTCCCAGAAAAAGATTTTATGCAAAAACGAAACTGGAGAAACAAAAATTGATCTTAATTTTTGAAAGAAAATTTTTACATTGAATATCACAACTTTCAAATTACTGTAATATGAAGAAAAAGAATAGTCAAATCCAAACCCACTTAATTGCTGCCCCAAAATTAAAGAGTCTTCTTAAGCAAAATTTTTTTAAAAGTTTTAAAAATGAACTTTTTAAAAGAGAAAAGGTAGATAGGAACCAAAACAAAAATCGTTCCTAATTCTTAAACGAAAAATTTAACGCTAAGAATCCCAATTTAAATTTTTCAGGTTGCAAAACTTTAAGAAAAAAGTGACGATAAACAAATGCAATTCTCTAGAAACACCCTTTGAAAAATCCTATGTCATGAATAAAAACGCTGATAAAAAGAAAAAATTCGTAAGAAAGCAGAAGAGAAATTTAAACAAAAATTGTTCTTAGTTCTTAAAATACAACATTAACGTTTAAAAACAGCTTTATGTTACCAGTTATTAGTCTTACCGGGCATGAAAAAAATTTATAATAAAGGAATTAAATCTATAGAAACTTAGTTAAATGCTGCGCTATAATAAAAAACACAACAACAAAAAAACAGCTAAAACGAAGCAGAAAAAAAAAACATTCTAATTTCTTAAAACAAAAAGCGACGATATTGACTTGCCAGAATATAATTTTTAAAAAATCAGTCGTACAAACTCGAGGTTCATTATAAAGTAATCTAGTTGAAAATTTTCAAATTCAGCTTTTTCAACTGTCTTTCAGAACATAAATTTGCAAGTTATAGAATTTAACAAGTACGCGTAGAAACTATTTCAAGAAATGTTTAGTAATAAAATATTTTAGATTACTCTTTATTAAATCCATTTAAATTTTAAAAAAAACTTTGCCGAACAATACTTTATTACAAAAATACTTAGCCGAGTATTTCGCCAAACATTCGGTCAACAGAATATTCGGTAAAAAGGACCGAATATTCGTTACATTCTTACTGTAAAATATTCGTATAATTCGATTTTCAAACAATTACTGAACCTTTTGTTAATGAATAAGTTTTACCGCTTTTGCAGAAGTAGATAACTTCACAGAAGAAAGAAACTTAGAAGTGGGAAAAGAATGCAACGTGCAAAGAATAATGAATAACGAATGAATGAAAAACGTGCCAAGTAAAAAACGAAATGAATATCAGTGAACAGAATAGACAATCTACACTCTGTGGAAGAAACCCTTCATGTAATATTCTCTTTCACTTGCAAACTTAATTTAAAAGTGATAGTATAGGAAAAAGGAGTTTAGCTAAACCAAGAATAAATCATGACCAAATTCTGAATTAAAAAGAAATGCAAATAAATTGCGGCAGGATTACTCTCACAGTGGGGACCTAATCTAGCCATAATTTGTTTGCATTAATAGGATTATTCATATAATTATTTGCATTGCTAGGATTACTCAAGTTCATGAAGTGGAAAACTTATACTGCCATAATCTGTTTGCATTGTGATAACATTTTACCTTCATTTGATTTGATTTGTTGGCAATTTGATAAAATTTTCCTGCAAATCTATGGTTTATTCTAGATTTATCTGAATTCATTTTTCTCTAAACTTAAAATTTTAAAATAGTAATGGAAGGGAGACAGTCATAAAAAGTTTCTCTTACGACATGGCGTCCTCATAATAACTCTTGATTTCATGGTCAGATTTTTACTCACTAAAGTGGTCACTCGTGTGTTCTCAATGTATATTCCGAATTAATTTGTTCTAGATGCATATGTGATAAAAACTCGAAACCAGATCTTTGCGTACCATACACTGACAGTTATAGTATCTAAATTTAGAATGAAATTACAAAAATCTGCTAAATTATCACAAAGAGGTGATCAGAAATTGCATATTCCGAAAATATGGCAAAAAAAAGAAAAAAAATACACATCTATATCAAAAGATTGTAGCAACGCTGTCGCTGTTTTGGACGCTCAACTTTACATTTTATTTTGCGGGGCGGCAAAAATTATAGCACTTAGAAACTTGAAATTACGATGATGTTTAGAAAAATGTACAGGAATACGCTGAAATAAAAAAATAACAATCGATATTTTTCCAATTGAGAATAGGGTATACTCTACGTTTCGTATAAAAAAAGGTAAAATTACTTGAATAAAGCAGAAACAAAGGTACAGAAATGGAAATTCCATAAAGACAGCAAATCAAAAAATAAAGATTTAATAACATCTTTAAATTAACAAATTTCTCAATTTCTTATTACTCATTTTGGGTGTAAAATCGAAAATTGCAGTTATGAAGTTTTTTGTAAAAAAAAAAAGTTTAATAAAATTTTAATCTAGCTTGTATTTGAAGCCTAAGTCAAATAAAAATTGTAACATTGGGGTCACAAGAGCTATTGTGACACATAGCTCTATAGTTATACGCAAGAGATATGTGATTTCATTCATATTTCCTATCAATATATGTTGATGATATATAAATGTCATTTCAATATTATCATTTCACTGATATATGTGATTTCACTGATGTATGTGATTTCATTTGTGTATTTACAATGTTACCTGTTAATCTGAAGTTTATTTTAAAATAATTTAAAATAATAATACTATTATTGCGCTTAGAAAAAGGAGAATTTGAAACTAAAAATATATTTTACACCATGTTGCTTCTATGCAACGTCAGTCAAGGTTTATATTTTTATTCTAAATTAAACATTAAAATTTTTCATTCATTTTTCTCTGCATAATAATAACAATCTTACATGCCTAATAATATTAAGCAATTTGAAAACATCCTATATATTTTTATAAAAAATTTATTAAATATTTAGCAATGAGAAAAAAGTTTAAAAATAAAAAAGCATATTAATATGTAACATCAGTCACCCAGAAAATATCTCAATAGACTTAGTATAGTATAGTTCAGTATCCAAATAGACTTAGTATCGTACGTCTTTTACTTAACTTAAATTTATTATTTTTTTTATATATTTTACTGATTTGTTTCTGCAGGATCTGCTACATTATGTATTTTTAAATTCATGGCTTTTCATGAATAATTTCTAGAATTTTTCATGACAAAAACACACCAATAAATTTTAAAAAGCATTATAACAACATTAATTGAAATGGTAGGTACTACCAAAACTCTTATATTCTGCATTTTCATACTTATAGATTTTAAATTTGAAAAACAGAGTGAAGAAAGAGTTGAAGCAATAAAATAACTGGTAAAAATATAAACGGAAATAATTTCTTTTTCTGCTGAGTTATATCCTAAAGATACTTTTCTTGTTCGTCTGAAAGGAAAGAAACGCTCCTGATTTTTCTGTTCTCATTTCGGAATAAAAAAAATCGCCAGTGACTGGCTTGCTTCAGTAAGAATTTTAAATTGATAAAATAAAAATAAATAAAAAAATCCTGAAATCAGAGAAGTTTAAAAGATAATTCGCTTTAGAAATGATGTTCTTTCTTTCATTTTTTGAAAGAACACCATAATTTTTAAAGAACAGGATCAAAACATTTTAGATTTTAAGAAAATATGACTGTAAGTGGCGATTTTGTTACAAATTCAAATATTCGGAACATCATGAAATTGGAGATTTTAAAAATCAGATTTTACGGCTACCTAAATCCATGACTTTCCATGATTTTTTCAAAAAAATAGTTAAAATCATGACATTTCCTGACAAATTTTGTTCAATACCGAAATTCATGACTTTCCATGATTTTTCATGACTTTCCAGGTGCGCAGATACCCTGATTTTATTGATATATTTTCTTGAGTATCTGACAACTTCAAGGCATAAATAATTTATGTTCTACATGACTTCATGCCTGTCTTTGTGTTAAGTAAGAAATATAGTGAAAATAATATAGTGAATATATAATGTAGTGACAATAATATAGAGTAAGAATTGAAATCTTTGTGAAAGAATATGGAACGTACCACTTAAGAAAATTGATACTTGACAGGCCTGGCTAACTCGAAATAGAATTGAAAAAAACAACCAATCAATCTTATTAGCAAATCGTATTCACAATTTTCTATAAACAATAATTATTTCAATAAATGCAATTACATTTTCAAGGACTGTATTAATATTATATTTATGATAATATAAAAATAAAAGTTTTTAATTTACGATTTAAAATTTAAAACACGAAAAGATATTTAATTAACTCATTCTAGGATATAAAATTTAAAAGTACTCGGTTTTACAAACACTTCTTCATTCTTTATTTACAGAAACAAAAAACTAGTTATTTAAAAAATTTTTTGCCCAAAATATATAAATTCCACGAGAGTTAGCGTTTTTTTATTATTGTGTTAAAAAAGGGTATATAGTTGATTCTTTGGAAACATGAGAATTCGGAACAAAAAATTTCTTCAAATTTAAAGTCTTCAAAATAACTTAAATTTTTTTTGTATATTTTTTAGTTACATTTATTAATATCTTACAGACGGCAGTGTAATTTATTGACATTTGCTCAAGAAAAAAAAAATAGAAATTCATCAAATTTTGAATGCTAGAAAAATGACATATTAGCTTAGAAGTTACGAAAAACAGTCATTTTAAGCTAATAGTAAGTAACTCAACTTAAGCCTTTGCGTTAGATGGACCATGAATCACTTAAATTAATTTTATCCGCTGTAGAAAGAATCAAAAATGTTTTTGTTGCCGATACGTACAGAATAAAATTGTGTATAATAATAAATCATTAAATAGGAAAAAATAACTTTGATTACATTCAAGCATATTACAATCTTATATAAACTTGGTATTAGGTTAATATTTCCTTTCTCTCTTTACATTCAACTGTTCAAAAAATTTTCTGGAAACTGTTTCAATGTCCTGGCATTCATTAGCCAGCAAAATGACAGCCAGGAAAATGACAATTTGCCATTATATAGCATTTAACTTTACTATAATTTAACCTTTCGGCCTAAGATGTTTACAGAAAACAATTCCGCAGAAAACAACGAGATTTCTTAAAATAACTCAGGTAAATCTATGTAGTTTATGTTATTAATGATTTCAAGAAGACAGAAAAGTGGCAACACAAAAACCTATTCACCTTGAAAAGATTTTTGAAATAGGTTTTGAACCAGAAAATTGACTCTTTATTCATGCAATAAGACATGTTAAGATAGGACGGTATTCTAATCAATGTATTAACATAAGATATTGATTGCTGGAGCTATCTATTTTGATTATAAATCACTGAATAAAAATAGCCAGGAAAATGACAGATTTTCTTGTGACAAACAAATTATTAACAGAAAAAATTATTTTCCACAAAGTTATAGGAAATAATACCCTCTGCATGCATTCGAGAAATGCTTACAACGGTTGAGATAAAAAAAAATTAGATTTTGAAGAATTTATGGGAAGTTTTGAAGCTAGTTATTATTGAAATATTGTTTGTGACATACAAGAAAAATGACATTTTGAAATTCAACCAATTTTTTTAAATATACAAAACAGTCAATGCTATTACAAGGTCATTTTAAAATACTAACAGCAATGCTATTTATTAAAATTTAAAAAACAATTTCTTTTAGTAGTATAGTATTAGATCTTGGAGCAAACTGTAATTTGTAGATACTTGGAGAGACTGTAAATTGTCACATTTCGTGAGAATCACCCATATAAGGGAAAGTTAATTTATTAAACTTTCGATCACACCTACCAATACGATCGAAATTACAATATAGTACATGAAAATTATAAAGGTTTCAACTCAATTTGAGCTCAAAATACTCGGTAATAAAATTACGTAAATATAAACATAATCATTGCTAAGAATTCTTCAAAAATGTATTCTACAATTTGGAAAGTGCAAAATAGTATTTAACACAGAAAAATATAAAAATGCTATCGAAATCTGAAAAGTCACTTTTGGGAAAGGATGATTTTTCAAATCTTTAACTAATTACTTGTTAGTTAATAATTACTTGTGGTTCAACTGTTTTTTTCTGTTTAAATAATATTGTCCTGAAATTTCATTAATAAATGTATTTAAAAATCACATTTTATTTTTTCAATCAAAATTTTAATTAAATAGTACACATTCGTTACTATTTCATTATTTAGAAAAACTTGAGCATTGTATATTTAAAACAGAACTGGAATTCCTTCACGGAATTCTAATTGTAAAGAATGTCTATCAACTGGAAATGTAACTCTGTTTTCAAATTAAAACATGTTCGTCCAAGTAAGCCATAAAACAGCTTAACATATTTAATTATCAGAATAAGTTCTTTAACATTAAATTTCTTAAATCCTATTTTTCAAATAATCTCCTTTCATTGACCTTCATAATACAAAAATACGAATACAATTCAGATTTGAAATTGAAAAAATTAATGCTAATCATCGTAAAGTATTCTTGTCTAAAAATTAAAATAACTACAGTAGAACAGAAACGCTTATTTCAATTGCACTTACTAGAATATAAGAATATACAAGATACTATATATTCCGAAGAGTTTGGCTAAATTAATTTGTACTAGAATGGAAATAATTGAAAAACATAACTCACCTCGCTTAAAAGTCGACTTTTGAATTGTTTTGTTTTGATAGGGCATTGAAAATCATTAAGGCTGAGATTTATCGCTCATTCGGAATTCTGACTTACAACTCAGTATTTACTTTCAATTTGTTTTAATTCATTTTTTTAATATTTTGATTGCATTAGAATTGAACTGTTATTTTATGTCACAGATATTTTAGAACGGTTATATTTTGAGAACTGTTGCGGATGGGGAATTACTTATCATATTTAAGATACGTAACAGTTATTTTAGAACAGTTATATGTTAGGAGTAGTTTGAAAAATTTATTGTTTTGGGAAAAGGAAATAGAATATAGTTTGAAACACCGGAGTTTCAGAAGCAAATCGCGGATTCCATTTCGTAATAATAAAAAAATAAAATAATAATAATAACAAAGTATTCTCTTTTTTTCTTTTATCTTCGGTACCGAAATTGACACTTTTATTTTCTCGCATGGATGGAATGGAAAATTATTCGTATCTACAAACGTCAATACAGAATATATAATTTTGGGAACCTTTTTTAATTTAATAACTGTTTTCAGCCTGTAATAAGATGCATTTGATCTTGACTTGATCTAAGGAGAAATTTAAAAAAAAATAATAATTAACTGTAATGATAAAAACAATTACAATTTAAGCAGAAAAAAAAAACACACTAGTCTGATCTAACGAATCAGAATTTAAGAAAAAAGAGGACTAAAAACTGAAAATCTGTTTGATTGTCGGTGCAAACTGAAAAGTGATTGTAAGATTGTGAGTTGAAAAGTGATTGTAAGAAACAACTACACTTTTCAACAGTCAATCAAACCAGTTTTAGTGTCATAGTTCACTTCACCTGCCTCAATTGGTCCCACCGTAGACTGATCTTAAGACATGTTTCCCAGTAGATCACGGAGGTCAACCATCGCTTGAAACTATCCGTAAGTAAGTGTGTAACCACTTTTATCAAATTGCGAAGGGACCGAGACTGTACGGTATCCATCCTCGTTACATCATGTTCTACAGTAAAGTGATCGACTTCGCGTGGTAGTCGTTGGGCTATCAAATCAGGGGAACCATCCCCATGTCAAAAAATCAAAACTGTGATGAGGGATGTTTCCTAGGACGTCGCCCAAAGCGTGTTGTGTAGCTCTAGTGTTACGTAAATAAAGTACTATTATAACTACTATTTTCTCAATAGTGATTTAACTCATATCGATAACGTTTAAATATTGATTACTTCATTTTTCACGAGTAATGCAAAATTTATGCATAAAAAGGGGTGAATACTGAACACCCTGCAATTCTACCCATTCATCATTTTTTTCAAGCACGCTGACTGCATAGTCTTAAACCATGAGTCCCAAATAGCAATAATTTAAATAATTTTCCATGATAGTTTTCCTTAATAGTTTATGCGACTAGTTTTTACTTCATTCTACACCTCTCAAGATACGTAAGATCATCCAAAAAATTAATAAAAAAATTATAAGTTCGATATAGATAATTTTGATATAAGCGAGAGTAAAAAGAAGAGGTCTCTCTACTCGATCTATCTGTAGAGTGGTGGTAGTGGGTTCGATTCCTGACTTAACCTTGGATGTGTTTTTAATTTATGTTATATGTTTTTCAGCTTGACCATGACTAAAATGGCGTATTTTATACGAAACACTTTTCTACAAAAGCATATGTTTTAGGAAAAATATATATGTAGAATAGAATGGTAAATCAGGAGTGGCCAAGAAATTAAGAAATGCGAACTGTTTCAATTAAAGTCTTAGGTTCGTCCCTTAGTCGATGGAGTTTAAATCAATTTGGTTGATAAAACCGATGAGCTATTGACTACGGAATGAATTCCTCATTATTTATGCGAAGAGATTTATTCTTATTGATGATTCTAAAAAAATACTAGCGCATGTGTACACAAACTTAAGCAATATGGTCCAGAAAGCAAATGTTCGTAGTTAGTAACCAGTCTCTATAACACACTTCCAAACCACATAAATATGTCTGAAATGTTTTCTCACTGAAATAGACGGAAACATACATTTAAATAGATTCTGTGCCACTACACTGGCTGGACTCCTTATGACTACGTTGACCCAAAACAACAACACATAGTGGAGGACGCAGGTTGAAAATTTCAAACCTCATTTGATTGTGATGAAAGACTTGAAGGTGTTTCCAGCATTTGCCTTCCATTTCCTCCTGCAATCAAACGAGTCTGGGACTTTTCATCCCGCTTTCCTCAGACGTGATTATTCCTCAGTTCTTTTCCTGCTCAATTATTGTCAGATAATTTTTACTTTGTTTCAGAAAGGAATCTAAAATCATAAATTAAAGGCAATCTTTACTAATCACCATGTTTAATAAGAAATATATATTATTTGCGAACTTTTATGAAAGCACTACCTCAAACTTATGAACTTTTTCCATAATTATTAATGAAAAACTTACTTTATATAAATTATTTAATTATAAGTTCATGAAATAACCTTTCGATTGACTTTTTTACAGGTTTTTACGCCCATTGAAACGGGAAGAATTGGTACTTCAAATAATTTCTGACAAAGGGTAAAAAATTTAGAGGTCACTCAAAAAAATCTGGGGGTGAGGGGTGGCCAAAAAAAGGTAAGGGGTTGCGATTTTTCTAATCTTTTCTGACAGGGGGAGAAGAGTTGTATGAACGATGCTTACGCAAAACTACAGTTATCTTCGTATTTCAATTTTCTTAGAGATGCAATAAAAGAAAGCAAAACATTTGAAAAAGAATATACTTTAAAAATAAATTCAAATGTAAAATGAAATTTATATTTGAAAAAGAAGAAAATTGAAAAAAAAAACGTTTAAGTTTAATCTTAAAATTAGATTGCTGGAAAAAAAAGTACAAGTTCGTTGAAAAAACAAGGGGGGTAGTTGCATATTTTTTCTTGCTAACAAAGGTTGAAGGAATCCAAAACTACTGAAAAGAGTTTACGTAGCATTTGAACGGATCCTTCACGAATTAGAAATAAAATTAATTTTATTAGTTATATGAAAGTTGCATTTTTTAAAATGAAAATAATATTACATTAAGATAAGTAGAGAACTTAAAATACTTTGAACAGAATTAATGATCTGATTTTACAAACTTTTGAATAAATAATGTCTCTCCTTACTTGTTAAGTAATCTTTCCCGATTATTCAATATCCTAGCACAGCGGTTCCCAAAAAGTGTTCCACAGAACCCTATTTCTCCGTGAGTTCTAAGACTTTTCTTTTAATTGATAATGATTTTTGAAACCAGTAACAGGTTTGCATTCAACTAATAATCCATTATATATCAGCATCAGAAAGGTTTTGGGTTCAAATCCCGGGCAAGGCATGGATTTTTTTTCCTTCTCTGTCCTTACTGTGGGAGCGACGTTGGCCCACTTCATACGGTGCCCCTGTAAGAGAGGTCAACAAAATCGCCCTGTAGATGCCTGAATTGACGGATGTTAACACAGGCGGGCATTCGAAAAGAAAAATATTGAATAATTTGATTATTATTGTGAAATTATTTGTGTTAAATGTTAAAAAAAAAGAAATGCATTTTAAGACACACATTTATAATTTTTTCTTGCAACACTACTTCCAATAAAACGTTTTAGTAAGATATTACTGAAAGGAAATGTATTTACAAATGATTGTATAAGTATATTTCTACTTGAACTTTCAAATTTAAAATAAAACAACCAAGTTCAAAATTTACGAGTTATTTTTCTCTGATAGCCACCTCTGTTAACAAACAGAAGGAGATACGCCACCTGCCTTAGTTACGGTTTCTTTAACTTTAAAAAATTTTCAGATTCAAATGAAACAAAAAAAAAATCAATTATTGTTTAATTTTGAAAAGCATGATAAACTAAAAAGAAAGTTTTCGTTCAGTGTTAACATTTATTCATATTCCCCATGAAGAAGAGTCAAAATTTATAATTTTTTTTTCGCAGGTATTAAGTATTTTTTAAGTATTTCATTTATTATTAGTTTATTTTATTATTTAATTTATTAATTATTTTTATTAATATTTTTTCTTGTTTAGTATTGCAAGCGTTTCAAAAGGTAGCTAATAATTATTTTTAATTACTAAACATTTATTATAGTTTTCAATAGCCTTATTTATTTTAACTATTTTACTTTATAATATATAATTATAAAATAAAATATTATAAATAAATTATAATATTTTTTTTTATTTCCAATGAGCTGTATAATCAGTCTTCCCGATGAGCAGACCTAGTGCGTTCTCCAGAAGTGGTACGCACTCTTTCAGGACCACCACAATGGGTGAGATACCGTTGGCCATGTTAATTTGGACGTCTAGTTTCTGACACTCTAGATGGCAGCACCGTGACTCTATTTGGATGCTGAAGTGCTTATAAATTATAATATAATAAATTATATTATAAATAAATTATTTACAATTTGCTTGTAATTTTTATAAATTAAATTTCATTTAATTTATAAGAATATAAGTTTTATATCTAAAGTTTCCTTTTAAGTTTTTATTTCTAAAAAAGATTTTTTTTAAGAGATAAATAAAAAATTAGGCTGAAGTGTACATAAAACTGAAGTTAAAAGCACTAACTATATGTTAAAGGCTACATAACGAAATAAATACATATTTTATGTCATTGTTCAGAGCCGCGAAAATGCGTTAACTTTTAGGAACCAAATTTTCTAGCAGCCCCCTCAGTTTATTTAGTTTGCGACGACTCTGTTCTTAAACCACTACAGTGTCTCAATGGTTGAAGAACCCAAAATAATAAGTTCAACGTTCTTCATTGACAATGACCATGACAATGAAAAAGAAAAGAAAGAAAAAACAATGTCCACTCGTTCGGCCTCGGTTTATATTAATAAAAAATGAAATATTACAACAGCAAAGCAAAACTTAGAAGCATAAATTCCCCTCCCCCATAAAGTGAACGAAAATGTAGTTTCGTTTTTATGCTACTGACCTTGATTGCCTGAGTTCACGTAACGGTGCGCTGCGGAACAGGTTCTATTTTTCTTTATTTAGTTTTTCTTTTTGTTTCTGATCGGGCACATTTCTTTTCCAAGATTCACCCAACCGGCTTTAGGTTATCTGTCAGGCAGTTCTGTAAAAAGACGGATGCAATTCGTTGTAATTCCACGTGGCCGACATGTTGTTTATGAAAATATTGTCAATTTCTCTATTTGTGCACATTGTTTATTCAGTTCATGGATTTAAACTAAATGCACCGACTATACTGATTAATTACATGTATGATCTTCCTTCAAATTTTACTTTAGTGATCAGTGAAACTAATACTAAAGACTGTTTTAATTGGTGAGTGTGTTTATTTTATTTTATTTCTTACTTTTTTTCTCCTTTTAATTATTCCTAGACATGTATGACGCAATTTTATTATGCTTCAACTGAATGCAACAGAACTAACGGACCCTAAACACTGACAAAAACGGTTTCATCTTTAAAACTACTTTAAAAACTGCAATTTTTTCTATTATTAAGCGCTCAGAAGGAAAAAGAAATGTTATATTCTGTATCTACTATTTACTTCTTTATGCAATTAGCACTGAAATATTTGAAAAAATATAATTTGTTATCAAAATTTTCAAAGAATAATGTATAAAAAAAAATGTGTTCTAAATGCAATAAATCTACAACCATCAACAAATGTTTTATCTGCAATTTTTGCCATATATATATAATGATATAAACACAACATTGAAATGTTTGCATATTTTTTATCTGAGATTGTGACCTAAGTTTGAGAAGAGCTTGCTCGAAAAGTTTGTCCTTTCACCAAATAGTCATATTAAAAAATTAAAAACTAATAATTTAACTACATTGAATAATTTTCTATTTCAAAAACTTATAATTAAAAACAGAGATATGTCGTGTTTTATATATCATACATGTGGAGGCGTAGCTTAGGGCTTTCAGCGCCGGGGGACAAATTTAGATTTTGCGCCTTCTGATATTTATTATATATATTTATATAAATGATATAATGATAGACTTAAAACGGCTTGCTTTTCGGGACCATTTTAAGTTTCAGATTATAAAAAAATTAATTCATTCGTAAAATTTCGCGTTGAATAAAATTTTTCAACATTAAAAATTGTTTTTTTTTAGTCAACGTAACTCGACAACGTAAAGACGTTATTTCGATTAGATTTAGAATTCAACTAAGTACGTTATTATTGTAGTTTCTATTACCTTTAAAAAATTTTATAGCTTTTGTTGTTTTTTATTGAATAATAAGCGTTTATTTTAAACGCATTTTTCATTCAATGCTTCGCCCCAATTTACAAAAAATTTATTTAAAAAAAAGTTAAAATAATAGACATCCTTTTTAATTTTTTAAAAAAATGGGGTGAAAATTAGACTCATAATTTGCAAAAGAAACAGTAGGGGGGGGGGCTTTGAAAAGAGAAAAACATTCTAGAATTCATTTTTACTTATTTTTTTATCATGAATATCGCCCTGGGACACATGTCTCTCCTTTAGGTCCGTTAGCTACTCCACTGCAAAACTAGACCCCTCTGGATTCACGAACAATTGTCTGTTTGGCCTTTCCTTCTTATCTTAGGCCGTGAGAATGAACACTTTCAATACCAGAAGAGGCTCTCATGAACTTTAAAAAAAAAGTAATAACAAAGAAAAGAAACTAGAGAGCCAATGATAAATAAGTATTGCACAGAAAACTTTATTAATAACTTCAACAAATGCAGTGAACTGATCGTAAAGACACGGTTCCCAGTAAAACACCGAAGTCAAGCATCGCTGGCTGCAGTCAGTAAGTGGGTGGGTGATCACTTTGATCAGTCTGCGTAGTGACCGAGGGTGCGAAGTATCGAACTTCGTTAAACTGTTCTACCGTAAAATGCTGGAATTCGCGAGGAGATCGTCGGGCCACTAAAGCAGGGAAGCCATCCCCTCAGCAGATGATCAAAATTGCGATGGCATGTCTTCAGTTCATCCGTACTGTTGTTTCCCAGACTGACGCCAATAGCCCAATGTACAGCTCCAGTGCTACGTAAATAAAGTACCTACCTACCCGTAAAGAAAGAAGAAAGACTTTAAAGTCATTTCAAAATTTCGTTCGTGTTATATACCTTCATATGCAAGTGCTATATCTATATCGCCATCATTCGCGCCTTTTATTATTAATTTCCAACTAAATAATTCCACAGTGATCTTATTAAATTATTCGTGATACAAAGTATTAAAAATATTTTATTAACTGTAATGAAAAGATCCTTAAGTAATTTGAAAGTTAAAAAAGGGATTTAATTTTAAACATGATGAAATAAAAAATAATCACTTAATTGGTAGCATATTTTTTTTATTATTTAACTTATATTTAATTATTGTGTTTCTTTTTTTAAATGCTATTGCGAAATGTTATATGGAACACATGTTTTAATATTCTTCATTGTTATTTTGCTAGAACCATTTCCTTCAAATTCTTTTCTGCAAAATTTTTTATAGGACTGTTAATAATACAATAGAATAGGTGCACATTATTTCAATGTTTTTTTTCATCTTTAAATTAATATATTTTTCAAGTACTTTTTAACTACAATTTAGATCTAAAAATTCATAATTGCCTCAGTCACCTTAGAAAATAGGGGTACTTGCTAGCCATATTGTAAGCAGTGAGGAAAAATTGATCATGATCAGAGTCTAACCATGAGAGGTCAGGTCTAAACAGAATCAGACGATATTACAGAAAACTATTCGGAATTATTTTATGATGGGTAAACTAATTCCATGGATTTATTTTCGACGGTTTTTTTGACAAACGATCTTTTTATTGTAGAGCAGATGTTATTAAAAATATTTTTCTGACTAAAAAAATAATTTATATATATATATATATATATATATATATATATATATATATATATATATATATATATATATATATATATATATATATATATATATATATATATATATATATATATTGAGTGACAAATAAACTTTTCTGACATTATTTTCAAATTTAAATTTGCAGACGATTTTTTTAAAAAGTTGTTCGACACATATTATTAACTTCAAGTCACTTCTCTGTTGGTGCTTGTGCGTCATGCAAGTCAAGTTATGAGCATCAGACGATATTTCTAAAAATAGTTTATTTTTGAAATGTTTTCTCGCTCTTATAAATAAATTTAATTCAATCAATAAATTTAATAAAATAAATTTAAATAAATAAATTTAATTCCTTCAAATAAGTTTTGGCTTACAGCCAGACAAAAACAATTACCTTTATATTGTAAATCTATAAATTTAATTTAGATGCAGACTTTCTTCTGATTTTGTATGATGAATTTTTGGATTACAATATTTTAATACACTTTGATTTTTTACAGGCAATCAGCGGATTCCAGTTTAGTAACGGTAACTCCTCTGTTTGATTCACCACTTAACCAATGCTCTCAAAAAGCTGTAATTTCTGTCATCGGTAACGATACTTCTATTAGAAGAACAAGAATTACTGCAATTCATAAAGGTAATCTACTGCAATCCATTATTCTGATTTACTGCAATTTACGAATCTGATACATTCAAGTACAACTTTAAAACTTAAGGGAAAAGAATCAACAATCTGAATTACTTTTGATCCAAATTTGCTTCGCAAAGTTATATTACAATTTTTATACTTGAGAATTATTTAAATTTATATTTAAAGAGACAAAAATTTTATAAATGAAAAAAATATAGTAAATGTTTGATGCATTTTTACTATATTTGTTATCATTGAGGTACAGTATCATAGGTGTACAGTGTGCAAAAAAAAGATGAAGAAAAAAAAAAAAAAAGAACGGACCACTCTAAGTAACTTATGATCAGATCTTCACGTTCTGGGACTCAATCTTCACGGCTAAAAGGGGTAACCTCAAATATTCTAATTAATTAGCACAGACAATATTTTAAGTTGCTTTCTCTGAATAAACATACCTATTTTTCGACGGATATGGATTTCTGACCCCAAAAATATAGGGGATATCCACAATTTGGGAAAATGATCACCAGAGCTTGGGCAGGAGAGTGGTCCTAAGTCCCTTAATGTTAATTTTACTTTTTCCGTATTTCCCCATATGTCAAGAACTTTTAAAGAGGAGTGAAAAATGTTTAAACACGATTGTAAAATTCATTTCTCTAAAGATAATTCCATACAAAATGTGACTTTTAGTAACTATTTAATGTTTTATTTAATATTACTAAAAAAAAACTTGAATTGTATATAGCAATATTTTACACCATTTTAAAAAATGCAATTCTAATTGCGAAATAGAAAAATTGAGCGAAATCAATCGAATAGTTCTTGAGAAATCGGATTTGGAAAAAGACATATTTTAAAATTTACATTTTTACAAGTCCACAGTTCAACCCATTAAGATTAATATGAAGATCCGATCATTAGCTCAAAAAGTTATTTAGGGGGATCCGTTTATTTTTTTGAGCATTGTACATTTTCCCACCAACTTTCAAAATTTTAGATATAGTTTTTGTGCGGCATAGTCTTATAGTTTCTGAACAGCAATAAAAGAAATCTAACTTTAAGGAAAGCAATAGAAACGGTGAAGATGTAGTTTAAAAAAAAAAAAATTTTTTTTAACAAGGAGAGATATAATACGTAATCGAGTTATAAACAAAAATGTCTTGGTCAAAAGACAGTGTTTCTTCCATACCTCTTTCTCATGAATAGTAAAATTAATAAAATCAATAAAGTTTTTAATTTATTTTTGTTTTAATGCATGCTTCACATTTGAGAAAGAAAATAATCCTTTAATAAAATATATTTTTCTCAAGATGATGAAACTGTTCATTTACACTGCGATGTGTTTACGGACGTACTTCATGCAATCGAATTACAAAACATGTTTGAGCACGTTCACATTAATGGACCATGGATGAAGATTTCTATCCAGGCTCGAAACGCAAACGGTAAGTACTTTCTTACTAATGTTAACATTTTCTCTATGTGTACTATTTAAATGTTCTGAAGAACCCTACGATTAATTAAAGAAAAACGGTAAGAGATTAAAAGGTATTACTTCCTGAGTTCTGCTAAGGAAATGAGAATTTACCCTCTCCAATTATCGAATTTTTGTTTACCAAGTTTGTCAAAAGAAAGGAATGCACCATGCACTTGTGGCAGATGTCGGCTATTTTGAGAATATCTTTTTTTCAGTTAGAAGCGTTTATTGTAATTTTAAAACCGGCGTTAAACAAGCTAATCCAATTGAACAACTGATGAAAAGAGGTGTAGAATGACAGAAGTAGAAAACAATTCTGTAAAAAGAATGGAATCAATTAAGAAATTTTTTATTCGAATAATGATTCAACAACAATTCCTTCATCTGAGAAAAAGGGGAAGATTAAGATAGTGTTATGATTTACACTTTAAATCCTTTAATTTGAAACACATTTCGGATTACGCTTTTTAAATAAAAACATACTGGTTTTTAAAATGCCTAAGCCTAGCTTTTCTTATTCCTTTTATTGATAAATAAATTTATTTTAACAGTCAATCAATTCTTTTAAAATTATGCGTATGATATGCTCTTATCAAATAAGATATCAGGGGTCTGTTTAGAAGAAATTTAGGTCCGTTAACGGACCCTTCACAAAATATCTTTTCATAAAAACGGACCCTTCACAAATTATTTTAACTTAAAAACGGACCCTTCACTAATTATTTCAACTTAAAAGCGGACCCTTCACAAAATGATTTTTCTTTTAATCGGACCTTTCACAAATTCGTTTATCTTCATTATTGTTTTGTTAATCGAATAAACCCTTCCCAGGGCTGAAAACAAGAAAAGATGGATGTAAACGAATTAAGTTTTTGTCTTCGGCAGACGATTCTTCCATTATTCGTCCGAAATGAATATTCTGCGTTCAGCAGTATAGGCTAAATACCAAATATTTGTATGTTGCATCTCTAGTTTAGAAGCTGCAATTGCTGTTTATGTTGTAAAATTAATTATAATTTTACAGTGCCGAGCATAATATTGTATCTATTTACAATTTAAAAACTCATTGAAAAAGTTTTTTGCAATAACCGGACCGGACCCTATTTGCACAAATTCATAAAAGCGGACCCTGGTTGAAAGAATGTGAGTAATTTTTTTCACAATTTCACGAAAAACGGACCTTTCACAAAATGTCTGGACAGACCCCTGGATATGTTCTTAATAATCGAAAATATGTTCCTAACAATCGAAATGGCATGTTTTTAAATAGCTGGACAGAGTATTTTCAATCATGAATGTAAAGACAACTACGATCATGCAAATAGTTGAATACTGTAGAAATTAGGAGTAAACTGTAATTTGTTTTTAATCCCTAAGGGGATGCTATACAACGGGAGAAAATTTTCATAGCGAATTCTCTTTCATCTTAATTTAAATTAAAGTTCAGAGAAAAGGGAATTCCGGTAACTTTAGAGTAAACCACGAAGTTTCAAATGCTGAAAACATGTTTTCAAAAAACCAAAATGCTATCAAATTATGGCAGTGGAGAACTATTCCTGCTATGATTTGTTTGCATTTATATTTTGAAAACATTTTTTCAGCATTTGAAACTTAATGGTTTACTCTAAGGTTACCTGAACTCACTTTTCTCTGAACTTTAAATTTTTAAATACTAATAGAGGTGAAACAGAATTTATCAAGGACATTTTTTCGCGCGTTATAGTGTCCTCTTAATAGCTACCCACGAGTTAAAATGATCTGAGTATACAATATAAATGGGTGGATAACTGTTAAGGGTTAACGTTTGGTTTAAGCCCAATATGGACATTAGAAGTTTTTCCGAAGTTAACTTTAGCCGTTATCGAAAATTTACTGAAAAAAAAGGAGTCGAAAGCGGCAAAAACTAATCCATTGTTATCTACACAAGTGAGATATTGTTTCGCTTGAAAAGTTTAATCAAAATCATTTAATATTTCTAATTCTTATGAAATTATTCTAATAGTTACGAAGTTATGAGAGTTTTATATTCAAATATTTCCGAAGAAAAAATATGCTTTGTATACACAAAACTTAAAATTTCTAAATTGACACATATGTGGTTTCATTCTGTTCAGTCAAAACGAAACAGTACCTCACTTGTCTAGTAAGTAAATTAAAATTTCTTCCCTTTTTACTTTTTTTTCACTCAATAAATTCAAGATAGTGGTTACCGAAACTTAAGGTTATCATATTTTGCCAAAATCGCAATTTTTAAAACAATTTACAATTATCTCCCAATCATTTCCTAACCATTGAGATAGGAATATTTAAAATATTTTCCTGAATGTTTATTTATCATATTTCAGGAAATGTGTTTGACAGTATAAATGGCATTCGTTTCCAATGGCATTCATCTTGCTCGAATGATGACGCTGAAATATTAAGGTAATTTCTCCTGAATTGCTATCAAAATAATATTTTTTTTAATTATCGTTATTATCTTGAAGAAATTATTTGTTACCATACTTGTTTAATTTTTTTATGTATTCTTTTATTCTTTTTTTTAATTTAAAATAAATATTGCGAATTATTATTTTAATCAGTATTTATATTAAATATTATTTGTACAGTTAAATGTTTATGAAGTATTTTGTTATAAATATTGTTATGTAAATAGCAATATTGTTTCATTTTTCTTTGGAAGTAATTTTATTTTATTTTTTTATTTTATATATTTTTTAAATAAAGAGCTGATTCTGAAAAAGAGTAAATTTAAAACCAGATATTCTTTTACCTAATTAAAAACTTAATTCGCTTCAATAATACATAAATAGTAAATAGCATTTGACAACAAGCATTTTAAAATTAGGTGCCCATTTTCAAGACTTGCCAGACGAGAATGAGAAGAAATAAAAGTAATTTGAAATAAAAAAGGTAAAGTTGCCGATGAAAAATGAGGAAATAAATGTGAGAAACAAAAATTTAAAAACCACAGAAGCCCAGATCGAAAGAAGATAGGAAATGGAATAAAAAAAATCACAGTGGCCGAGAGGGGCAAATGCATCAGGGTAAAATGCATCTCCACGTACTATGGAAAAGTGATGAGGAACTAGTGTCGTTCTTAACAGAATCAACATTCATATGAATTGGGCTTGAGGATAAGCTGCGGTATTGGGCGTAAATAATTTTAGCATTGTTGAAATTGAATTTATGCCCAAGATTCTAACATAGTGCATAAATGGATAATTTCTTGATAACGGACATTTTTATTGTGATCCTTAAGTCTAAATTTTAAAGCTCATCTAGTTTGTCCGATGTAGCCAAGGTCGCACAGACAATTTCAGTATTCTTTTTATTTCAATTTCCGGAATGGGCATTGAAAAAGGTTTTTAAATATCTTGAAAATAAACAAATAGAAAATTACAAATTATCTATGATAATTTTTACTTTGTACTAAATATACGTGGTATCACGGGAGTTAAAAGTTGATATGAGGTAAGCCGGGTTCGAATCTCATCAATGGCTGATCGACACGAAATCCGCATCCGGCTTGCACCAACCACAGTGCTGACGTAAAATATCCTCAGTGGTAAACGGGTCATGGGTTCCGTGGATAGTTTTCTTAGTTTTCCTCTCCATGTAACGCAAATGAGCGTTCATTCTATCAAAAAGTCCTCCATGAACTGTAGTATGTCCCAGTGCTCAAAGTTTTCTTGTCTCTGGGTCGGGTTCAAAATTACAAGGATACGAATTTGAACGTTGATTGCCGTAAACTTAAAATTGGGTCGGTTGTTCAACTCTGGTTATAAAATATAAATCTGGACATAAAGCCGTGGTTGCTCAGGGGAGAGAGCGCTCGCCTCCCAATGAGGTGACCCGGAGTCTAATCCCAGCGATGGCTGGGCGATACGAATTGCGCACCCGGCTTGCACCGACCACAGTGATTTAAAATATCTTCGTTATCTTCAACGAAACAAATGCGGGATAGTTTCATAAAAATGTCCTCTACCAAACCAAAATTTCTTCCAGTACTTAATCCAGGAGTTCCCTTGTGTTCTTGATTGGTTTCAAAATTACAAGGCTACAGAGTTGAACATTGGTCGTCGCAAACTCAAAATTGGGTCGGCTGTTCAACGACGGTGATAAAATAAAATATAATTGCCCTATGCTTAAACTTTCCTGGTTTAATCGCTGAAGTTAAAGTTTTAGCATAAACGAGAAAATATTTACTAGTCTTCTCATTGATTGTAATGAATTTATTACAGTAATTAAGGCCCATGATGAATATCTTGTCTTAGTTTACGAAATTCGAAAAATTTTAGAACTGCATCGAAGAGGTTATAGCCCCTCTATTCTTTTTTGGATGCCTTTTACCTTTAATTTACTGACCCAACCTTGATTTTTATGTGATACTCTCTGTATTATTCAAACATGAAAAGACCTGACTTTTTTAACATAAAAAGAATATCTGAAAAAATTCATAGGTTTTAGAAAAATTTTAAATTTTTTTTTTATTATCTTTATCACATATATGCATTGTTTTATTGGTTGAACGTTTCATTTCTTAACATTTTACTACACAACCTCCACCGCTTTGTTCTAAATGTTGTATTAGTATCTGTAAACTCATGTCATACCAGCTCCCCGCCATGTTCTCGAGTAAGCTGTGAGCTTCACTTTTCACCTTGTTATCGGAATAGAATCAATCGAATTTGGTGTAAATCAACTTTATGCTTACTGGAACCATAATAAAATGTGTCAGATTCTGTGAAACACCGATTAAACTCATATGGGCATTTTAAATCGGAGAAGACGAACGTTCCTTACACATCACCCATCAAAACGTTGCTCACATGCAATAGTTTCAATGGAACATTAATACTCATTGGATCTCACGAATACTACCAGTTCCTAAATTGGATAAAAACATTTGACTCGTTGGTGGTTCAACTCTTTGACGAGATGATAAAATGAGATCCAGACATAGCGGGGAGTCAGTATGACGTGGGCGTACGAAAACTGTCATAGCATCTACAAAAATGCATTCACCGATTTGGCGATTATTTAGGAAAACAGACAAAGGTTCATTCTCTAAAATACTGTAAGGGAACTAAACAGATTTTTCTGTTTCTTACAATATAGTAGACTTTACTTTTTGGGTTGCCTTCATAAATGCCCATTAAATCTAGATGTTTTTAGTTTTAAATATTTGAGACTGTAAAAATATAATATTAAGACTATATGTTTATTTTTTTATATTTTTTATTCAAATTTTATATATGTTTATGTTATATTTTTATTGAAATTTTGTGATTTTAAGGTTAAGGATGATTTCTGAGTCAAATTATACTTCTGCACAAGATAGCGATGCGTGGGAAATTCGAGGACTCTTCTCAAGTTCTATATTTGTGGAAGGAATCAGTGAAGGAAGTTGCAGCATAACGGCATCCACCGCAGACTACAAAGACAGGAAAACTCAAGTTGAGGTATAATTTAATATTATTTTATAACCGTAGTTTAACAGATGACTCAATTTTTGTATCTGACCCAGAAGACAAAGGAACTACTAGATCAAGTATTTCATTTCATTTTATAACCGTCGTTGAACCGCCGGCCCAATTTTATGGGTTTACGACTACTAATATTCAACTCCGTAGCCTTGTAATTTTGAACCCATTCCAGAAGACAAGGAAACTCCTGAATCGAGTAGAGGGAGAAATTTGCCTTCGTGGAGGATTTTTTGATGGAGCTAACCCGCATTTGCGTTACATGGAGAGGAAGACCACGAGAACCTCCCACGGTAAGCCTGACAGCAAGGGGACCCATGATCCACCTACCACTGAGGATATTTCACGTTAGCACTGTGGTCGGTGCAAGCCGGATGTGGAATTCGTATCGACTGGGATTCGAACCCGGTTCTCCTCATTGGAAGGCGACCGCTCTATCCCCTGAGCCATCGAGGCTCTGGATCAAGTATTGGGAAAAATTGCCTTCGTGGGCTTTTTTTTGATGGAACTAACCTGCATTTGCATTCATTAAAGAGGAAAAGCCACCTACGGTTGGCATGATGGCAAGAGGATACTAATCTATAATCCGTCTACCTCTGAGGTTATTTCACATCAGCACTGTAGTCTGTGCGAGCTGGGTATGGAATTCGTATCGACCAGATATTGCTGGGTTTCGAACCCGGGACACCTCATAAATTAAGGTATATCTGAATAATTTTTTATTGCCAGTTTGAAGGAAAATGCACTTAATTATTGTTTTGAGCTTTGAATAACAGCAGAGAATGAGATTTTTATTTAGAAATATGTAGCTATTAGCAGAACGTAAATATAATAGAATGAATACAATAAAATATATAAAATATTTTTTTAAAACAAATTCAATGAAAATCAAACTTAAATCAATCTTTTTCAGTAACTTTTAATTTTCTCTCGATATTAAAAACTCGTAAGGGCCGTCGATGTTGCTGTTTTAAGTGTTCAACTTAGCGTTACACTTTGTTTTATAACTCAAAAACTATGAAACTTAAAATGTCACAGGATTGTAGAAAAATGTCCAAGGAGTGCACTGTGAAAAAAATATTTAACATTTAATAATTTGTTCGAGAATTATTAATTCTTAAGCTTGTAGGAAAAAATACCATAATCGCCGCTCTACAGGCAGCAGGAATAAAACTACAGAGTTAAAATTTGGTATGCTGAAAAGGCTATATTTGTTTATGAACTTAAGGCAGAGTTTTTTATTTTTTCAAAATTCCAATTTGTTCGAAAGTTAATGCAATTTTAAATTTCTTTTTGGAAATTTTTTATCATTTTTTTGCTTCACATTACATTTTGCTTTGCTGCACAAGTTACTGAAATGGAATTCACAAATCAATGTATTAGAGAATGACATATATTAGTATATTACACAGACTGAGAGTGACACAGTTGAAACGTTCTGGGAAAGAACTAATAGAAAAGAACAGAGTAACAGATTTATAGCCTTCTTGGACTCAAACTCGACGTCCAATCAGGACATTCTGATTGTATGCGAACGTAGAAGAAAGCTGCTTCAAATAAATCCGATTACAGTTTTTCTTCAACAGCACAAAATCTATCGAACTTAGAAACGTGAAATTACGAAAATAAGTAGAAAAAAAGTACAAGAGTACGACGAAATTTTAAAAAAATAAGATTTGACAATTAGTTTGGAAATTATTAACGGTTAAACTAGTAGTTGAAAATACCATATAGGTTAAACTAAAATTGTTTCCTTATTTTATTACATAAAACATTCAGTTTCTGAAAACCCTCTTAGATGTAGTTTGCACTACTAGGAATTTTAATTTACTACTACGTTATTGTTTACTTGTTGTCGCATCTGTTAAAGAAATAATCTTGCATTAAAATTTTAAACCATTTTCCAACATGCTAGAGTGCTCAAATCTCTATCGTTCCGTGTCACACGACAATGCTAGTTTCCATCGTTTATTAACCGATGTAAGCAGGATTTGCCGTTTTTCTTATAGCCAGAAGGAATTTATCGTCAATCAAAATGACAACCGCTTTCCCATTAACTAGAGTGTTCAAATCTCACCTAAAGTCTGTGCCTAGTGAAGATAAAAATTTCGATTGCTTTCCGAATGGTGCTGCAATTTTCATCACTATTTTATCATCAAGCGAAATTTAAAGCACTTTTCGATGTAACATCGACAAACACAAAGCTAAAATAAATGAAATAAATATTTTAAAAACTATTTTTTTAAGAAAGCAAAAATAATAATTTTACTTTTGTCCGGCCTAAAATGAAAAACTCCTTCTTACTGATTTTTTCTAAAAAAAAAAAGAAAAGATAAAAAAAGAAACAAAAACTGAAACAGTTAAGTTGTTGACGAAAAAATGGAAAAGAAAAAGTACAAATTTTTTTCCATTTTCTCATTTTGCGTTTTTCTCGTTTCCATTTTCTCGTTATTTTCTATCTTCTCGAGTACTCGAAAGATTTTGACATATACCACCGTCATAGTTTTTTGAAGCAAATGATTTCATTATATTATCATATATAAACTTAATTTTTATCTAAAACGGAAAAAGGAGTATGTACTTAGAAATTAGCAACCTATCAATAAAATGGCCCAATAACGAAATTTACAATTAAATTTTCATTCCAGGTTTTGTCGACTTCCCCAGCAACGTTAATTGTTTCACCAAACATCCAAGTGTTTCCTTCAGCTGAATTATACATGTTACGCCATTCAACAGTTGATCTTCGTTTCAGAACAACAGAAGGAAAAGAGATTGAAAGTGAGAAAGTTTGATCTTATGAACTTCATTGTTGAAACTTTTATGAAACCACTAAACAGTTGAAAAGAGTTTTTTTTGGTATACTGGGATAGCTATGCATTTATAAATGCGGCTACCTCCAGCTCCCTTGATAGAAAACACCAGAGTTAGTGGTCCTATCTTCGTAAAGGGGTTCGAAAACGGATGCAAACCCCATCACAAAGTAATAAAATAGCATGAATTCAGGGCTTACAAACAACTTGCAGACTTGTTGGTTATTCATTTCTAATACTATGACTTAGAAAAAAATATTAGAAAATTAATAATTAATAAAAAAATATTAAAAAATTTATAATTAATAAAAAAATATTAATCTATAAAAAATATTTATCTGTAAAAAATATTAATCTATAAAAAATTATTCTTAGAATAAGAATTATCAAAAAATCCTTTTATTTCTAATGTTTAAGTTTTTCCCTAATCTGAACAGGGTGTCCAGTGGACAAGTGACCGATTTCAAAATTAAATACCACAGAAACGAAGGTTAATAGATGATTGAAAAGAAAAAACAGAATTTTTTTAAATTGTGAAATCTGTAAAAATTTTAGAAGCAGAAATTTTGGAATTTGGTTACAAATGCTATCAAAAGATGGTGCTACCTTCCATTAAAATCCTGAGTGACCAGTTCTAGCTTTAAATGGGAAAGAAAATTGTCGAATAGAGCTAGGAGGTTCAAACCATGTACTCAATTGGAACAAAGCGTGTATCTGAAATTGGAATACTGCGTGTTAGTTTACGGGCTAAGAGGTTAAACCAGAGGTTAGAGCATCGAACTTCGGTGTGGATGGGCCGAGATTCGATCCTCAATACCGCTAAGACCTACCGAGTACATGATATGTATGTGCTCATAAAATCTGAGGAATCCTACGTCCTATGATTGATCTCTAAACAAAATCTTGAGTACTGGGATCTAGTGGAAATTTCCTTCCCCTTCAGATTCTTGTGAATGTGACCTCAAAAATCAGTGATGTTGCCATTTATCCGGAAGGCTCTGAGCTAAGCTGAATAACTACTCTATTGGTGCTCTCGTGTCAATCGAAATGCTCTCCTTCTGATTTAATTCGCAAGGCCAAACACTGGTGAGCTTGGCCTGCCCAAATGTCATATGAAACAACAACATGTTGGAATACAATTCTGTGGAATTTGCATTTCTTTCAAGAGCTCTGTATAGCTTATTGCGGCATCTGTTGTCATCTTTTCTAAAAAAAAATTCAGTAAGTCCTTCTTAAAATTTTTACAGCTTTCATAATAGACATACCGTTAGTTTTATCGCTCCATCACATTTTGCCTTTGAGATTTTTAATTTTGAAGTCAGTCAATGCTCATTTCAATGATTTCGAAATAAAAAATTAAACAATAATAAAACACAACGACGAAAAGTGGTGGAAGCTTTGTTTTCTATTTTTGACGCAAACATTCGGTAATTTAGTTCATTTAGTATTTTAGTAATTGCCTGTTTAAATTTATCTTGAGACTTAATTATTATTGTTTTATTATAGTTTAATTATTTGACAAATTTTAATAATTGTTTAATTGTTTGCTTAGCAATGTGGAATCAATTTGAAAAATATATTTTATTTATTTTCCAGTTTATCAGAAGGATGATTCTATTTTTTCCTCTTCTAACGAAGATGTTGAAATTTCAGAGGATTTGAAAACGGTTACAGGTAAAAATCTGGGTCAAACAGAATTGATTTACGACAGTAAAAGTATCCTTTTTATATCAATATCATATAAATTTTTATGTCCATTTTATACAAAAAGTTTGGCACTAAAAAAGCTTAGAACCAGAATTAATGGGACTGAGATTAAATTTCAGATTTATTTATTCGAAAACAACGAACAAGAGAAAAAAAAAATTAAGGCAATAGTTCCTGAACTTTTAAGTGTATCATGAAAGATAAGTATGATCACTTTGAGTGTATCGTGCATAAAGCTATATAAATAATAAACTTTATTCTATTCACCAAGATTAAGTTAATGGTTATTTACGTCACGGAAATTTCCACAGATGAACTTAGATGCATTCTTATATAATTATAATTCTGATACACAGAGGTTATTTTGGTATAATTGTTTAATGGCATTTCCCAAAATCTCAAATAGTTTAGCCCCAAAATCTTACTTCATCCATCCTTATTGATTCTTTGTTGGCTTTCTTGTAGATTTTGAAACAAGAGAACAATGAAAAGAGTGTTTTCATTAGTTGTTGCCCCAATTTTTTCTTTTTACTTCATTTTTTTCTAACTCCGATTAATTTTGTTGCTTCGAATTTATATTTAACGAACTCTAACACATGATCTGTCTACCACTGAGGATATGTTACGTCAGCACTGTGGTTAGTGCAAGCCGGGTGCGAAATTCGTTTCGACCAGCCATCGCTGGGATTCGAACCTGATTCATCTAATTGGAAGGCGAACGCTCTATCCCCTGAGTCATCACTGCTCATTTTGCACTATTAGGCAATTAAATTTAAAACTATCATTATGAGAGATATATTTCTTGCACAGAGAATGACACCTGAAAGTATACGTGTGTTTTTCACTCGGCTGTTATTAGTAGGTAATAATAATTAGCATTTCCTTTTTTTTTTGTTGGATAATAATTCTTAACTATCAGGTGAAAGATATCCTCGAACTGCGGTAACTGTGAATGTTGTGGAGCCTGAAAATATTGGTAAGTTATATTGCTATTTTCAATATTACTTTATTACTGTCATAACGAAGTTATTTCATTGGATGAAAACAGCAGCATTGATGAGGTACAAAATGAAAATCGGAGCATCTTAAACACGTTTGATTCATCGATAGGATTGTCAACGATAGATGTTAGAGAGATTTTGCATAAGGTTCTGGTTCCTCCTTACTCCGACGTTAACGATATTTCAGCTTCAAAGCGCATGTGCGAACATTTCCGATACGCTTGTAAATCAAACGCTATACCAAAGCTCCCTATGGGTTCAAGAGATCGACCATAAATATTCTAATTAATCTTAAACAGACGATATTTTAATTTACGTTTTCAGACATAAAGACGCTTCTGACATACTTTTGACAATCACAATCGCAGAGGTCCCTTCTTGCAGTAATCGCAGATGTAGCCGAAATCTGGAAAATATGGTCCTGTTGGTTTAGTCTGAAGAACGTTTGAAAGTTTAAGCTCCTTAATGTTTGTTTTCTTTTAATCGTATTTCGCCATAACTGAGAAATTTTTTAAGCGAATGGAGCACTTTTATACACAATTATAAAATTAATAATTAAAAATTGTGTATAATTATAAAAGATAATAATAAGTAAAAACCAATGTTTAGAAGTCTTTTTTAATTCTTTTAATAAGGGTCGAAAAATATTGTATTGTAAAGTACGCAGTATTTTACATCTTTTAAACTAATTTAGTAATTTTTAGAGAAAAAAATAAAATTTGAGCGAAATTGGTAGAAAAATTCTTAAAAAATAGAATGTTGAAAATATGCATTTTCCTTAAATTTTACAGCCCAGGAACTATTTAATTAACTGCGCTCAAATTTCGCAACTTCCCATGGTTGGATATGAATTTAGCATTTTGTATGGTGTAAAAATTTGTATGCGTAACAATTTAATATTTTTCCGATACTTCTTAAATAAAAAAAAAATATTTAGTAGTTATCGCAAATTATATTTTACACAGGATATCTTTGGATAAATGAATTTTATAATTTTCCGAAATGTGGCTAGTAAATACGCAGAAAGTGAAATTGATATTAAGAGGGCCAAAGTAACCTGCCGAAACTATTGACACCATAATTTCCAGATTTCGGCTTCAAAAATAAAATCTTTTGAAACAATTGTAAGAATATTGGAAATGATTAGTTGAAAGTCAGAGTTACCGATAACAGTTTGTCAAAATAAATGTGACAAAGAATGATTAGGACTATAAAAATTGACCGGTGAATAAATTTAAGCATAAAAATTACTTCTAATGGTGTCTCTAAAAATTGACCTATAACTATATCTTTAACTCTTTAATTGTTTTATTCCTTTTAATCGCTGTACATTTAACTTCACTTATTTGTAATTTTTTTTGTTTCCAAATTTTATAGTTTTTGCACAGAAAAACAGAATTTAATGTAAAGTTACACATCCGAACAGCGGCTATTACGAGTTTTTAATATAGAGGAGAAATCATAAAAATTGAAATTAATTTTCAACCGAATTCCATAATTTCTAGATTGCGTTTGGTTGATAACAATTTCAAGATATTGCATATATGTATACTGCAGATTTGGATTCTCCAGAAAAAAGTACTCCAAACTGATTTGCGGGATTATAGTTTTCGGTACAGCTATGGTGCTGTAAAGTCCACATGAAAATGGGATTAAAAACTTTTTAAAATGAATGCACCTTGAGAAATACATGTCAGATTGAAATAAAAACATAGACATAAAGTAGATTTTAACACATATAAAATAAGCATAAAAATAGATATTTTGAAAATCGCAAAATGTTATGAACATTTTTGTGCATTTTGGTCACCCTATATATGTTTAAGGATGGAGAAAAGAGAACATTATGTATGTATATTTATTCTCCATAGAGATTCAAATTTCTCGTGGTGGTTTCACGAACTTGGAAGAAATGAAAAGCTACATTATCTGTGTTCACATTTCATCAGAAGGAAAGCGTGTGATTGCATCAGATGTAAGTAGTTTTGTTTTAGTTTCTAAGCTATTTCTTGAATGATGTAAGAAACTTAATAATTTTTATAAACATAAAAATAATCTGTTTTTGTAGAATCTGAGAATAAAAGTTCTGTTTCCAAGCAAACTTTTTCACGTGCTGACGTCCACAAAGAATGGTACATATTTTCATGTCCAGACTTTAGCACCTGGTTCTGGAACTATTAAAGTAGAATACAAGGGCCACGTCTTATCAGTAAGTATTTAAATTTCAATGGGTTACAAATAATGTTAAAAAGTCGTATATATTATAATCTTCGTTTATTAAAGTCTGCCAAGATAAAAAAAGAAGAACATTTGAACAGCAAAAAACATGTTGTGATTGCATTATTGCGATCATAACATGTTTTCTGTTGGTCAAATGTTCTTTTTTTTTATCTGGGTAGACTTTCATGTACGCAAAAACATTTCATGTCATGGTTTGCAAAAACTGCATGAATTGATGTTCATCTAATTATCATCCAATGCGCTGGTTTGATTTTCAATTAATGTATCAATTCCAGCCAATCGGTTTTGTTAGGTATCAAGTCCAAAGCGCAAAAAATAAGGTTTTTTCTGTTGAACAAAAAAAAAGATATTTCGTTTTCATTAATCAAAATAAAAAGTTGAAATTTCGAAGAAAAAAATTTCGAATTAAAGTCTAAATAGAAAAAAAAAATAAGTTACTTTTTATAAGTAAGGTATAGAATATTTTATATGGACCTCTACATTTGTTATAATTTTCAATTATAATGAATGTGCGAAGTGTACTGAAAAGTAAAAGTTGGGATTTTCTTTTCATTTGAAGTTTAAAAATATTATTTCAGTAGCTGCGTTTCTATAAATGTTTAAATTTTTTTATATAAATTGTTTTGAATAAAATAAATGAAAAAGAATCCTACCATTTTATGCATCTATGCGTATAAAACAGCTTATTTACTTTTATCAGTTGAATATTGGCCAGCATAAATATTTATTATTCTTCAGTTAACCATTTAAAATGTAGAGCTGAAAAATCATATTTTCATACCGAGAAATTCCTTAAGTAGACAACGATTTTAGAACAAATAATAATAAATAGAGAAAGAAAGTGAACTGACGGATATAGAAATAAACGTGAGGCAGAGCTTAGGAAGCAAGGAAACTTTTCTACTCAAAATTAAACGCAAATTTTGGCAACAGATTGGCTCCTGTTTGAGAGAAACTGTAGAACAATATTTTTAAACCAACCCTTGTTTTGCCGAATGAGGCAAGCAGTATGAGGACATTTAAAGCAGTATGAGGACAAAGACAAAATTAATAAACAACCGTGCATATATTTCATTTGTAATGATCTGAAAACATTTCTCTTCCTGTCTGTACCTCCATCTATCGATGAACTTAGTAACTAATTTTTAAACTTAATGAAAATTAAATTTAGTTTCCTCAACAAAACGCTTCTAACCGCACATTCCTCTTCTCTCATTATCCTTCAATTGATTTCGTTAATCTTCGATGATTTCTGAGATACACGGCAGTTTGCAGAGCAAATTTTATAAAGTACTTATATTACATTATATAAAAAGTGATAAATTATGGATATAATTTCTTTTTTTTTTTGTATTTTTTACAGGACGGCAAAATGGCAAAAGAACGTTCCATCAGCACATCAATGAAAGTTCGAGTTTGCCACAAACTGCAAATTTACCCTCCATTCAGTCTTTTGCCTTCAGATTCAGCTGGAAATCCTTTGCACGAAATTTCACTTCGAGTAAGTTAAAAGCAGTAAAATTATTTATGCTGTAATTATTTTTGATGAATTATTTATGCCGAGGAAAACAGTCAGTTAAAGACGAACAGTCATAATTTGTGTCCCTCACTTGCCATTTTGCATTCCTATGGCTGTTTTTCGAAAGTCTGTCTCTGCCGTCACATAAAAGAAAGTTTCTTCTTATTTTTTTTTTAATTTTCTTCACGAAGAATGATATGCAATTTTCATATTGCTGTGAGTTTGAAACAGTTATTCATGACTATTAGATAAAGTTTAACATATGTTTAGATAGTGCCCGTATTTTTGAAAATAGCTCAAAACGTTAGTATGAGGAAAAACTACAGTTTTGCAAAAACGAAAAGCGTTTGTGGTTGAAGATTAAAAAAGTTACTCCAACAATGCATTATCTGGGCTCATACGAATTTGCAAAAATTGAGAATTATTCATGATATGGTTAATTTTCATTTATGTGGAAAAATCTTGCCCAAATTGGCATTTAAGAAAAAAAAAACAAGGTTTAACTTTTAAAATTTTTAAGTTGTTTGCGCATTCTAAAGTACGGATAGTTTTAACGGAGAAATGCTATATGTAGTTTTAAATTATAGCTTTGACTCAAGTGTAAGGCTTTTAAGTTGTGGTATTTTTATTTTATATATTTGCCCTGTATCCGATTTTTTGGTTTGTTGATTCGTTAATTTACTAGTTTACTGATTCGTTGAACCAACAATGTCATTATTTCGCTGATTTATGGATTTTCTTAGTCACTGATTAGCTCTAAGATTTATTAGAGCACTTCAGTTGCTTACTATTGATTCTGTAGTGCGAATGGATTTTAGCTGAAAATTCTGTTAATAGCAAAAAAAAATGTTTTTCTTGTTTTTCCTTACCTAAGAGCTTGAAATGATTGGTACAAACATGTAATTACAGATACTCCTAGACTCTTGTTAATTGGGTACCTGCAAGTGACGTCATCGTAAGTAACCAATAGGCATGCAATTAAATCTGATTTAAATCACAGGGTTAGGCATAATAACTTTACTTCGTCTCGAGTTGCAAGAACCCAATTTTACTAGTAATTACACGTAAATATGGATTTTTTTTTACCGTACATTTTATAACAATCTATTGAATGAGTTTAACTAGAAGCATTAAAATGTATGACTATTATTTGTACTTTCATTTTATATTTTATAGTAAAAAAATTATTCTGTGTTAGGTTTCTGGAGGAACGCATAATTACTCTTGGGGTCTAGATGATAGATCTGCAGCATCCATTTCTACTGATCGCGAAAACAACAATGTAGCCATGGTAACCGTCTTTAAGGAGTCAGATTTCACAGTTTCAGCCGCGGATATCAACAATGTCAATCTTCTAGCTTCAGCAAAAGTATGATTTATTACTAGTAACGAAGTAAAAGTAAGATCTCTTGTTAAATGTCCGCTCTTAAGATATCCGACTAGTTTCGACAATTTGTTTTTTAATAACTAATATAAAATTTAAAAAACAAGTTTATTTGTTTTATTATGTGTAAAAATTTAAAAAACTAATTATTATTATTTCTTTAAACGGCCATTTTTAGGTGAAAATAAGGCATTTTTTTGCTCATACGCTAAACTCTGTATCAAAACATCGATCGACTAAAACAAAAAACCCTTTGAAAATTTTATTTAGAAGGCTACCAACCATGTTTTGAACTATTATCTTAAGAGCAAGTGCATATTTTACTGAGTTAGGGGTCAATGCAGTTAAAAATGTAAAATGTTTAAAAATTGCGAAAAAAATATGCATAAAAAATTAAACTACATTTTTCTCTTAGTTGGTAGTTTAAAACGTATATGCTGTAATCATAAACACTCACGAAAAATTGTAGACAATTATTTTAAAAACAACATGCGATATCGTAATTAAGGTGGAGAAAAATCCGATTTTGAGATAAACGCATTTAAAAATTCAAAATCAATTAGTCTATGAACTGTTATCACCTTGCACGAAAACTGCTATAACTTTGTAAATAATTTTAATACAAACAAAAAGTAAAGAGTTTTTTTTTAGAAAAGTAATAGTGCAGAGATTCTAAATTTATAATAAAATCAATTTCATAAATTTTCTTCGAAATAATGTTTTTGCACCAGCCAGATACTTTAATACTCGCTAAAACAAGTCATAAATATTAAGTACTTTTTTTAAAATCACTTTTAATATTGGAGCTTTTAAGAAAAACTACTTTGCAATGGCGTTCAAAATAGAGTGTTATTGACTTCTTCTGTGTACTGATCACTTTATACTTGATCACGTGATTCTCACTTTCCCGCCCTAAGTATCCTATATGAAATGAGCATTTCTAACTCCAACGGCCCAAGATCACATGGAATTAGTCTTATTTTGGTACTATCATATTACAACTGGCATTGGAACGTATGCATTCCCTTTAGTAAGTATAGTACAGAGTTAGAGAGTACACGTATACTAGTATGCGAATATACGTATTATCAAGTATATACACTATTGCCGGAGAGAGAATGTCTGGAAAGGTGAAGAAAAGTTTAAAAAAAATCATTTCCTTTTCACTTTGTTTAAAGCGTGAGAAAATTTACTTTTTACTTACATTAAAAAATTGTTATATTTTTGTTGGCCGTTCGTGTTATAGGTTTGAGCTAAAGAATCGTTCTACATGTACTCTCAAAATTTCAAGTTTACTTCAATAATATTCTCTCGGATGTCTTGATTTTAAAAACGCCCGGTTGAAGAAGTTGATTTCGAAAATTATTTAGCAATAGCTCGTCTCATCCAGTGTTCAAAAATATTTTCCAATGTGCATCTTGTTGTAAAATGTTAACACTTTTCAACCATAATTTTGCCTCTGAAGCTACACTACCGTGCTGAATTCTCCTTAATTCTTTTTCGGTAAGAAAATCTAAACTTTATTAATAACACACCAATTCTGCTAGCTTTTCGCATTTCGACTTTTATGTTTATTTACTATTAAGAACACATTTTAAAGTAATTGTCGTCTTATAATAGATAAAGAATATGAAGCAGAAGATAAGTGTTATTTGAACCCTTTCATAACCAGCAGAAGGAGAACAAAGTGCTTCCCCAGGCCTGCATCCTCCAGTTTATACGCATTAAAGAGCAATTTAACATGTTAATACGAGATCTAATATGAGATAACATGTTAAACTACCGAACGAAACTTAGAAGAGGTGAAAGGCTGTAATTTGAAACTCCTTAAAGTTTGTCCCAGGCAAACAAAGCCGCTCTGATGCAGTTCATCTCCCCCTTCCTCACTGTTTATTTCATAACCGTTGATAAACCCGCAATGGCTCAGGGGATAGAGCGTTCGTCTTTCAATGAGGTGAACCGGGTTCGTATCTCAGCGATGGCTGGTCGATACGAATCCGCATCCTGCTTGTACCGGCCACAGTGCTGACGTAAAATATCGTCAGTGGTAAACGGATCATGGGTTAGAGTCCCCTTGCCGTCAGGCTAACCGTGGAAAGTTCTCGTGGTCCTCTTCTCCAAGTAACGCAAATGCGGGTTAGTTCCGGCAAAAAAGTCCTCAACGAAGACTAATTTCTCCCAATACATGATTCAGGAGTTCCCTTGTCCTCTGGATTAGGTTCAGAAATACAAGGCTGCGGAGTTGAACATTAGCACACGTAAACCCGAAAATTGGGCCGGCTGTTCAAAAATAAAATATAAAACAATTGTTAATGGCAGTTTTATTCTTTCCCCATAGAAATATTCATTTGCAACCCGTAATGTTTGCCTTTTTATACTTCTTTTTTGTCAAAGATTCTTACAATATACTCCTAAAATGCGAAAAATTTTAAATAAAGTTCAATTAATTAAACTTAATTAAGATTTCTTGATTATTTTTAATTGGAATTGCATAATTTATATACCGTAAAATACCTAACAGGTTACTTAAATCATATACCTTCCTTATATTATGCCATTGTGATGACGAACGTTAATAAATCCAATTATATTTTTACATGAACAAATTGTTTTGTTTAGGTATACAAACAGAAAGAAAATCTTAAAACATTATTTTTAAGCCATATGTTTAAACAAAATTTTGCCAATATATTGGACGCAGGGTCTCTCGTGGCTATTGTAGAATGACTAATATTGCATTTTCATTTTCAAGGTTTCTGTTCAACCGGTTGCTGACATCGAGGTATATCCAACAGTTGTAGAAGCGGAAATAGGAAATACTTTGCTCTTACCCGTTGCTCTTCTCGGATACGAATGCAGGGGTGAGTAAATTGACTTTCTTATAATTAGTAATCATTAATATCCTCCTTTCTGCGATTAATTCATTAATTCTTTGTTTTACTTTGAAGTCATATGTTCAGTTTTCGCAGCCCCCACACTGGTCCCTATAACTGTTTAGTACGAATTTTAATATTGACAGATATTTTCAATTAATATTGATATTTAAAAAAATGGAGCCGTGGTGGCTCAAGGGATAGAGCGCTCGCCTCCCAATGAATTGACCCGGGTTTGATTCCCAGCAATGGCTGATCGATTTGAATTTCGCATCCAGTACGCACCGAATACAGTGCTTGTAAAAATTATCCTCAGTGCTAGACGGATCATGGGTTACAGTCAGGCTAAATGTAGGAGGATTTCGTGGTTTTTCTCTCTGTGCAAATGCGAGTCAGTTCCCTCAAAAAGTCCTCAACGAAGGCAAATTTTTTTCAATACTTGATCTAGAAGTTCCCTTATCTTCTGGATTGGTTTCAAAATTACAAGGCTACGGTGTTCAACATTGGTAGTCGTACACTCAAAATTGTGTCGGCTGTTCAACAACGGTTATCGAAAAAAGAAATTGTTAGTGGTCAGAAGAAGCGAAACTGAAAACATATTTTGATCTTTAACAGGATGCTATAGAATCCTGTTAAGGATCACTGGAGAAACTAAGCTGCCATAGCGAATTCTTTTTTGCATTCATAAGTAAATTAAAATTTAAAGTATTGAGAAAATGAGTTCACTTAAATCTAGAGTAAGTCAGAGATTTTCAAATGCTGAGTAAACAAATTCTAAACGCAAGCAAATTATGGCAGGAGTAGGGGAGAGTGGGGTCAATTGTAACAGGGTACGATTGTAACAGAGCAAATATTTCGAGTGTCGGGTTCTGGATTCGGTTCCTACGTGGCGCACAAGGTGTATTTAATAAATCTACATGTACACCCCTGCTGGCAACCATTTTTATGTACTTTTGAAAGAGTTATATCACAAAAGATATTTTCACGCTACGTAAGTACTTTTTTTGGTGTTAGAATATTATATTGTAACATAGTAATTTTGTTTAAACAAATAAAAATTATTAACCGATTATGTAAGTGGACACCTTAATTAACATTTTAAGAAAAAAAAGATTAGTTTTGTTAATTAACAGGCATTGTTTTTAACAAATGAAGCTGAAATGGCGACTTGGGGACGATTGTAACAATAAGTAAAGGGACGACTGTAACAGCTGAAAATAAATAATCTTATGTTTACAAACCATTACTTAACTCTTTAAGAACCACCAATAGTTTCCTATATCATTTATATTATGTTGCATGTGCATTATTTCATTTGTCACCTTTCACAGCATAAATTAAAATTTTTAACCCCTTAAAGTTAAAAGTTTAACCCTTTAGGTCTCTGCTCATTATTATTTTTACTCCTAAAATATCATTACTATTTTGATCAATAAAAAAATATATCACAACTATGATAATATGCATAATTAACTATGTTTTAGTTGAATTTATGAACTGTTACAATTGACCCCGTAAGTGGGGACAATTGTAACAAGTGCGCGACTGTCAAAAATTGTTAATCACTAATATAATAACATTTAAAATACGGTATTTTTTTTTCTAGTAGAGGATAGTCTACTTTACTCGTCTGTCAATTAATACTAATAATATATTATATTTTTTGTTAGTTAAAAATAGTTAAGCAAAAAATGTTACAATTGACCCCACTCTCCCCTACTTATGATTACGCTGTGAGGAAGATCTTCTCCACTGAATTCACTTTCCTCCAAACTATAAATTTTAATTCACCAATGGAAATGAAATAGAATTCCCAATGAAAAGTTTCTCCAGTGATAGAGCGATTTTTTAATCACCTTCCTAATTTATGGTTTTTTTTTCTTCTTTTAGAAAGAAAAATTATCCGAAAGTTTGATGACTGTTCAAAAATATACCCGACAGTTGAAATAGTTGAAAAGCACATTTTGGTTCAAGATGAAGGTAAAACTCATCAATCTTTTTTTTTTCAGAGGTGAACATCAATATATGTATATTCATTACGATTCATTTGCAAATTTTTCAAATAAAAATTATTTCTTGGATCATATGCCGTTAAAAAAAACTCACTTCTGTACTGTGAATCATTAAAACGTTGAAATTTGACTTAAATTTTGTACGTGGTATTAAATTTTGTACAAGTAAAAATACTTCTACTCTTAAATATGCTTTCGTAATTTTGAAATTTAAAACTGTTAATTGCTCTAAGTTATTTGTAAAATTTATTACTTCTTCGTATTTTGTTTCTTTTGAAATTTAGAACGTTAATTTTGAAATTTAATGATTTTATTTGTGTTTTTTTCTTCAAATATCCTTGGTACTTATGTGCTATGTACTTATGCGTATTTTGTTTTTGAAATTCGGTAATGCTTACTTGTATCTCGTTATAATTTCAAATTTAAGACTTCTACTTCGTTAGATATTGAAATTTAGATTTTTAACTTAAAAATTAGTTGTCAATTTGTTTCGATCAAAAATATAGAAAGAAAAGATCGTTTTATCTTTTTTAAACATCCCATCAGACTTTAAAAAAATTAACAAATTTTAACACATAACTTCACGACTTCTAAGTATTTCGCTTACCCATTAAAGCCAACTTCGCATATTTTCAATAGTATTTGTTCACGTTTATTAAATGAATGATGTTAATGAATGATTTAAATAAACTGGGAAATTGCAAAAAAAAAGGGTTTTACTTGTTTTACTTAAAAATTTTAAGCTGATACGTTTGCTAAAAATTAGAAAAGTGAAGCGAAAATCATAAATTATAAAACATTTAAATTTTAGTGACGTTCAAGGAATAAAGTTACTAAAGAAACTAAAATCAGTAAAGAAGTTTTTCTAACTGGAATATTTGGTGAACGATATATTAATGATTAAATTTATTTAAGTAATTTTAATTAATAAATAAAGATACTAACGCTCTTATTCCTAATATTTAAAAAGAAAACAATTTTCCTATGGGTTTGTACGAAAAAGTAATAAGTAAAATTTGCATCTAACTTGAAAAAAAATCGGGCCTATATAGTCCTAGGGCAATGGTCGGCAAACTTATTATCCAAAGAGCCAAATATGAACATTACAACAATTTTAAAAAAAATTGCGAGCCAAATCTGCTTGTTTAGTAAACTTTTATTACGCTAAATAAGTAGTACACTAAATAAAACTAAATTTCATACTTAATAAATATTTATTAATGCGAACAATGTGCTTGCATCTCCTTGGAAAGTTTGAGTAAGTCAGGTTTGTATGCTGTTGTTTTTAATTTTAGGTATGATTCCTAGTTCTCATCTATAAGACGACTTCTCAGTTTACTCTTGATAATGTTCATGCTTGAAAAAGATTGTTCGCATATATATGTAGAACCGAAAGGGGAAAGAACAGCAAACACGAGCTTTTTCAGCTGATCGTTAAGAGTCAGGAATACTATTCCAAGCATTGAAAATGATCATGTCTTCCTTCTCCATGTCATTTAAAGCTGACCACTTGTGTTGTGAAATAAGATCAAATTTTTTCTTCTCCAATATTTCCAATTCAACACAAATACGTTTGAATTTAGAGCACCATATCTCCTTGTTTTTTAAATCCAGCAATTTTATTTCAAAGCTACTAATGTCAATTTCAAAAGGAGAAAATTTCAACTCGGTTATCGTAGCATTAAGAGGATTTTTGACAAATCCTAAAGTTGCTCTGCTGTTTTTAAATTCCTGAAACCTGCTGAGAAATGCTTCCCTCATATTTAAAATTATTGTTTTAAAATGGTCTTTATCAATAGAGGAATTTTTTTCTAGGCGATGCTTCAGCACCTTCCTTGGATATTTGTGCCAGAGCCGCACTTAAAGTGCCGAAGAGCCACATGCGGCTCTGGAGCCACACTTTGCCGACCACTGTCCTAGGGGTATCATTAATAAAATTTAAAGAGCAAAGCACACAAAAAATATTGCCATCAACTGCCGTTTTACTAATTATAAATTTATGGACTTTCTTATTTAATATTTTTTACAAGCTGATTTAACAGCCAATGATTAATCGTCTAGCTTCCTTTTTTCTCACACTTTATCTTTCTTTCATTTATATACTAGCTATATCATGGATCATTCATTTCCAGAGTTATGCATAACAGTAACGAAAAACAATGGATTCAGAATACCAAGTTAGATAAAAAGCAATTATTATTACTATTGTGACCAGTTATAATAGACATGAGCGTTGATATGAGAACATGCATAATATGAAAATAGGAAGACTAGAAATAAAGTACATTACTAGTTACTTATATTTGTAATATAGTTTTTAACCCTGTAATATATATTTTTTCAGAACCATATGTTCCTGCATTTGGGAAAGGTTGCCTCACTTTGCAATTTCGCTGCAAATCTCCAGGACATTCTCGGATAAATATCTTTTACTCCAGTAACAAAACTGGCGAAGTTCTCAAAACTACAACCGTTCTATCCTGCTTCAAGCCCCTAACTGTGAGTAAACTTTAAACTTTTGTTTTCCTCTGATCAAAATGAGTATATTATTTAGCATAATTTTGTAATTAATAATTGATTATATGATACCATACAAAAATAGAGCACAATGGATTTACTTCTGACATTTTAAAATTCTTCTCATTATGTTTAAAAAATAAGAATAAATAAATAAAATAAAATGAATGAATAAAAATGAATCTGAAAAATCTCTCGATAATTAAGCTCGCCCTCTACTTTTTTTCAAATAGCATAAATATTTTATTTTATGACCGTCGTTAAACAGTCAACTCAATTACCAAACCGACCCAATTACGGCTACCAATGTTCAATTCCTTAACCTTGTAATTTTGAACCCAATCCAGATAACGAGGGAACTCTTGGATCAAGTATTGGGAGAAGTCTGATTTCGTGGAGGACTTTTCGATAGAACTAACCAGCAATTGCGTTTCATGGAGAAGAAAACTACGAAAACCTCCCACGGCTATCTTGACAACAAAGGGACTCTAACCCAGGATCCGCCTACCACTGAGGATATTTTGCGTCAGTACAGTAGTAGGTGCGTGCTGGGTGCGGAATCCGCATCGACCAGTCATCGCTGGGATTCAAGCACGGATCACCTCATTGGGAGGCGAGTGCTCTATCCCCTGAGCCACCACGGTTCTAAGCATAAATATTTTATTTTATATTTTATTACCGAGCTTGAACAGCCGAATCAATTCTGAGTTTACGACAAAGTATACACGTTAAAATAACTTTTATGTTTAGAAAAAAAAAGTAAAGTTTGGTGTTGTAAAACGAAACAGGATTTTGTGACATTGTGACATGAAATGGAATTTTGTGACATTTACAGGGATATACTACGTCTCACTTTTAGTAATTAACAAGTCCGAATTTTAGTAATTAACAAGTCTATTTTTCGTTTTTTTTTTCTTTAGTTGATTTTTAAAGGAATGTAAAGGAAAGTTTTATATTTAATTAATAATAGTAAAATTATTATATTTTGCAGTTTTTTACTCTTATATCTGAAGATAAAAGATCTTAGCTTTTTATTTCAAAGTTCGAAGTTATTTGTCGAAGAAAAAATTTTTTAACTTCAAAAGGTTAAAAAAAAATCTGTATTTTTTCTGTTTTTTTTATTACATGATTAAACAGTCTGATTTTTTAAAAATTGATTTCAATTAGGGGACTTGTTGTAAATTTTTTTAAAAAATAAATATGGAAAAATTGCTGAAGTTCTACCTTGCTTTCTTCCGATTGGTAATTGACTTTCCATATTTGACAAAATAATAATTTCTCCTCAAGACAGACTAACAAAATTTCTACACATTCTGAAAATTATGCTTTGTAATTTGTGTATATTACGACAAACTCTATCAAAATCTTTTAATACTGCTTAATCAAGTAATTTTGTGGCAAATAATATCCCCTTTTGAAATTTATAAAGTGTGTTTCTTAATCACTAGCTAAAAATATTAATGTTTATTTTTAGAATCCTCATCAAAAATGAAGTCAAATTATACATCTGTGAATTGCAAAAAAATACGTAAGCACGAAAAAAAAAATGTCTGACGAAAACGGAAAATCAGTCAAAACATTAGTAATAGGCTAGATGAAGAATACAAAAACCAATTTGATTTCCCGGTAAAACTAGGAGAAGGTTTTAACAATCGCTTTTCTGTTATTTAAAAACTCCTCTTTGTTTTCTCCTGTGACCGTACTTCTTTCAAAGCACTACAGCCTATTATAGGCCAAGGTACTTTTTGCCATCTGGTCCTATCCGTCACAAAGGCTCTTCAGTTTCCCTTATTCACAATATGAAGGTACTTCTCCACCGAGTCAAGCCACCTAATTGGTGGTCTTCCTCGTTTTCTGTTTCTCATGCGATTAGTAAAAGTGATCTTTTTTACTGGATTTTGCATTATCAGATCGAAATATATGTACGAGTCATCATAGTCATCAAACAATGTCAGGTTGCTTGTACTTTTAGTAAATTTCGAAGTTAAACGAGGATCTCCAGCTATTATTCCCATGCGCTGTTACGATACATTACCTCCTTGGTACATTATTTTCGTCAGATTTTGATGAAGAAGTAATTTTTTTTTTGCGCTCATGATCGCTCTATTGATACTTGCAACCCCTAATATGTATACTTTTTTTACTTCATTTTAGGCTATATTTCAGAAATAAAAATGTGGGGGTTTATATCAGCATTTCTGAAAATAATATAAACAGATTAATTTTTCTAATTGGT
Source organism: Parasteatoda tepidariorum (assembly GCF_982258835.1). Lineage (NCBI taxonomy): Eukaryota > Metazoa > Arthropoda > Arachnida > Araneae > Theridiidae > Parasteatoda > Parasteatoda tepidariorum. The sequence goes on from NC_141763.1 coordinate 85,609,838, forward strand.
ATTACTGTGCATCCCATTTTTTCTGATCCTTCTTTTTAAAATGATGATTTGAATATTACAGGCTGTGCATCCAATACGAGTTGCGGTTGTAGCTCTTGGAGCAAACAAAGAAATCGCTTTTGATGGCGGTCCAAGAAAATGGCCTTTGTTTAAAGAGGGGCATCTCACGACACGTAAGCACACTTTTTTCTTCCTTTTAGCTGAAATAAAACTTTGCTTGGCTGACGACAAAAAAAATCGCACATCTCTATATTAAAATCAAGTAGCTTTTGGTTTTGGAGTTAACTAAATTATGTTTTACATAAATTTAGCGCTAGATAATTCATTTGGTAACAATGGGGAACAAATTTTTTGTTGAATTGATACCAATACTTAAAGTTGTCTTATTCGGATGTTGGGATTTCAAATATGAAACTAGTTTTGTTCCTGAAGTTACAGTTTTTTTTTTAATAACACTTTTAGTCTATGTATATTTTTTTGGGCTAATTGTTACCCATAGGGGGGGGGGCTTTCCTATTGAGATCTGTTTACACATCGCAACGCTGACTCTGCAAACTGTTCAACATGATACATTTTTTTTTAGATACATTTTTTCAAGATACATTTTTTTTTTTAAATGTCATTTTAGTCTATTTTTTGTTTAAATGTACAAGTTTAAAAGCGATATATATTACAGGGTAGCACCTAAACGTTGAGACAGATTTCTAGGGGAGTTAGAGCACATCATCGGGATCAAAATTTGCATCGGAATCCTTGGACGGAAATGTCGTCATACGCCGCAAAGGGAGCTTCCCTAATATGAACTGCTTTTTCATGTGCTTCAGAACAGGTTTCAATAGGACAACAGCCGTAGCGGCGTATGATGACATTTCTGGGCATGGATTACTATACAATTTTGATCCTAATGCTGTGCCCTAACTCCCCTAGAAATTTGTAGCAACATTTATGTGACCCTCTGTTTACATATAATGTTTTTAAACTTGTTCATTTCCACAAGAAATAGATTAAAAATGTCATTTGACAGCAATTTAACTTGGAAAGAAGAACCGTTTGCAAATTTGAAATCAGCATACTATATCTAAACAGGTCTCAATGACAAATTACCCCTAGCGGCGTATGGTGACATTTCCTTGAATGAATTCTTATGAAATTTCGATCCTAATGTCGCGCCTTAACTCCCGTAGAAATTTGTCGCAACGTTTATTTGACCCCTTGTTTACCAATAACGCTTTTAAACCTGTACATTTCTACGTAAAGTAGACTGAAAATGTCATTTGAAGAAAAAAAATGAAACTTGGAAGGAAGAATCATTTGCAGATTTGAAATCAGCTTTACGAAAATATCCAGCATCTGGTAAAATATCTTTTGTAATAGAAAAAGAAAAATTGTTATTTAAGTTGCTGTAAAATTTCTGTTACGAAACTTTTAGCAAACCAGAAAAATACAGCTTTGAATTTGAAATTCTCTTTGTTGAAATTGCTGAATTTCCTCACGTGCATGACGGGAAGTTTTTTTTTTCTCCAAATTTTAATTTATTTCAAACATTTTGCACTTTAAAATAAACATTCTCAGTAGTTGCTTTTGGTCCCGGTCCTAATGTTTTGGAAGTATTTTTAATGTTCATTTCTCTCTAGATCCAAACTATTCTTCATTCAAACAGAAATTATGATATTTTTATAACAAGTTAAAAAAAAGAAAAGAAATATTTATATTTTAGCGAAATTATTTTATATATCATTATTAGTTATTATATTATATGTATGATCAATTATAATAATTATTGTGTAAGTATTTTTTAAATAAATCACTTATAAATATGACAACAATAAGAGTGATAAAAAATAATGTTTATTCATGCCACCTTATATCAGCACCTCTTAGAAGAAAGATGGCCTCAGCACGGATGAATTTAGTAGTGAGTCTAATGTAACGAACATAAACTGCGCAGTGGAGGAAAAAAAAAACGTGTCACTACGTTAAGGCTACTAAGCTGCACAGTGGAGAAAAATAAGAACGATGTCATGTTTAACCCAGGCTGAGGCTTTCTCTATTCTAAAAGCTATTGTTTATATGCTCCATTGGACTTAGTAAGTAAAACTGGCATGATGCTTACATGGCAACAGTTATGGTTTTAAATACTATAGTTGTTTTCTCTTAAATTTACAGTGGAAGCTAGCAATCATGGACTTCTTGATATTGAGCTTGTTAAAGACCCAATAAGATATAATAGTAAGTACTCAGTTATCTATTATTTTATATAAAGTCTACGGGAATTATTTTGCCATATTATTAAAACTGTTTTTAATTTTTTTTATATAGGAGATTTGACAGTATTCAGAGTTTTTTGTAAATCAATAGGGGAAGCGGTAAGTTATTTATATTAAATTAATAGCTCATTATCAATATTATTAGTGCGAAAAAAATATATACCTTATGTCTTAGTGGAATCGAAAATCAAACTAAAGTCCCTCCGATTCCTCAGCCACTGGGTTACCACGGCCCAGTAAACTCTAACTGTAATAAATAACAGTCAACTGTTCGTTTTCAAAATTTCTTAAAAATCTTATGATAAAAAATTTCAGTCAAAATAATTAGATGGAAAAAACTGCTGAAGTTTTTTTCCCCGTGTTAGGATTGTAGAGATATGGGAAATTTTCTGAGTCAAAGCCTCATATTTGCCTTGAGCAGTACTTTGGATAAGATTGGTTCTCGTTAGTGTTATTCAAAATTGTGTTTATTAATTTTTAATAAGTTAACGAAAAATCTTTTAAAAACATTGTTAATTAGAATGGAATTCAGAAAGTGTCTGTTTCTTTTTCAGGTACTTTTATTCAAGATAGGCAACAGTGTCTCAGCTACTCTTCCACATCCAGCAAAAGCAGAAACATCAATCATGTGCGTAAATGTTTAAATAGATGAGTTAATGTATACAAAGAGATGAATATTTTTATATATATGTACATGTACAGATCGCAAAATAAAAACGGACCACCCTGAATAACTTTCGATCTAAATATCAACTTTTCACGTTCTAGAACTCATTCTTAATTGTTCGATAGGGTGACCTCAAATATGCTAATTAATTAGCGCGAATGATGTTTTAAGTTACGAAATCAGACGCAAATACTTACTTTCTCCGAATAAACATACCTTTTCTTCAAAGGATTCGGATTTCTGACACCAAAAATAAGGGCAACCGCTATCTGGGAAATATTGTCCTAATAGTTTGGGCAGGAGACCCGTCAGAAATTTGGATCCATTAATGTTATTTTTACGTTTTACGTATTTCGCTATATCTCTAGAACTTAAGGGAATTGAAAATTTTTGCTCACAGTTATAAAATTCATTTATCCAAAGATAATTCTTTACAGGCAAATAATTTTTAGCAAATATTTACCATTACTTTATTTAAAATTGGCGAAAAAATTTTGAATTGAAAGGTAAATAATTTTTTACATTGATTTGAAGAGCATAATACATGCCAAAATACAAAATTTGAGTGAAATCGGTTTAATAGCTCCTGGAAATTGAATTTTAAAAGAGTCGTATTTCTAAAACTTCAATTTCTCAAGAACTAATAAACCAATTTAATTCAAATTTTGTATTTTGGCATGTAAAATTATATTTTTTTAAATGATAAATTGTAAGTAAAAAATTGTATACATTACAATTTAAAATTTTTTAGACTAATATTAAATATGTTAATAAAAAATAATAAATATTTACTAAAAGTTACTTTTTTTACATGGAATTATCTTCGGATAAAGGAATTTTATAATTCTGTGCAAAAAGTTTTTAATTCGCTTAAAAAGTTCTCGAGATATGGAGAAATACGCAAAAAGTAAAATTAACGCTAAGGCAGTAAAATTAACGCTAAGGGTCAAACTCAATTTTGCAGAGGGCCATATATTAAATTTAGAATGTGTAGGCGGGCCAGATTCAAATAAAAAAATATGTACTGAACTATTATAACATTTTATTTATCTAATTATATGGTATATAATATACGGTTGTTAAAAATCATATCAAAGTTATAAAAGATGGTAATTATTTTGAGCTCGAGAATCCAGATACCTGACTTCTCTTGTTCTCAGAATGCGTGCTGCATGCTTTTTTAATTCCGGGAAGTTATCCAAATTCTTGAAATATTGTGTATAAAATGTAAGAGCGTTAACCTCCTTAAATTTTTCTTTCAAAATACTGTCCGATTGAAGATTTATCAACTCCATTTGCAAATGAACTGGTGCCTGTGAAGCTTCAAAATTGAATGGATTGTTGAAAATTGGGAATTCCGTTTCATTCATTTTGTGGAAGTCTTCAAAACGATTGTTGAATTCCGTGATCAGATTTTGCAGAAGTTGAGAATACTGATCCAAGTTTTTTTGGTTCTCTGTGCCAAATGATTTTAAATGAGGGAAATGGTCCAAAGTTTGATTTTTTACCTGATTTTCCCACAGCCTCAACTTTGTTTCAAAGGCTTGAATACATTTGAGTGACAATCAGATTTTTACCCTGTAACTTTACATTCAGATCAGTCAAGTGTTAATTCATATCTACCAAAAAGACACAATCAATCCACCAGTCATTGTCATAATCAATTGGGTTGCCTTTTTCTTACATGAAAGCTTGAATAGAGTCACGAACGCAAAAAATCTTTCTAAAACTACTCCTCGACTGAGCCAACGAACTTCAGGGAAATAAGGGACATCAAAAAAAATTTTCGTCCAAATCTTGTAAAAACTGCCTGAACTGTCGGTGATTTAGTCTTCTACTCCTTATAAAATTTACTATTTTAGTTATAGGTAGCATGACATGGTCCATTTTTAAATGCTTGGATGCCAATGATTCCTGATGAATTATACAGGGAAATCCCACAAAATTCCCTGATGTTTTCTGTTTTAATTTAGTTACAACGCCCGAATGATTGCCACCCATGGCAGGAGCGCCATCCGTAGTTGTGCTGCTAAGTATATTCCAGTCGAAGATTTCGCTTGTTGCTAAGAAATGTCGTTACTGTCTATCTCTCTCGCTTGTCTAGGCACGCACTGCCCTTGAAATTACTTATAAATGCAGTGTGCACATTTTAAAACTTCCATAGAGGTATCGAGTGAAGTCTAAAAGCTCAAAAAAAAAAAACACGATTCTTCTTTCTGTAACATATCGCGGGCCGTATTGATACGAACCGGGGGCCGGATGCGGCCAGCGGGCCGTATCTTTGACATGACTGCGCTAAGGGTTCCAAACTTTGGAGCGCTCTCCTGACCTAACTATTAGGACCATATTTCCCAAATTATTGCTACCCCCTATATTTTGGGGATAGAAATTTTTTTTTCGGTGTACTGTACTGGGTTAAGAAGAATAAAACAATTAAAGAGTTAAGGAAATAGTTATAGGTCAATTTTTAGAGATATCATTATAAGTAATTTTTATACAATTATATTCACCAGTCAATTTTTCTAGTTCTAATCGTTCCCTGTATCATTTATTTAGACATACTGTTATCAGTAATTTTATTTTCAACTAATTGTTTCCAATTTCGTTAGTTTTCCAAGTTATTTTTTTGTATAGAATCATCTTTGTACAGAACTGTCTTTGGATAAATGAATTTTATAATGTGAATAAAATGAATTTTTTAATGTGCGTAAAAAGTTTTCAATTCACTTTTAAATTTCTCGAGATTGGCGAAAAAAGGAAAGAGTAAAATTAACATTAAGGGTTCTAAACATTGGAGAGCTCTCGCGGTCAAAATATTTGGACCATACTTTCCAGATTGCCTCTAGCCCCTATATTTAGGGGATCAGAAATCCAAATCCATTGAAAATAAAGGTATATTTATTCAGAGAACGTACGTTTTTTTGAGTTTGAGGTCACTCCTCAAACCATTATGATTGAGTCCTAGGACGTGAAGATCCGATTGTTGGATGAAAAGTTATTCAGGGATAGTCCGTTTATTTTTGTGCGCATTGTATGTAGATGTTGATATGTAGTCGCAATTCTCTGGATTTGATGAAAAACTATTAAAATCGCATGGGGAAAGGGATAATTTAAAGGCTGAGCTACAAGTAAGTCCAAATTGTAAGCTTCATTAGGTTGAAGAAAACTTCGCCTAATGTTTAAATTATCATCCACTCGATTTTTTTCCCTTTGAATTTATTGTTTAAAAAAAACAATCACGAAATTCTTACTTATATCTCTTAGTTGGATTCAAGTTTAAAACACTGTTTTTTCAATTGTTAAAAACAATTGAAAAAAAAGTTGGACGTCATTTCGAAAACTTCAAATTTGCGGGTTTAAGGATGACTCAAAGGATTAAGGCAAGTAAGGTTTTAGAAACTTCATACTTATGAGTTTAAAGACATGGAAAATTTGTGCTAAAAATCTCAAAAATTTGCGCTGAATATATTAAGTCGTGGTTTGAAAATCTTGAACTTTCACGAAGAGCATTTAAGTGATGTTCTCAAAAATTGAAATTTAAACGTTTAAGGAAATGTCAGCAGACATTTTGGAAACTTATGACTTTTAAGGCAGGATTTGTACTTTACATTTATTTACTATGCCAAATTTTTCTGGCGGTTAACAATTGTAAATAATGATTTGTTTTTTTTAAAAAGATCAGATTTTATCTAAGTCAACAATATATATATAAATTATATATTGTTTTTATTTATATAGCAGATTTTATATATATATACAAATTTATAGGAGAAGAAAAAAATATTCACAAATTTAAGATTATTTTTAAATTTAAAAAGAAAAAACGCAAAAAATAAAATAAAAATATGTGTAAACTTGTCATCAATTCACCTGATTACATCCGAAAAGAATAGTTCATTCTAATAATGTATTAATATAGCAAAAACAAAACATATCATTAGTGCACTATTTTTTCGGATATATTATTGTGAGTTGATGACGAGAGTTTATCTTTTCCTTATTTGATTTTATTTATTTATTAACTTTCCTTATAAATTTAAAATATTTTAAATTTGTGAGTATTTTTTTAAAGACATCTTTTAACAATTTTTTCTTCTCCTTTAAAAATCTTATCTTTTTCATATATATATATATATATATATATATATATATATATATATATATATATATATATATATATATATATATATATATATATATTCTAATATTCTTCTAGGCTTGTATGCAGTGTTCCACAGTCCTTGCATCTAAAGGTTCACAAAACAAATGAGAGAGCTAAAAAGGAGGAAAATAATATTGTGAAGGTCAGTCACTGAACTACCTTTCTGTTTAGAAGGTAATTTTATACATCTACTAAAAAAAAGCAATATTTCAATATTAATTGTGCATAAATAATAGAAACCATGCTGAAGTGACAAGATGGAACCCTCTGAAAGTATATTTTAACCACATTATTTAGATTTTGCGTTACTGCGCTTTTGTTTTTCATTATATTGCTGAAGTTAAGTCCCCATTTCAATAGTAGGAAGGGAATGATATACATGCATGTCCCTGAACATGTAAGGGAAGTGTGGAAAAAGCCTAATTAATAATCATTATAAAGTTGAGAATTTGCACTGGGATTAGAGCAATTTGGAATATTTAAAAATGGAATTATTATGAGAAAATTTTAATAATAACTTTAATCTTAATATATATAAGTAGTTTTTTTAAAAAAATATTAGTTCAAAGCATTGTTATTTAAAAAAAAACGTTTTCTCTTTGCAATAAAAGGTGTAAAATTGTATTTATTATTTTTTGACCTGCAAAGCTGCAATCTGAAAAATGAGCAGGGGCTCATTTTTCAACAGTTACTCAAATATACGAAATTTAGGCGTTTCAATCTATATCTATAATATTCATATTACATTTCAATCTAAATCTATCATCAATCTTCAAAAGTAAACCGACATTTCATTAATAGTCCTTTATAAGAATCACGAACATTTTAGTTGGTTCCGATCATTTTTGAACAGGCTCTCAGGAGTATCGTGGTGAAGATACGCGGGGAACGGCGTACCTCCACGTAGCATTGGTTTTTCGATAAAGCTCCATTTTCATCAGTTTTTAATTAAATGTATTTTTTTTTTGTAAAAATTAATTAATTGCTATACATTTATTCACTGTAAATTTTTTTTTTGTTCTTTTAAAGATTGTTAAAAGTTGAACTTTTTAGTATCGCATCATTTTTTGTTACTTCGGTACTTTTGATACATTATTTCCTCTTAGCCAATCGCCAAGAATCCATATAAGGAAAAATCTTACTTTATAAAGTCGTTATAATTTATAGAATTTTTAACACATGATGTGATTCGAAGCAGAAGTTTCTATAACATATTTGTGCGTTCTTAATATGTATAAATACAAACACAAAGAATAATAAATAAAAAAAATAGAAACACTTTTAATGGGTAATCGCAAAGGTCGTCATCAGGACAATCCTTTACGAAAAATACGATATTTCTAAATGAATAAAGAGAATAATTATTCTAAGATAAAGATTACTCTATAATTATGCTATATATATATATATATATATATATATATATATATATATATATATATATACAGGGGTCTGTCCAGACATTTTGTGAAAGGTCCGTTTTTCGTAAAATTGTGAAAAAATTACTCACATTCTTTCAAACAGGGTCCGCTTTTATGAATTTGTGCAGATAGGGTCCGTTATTGCACAAAAAAAAACTTTTTTAAGGAGTTTTTAAATTGCAAAGATATACAAGATTATGCTCAACACTGTAAAATTATAATTAAAAAAATTAAATTTTAAAAAATAAACAACTATTGCTGCTTCTAAATTAGAGATGCAACATACAAATATTTGGTATTTAGCCTATACTGCTGAACACAGAATATTCATTTCGGACGAATAATGGAAGAATCGTCTGCCGATGACAAAACTTAATTCGTTTACATCCATCTTTCTTGTTTTCTGCCCTGGAAAGGGTTTATTCGATTAACAAAATAATAATGAAGATAAACAAATTTGTGAAGGGTCTGATTAAAAGAAAAATCATTTTGTGAAGGGTCCGTTTTTAAGTTAAAATATTTTGTGAAGGGTCCGTTTTTATGAAAAGATATTTTGTGAAGGGTCCGTTTTTATGAAAAGATATTTTGTGAAGGGTCCGTTAACGGACCCAAATTCCTTCTAAACAGACCCCTGATATATATATATATATAACATGAACTGTAAGAATTTTCTTTGCTGAAAATTCACCACATCCTTCAGCTGGATCAATTTTTAAACCTTATACTATCAACAGGATACAAACATACACCCCAAGAAATAAAATATAAACATCATTGATTCGGTTCCACTAATTTATATTGTAGACTGATAATGAGTAAGCTCGTCCTTTCATGGTTAGTCAACTCGTCATCGGTCAACAACGTTTGGGCATGAGATCAACATTAAGAATGTTTTACTTTATTTCCATATTCCATTGTAAAATAATAGCCGGTGACAGGACAAAATTTTTGTGTCAACAAAGTGTTTTAAGAGCGATGTAAATTCCAATTCCCATCAAATTTCTCATTCTTAATTAATACATTACAAACTTTTTCTAATAATTTTCAGCTTTTTTTTTTATTTTTATCAAGATTATAAATTATATCCTCCAGCATAATCCGCCTCGTAGAAGTAGATAAATAGTGGCTAGAAAGTAGCTTGTGATAGCGATATTAAGAATAAAAAATAGTAGTAGTTAACTATTTTTGTAATTAACTAGCTATAGTCAACTGCATAAGAATTTTTTTTTAACCCCTGAGCCTATCATTATTATCCTTTAATCAGTCATACTCAAATCCATTTATTTAGTTAACAAGCTAATTATATTTCAAAGAAAACTCATTACTTTGGACGGCGTTTCAGGTTCCTTTCTATGGGGATAAGCTGTTCTCAGTTGATATTTGGTTGAAAGATTCTGTTGGTAGGAAGTTCTCCAACATCTCAACATTTGATATTAAATGGGAGGTGTCCGATGAATCAATAGCCAGTCCGAAAAGTGATTCTGGCGTGACCACTCATGAAAATGCTGTATCAGGATACCGGAAAGTTTCAAGAGGTAATCACAACTAAATGTCATTCAAAAAACTTATGTGTTTTTTTTTAAAACCCATATATCAATTTAAAGCCTATTCACATTACTTGAAACACAAAACACTCATTTACACATCAGTTCTAAGTTAATTCATATTACCTGAAACACTTTTGTTATTTCTGGAAAATTCCTAATTAACATATCCGTTATTTCGAATTTATCCATCAGTATTAAGCTAATTCATATTACCTGAAACACTTGTTATTTCTGGAAAATTCCTAATTCACAAATAAGTTATTACTTGAAGAATTTATCTATCAGTTCTAAGCTTATTCATATTACCTGAAAAGCTTCTATTTCTGGAAAATTCCTAATTTACATATCAGTTATTTCTTGAAGAATTTATCTATCAGTTTTAAGTCTATTCACATTTTTGAAACATACCATTCTAATGCCAGATATTTCTAGAAAAAATATGAATTCTAAAATTGATTATTTTACTTGAAACTTAATATTCAAATAAACTTTAAAAAAAAAATCAGTTCGAAGCTTATTATAATAACTTCGAACAAATCTGTTATTTCCAGAAAAACTCCCATATCAGTTCTAAGCCTATTTATATTGAAAAAAACAGAAACTACCATCAGTTAAAGTAATACATTGAAGTTTAAATTCCTAATGAAAAGTAAAATTTGTTTATGTTTAATATATTATTAAATTATAATTTTTGCTAATTGAGTAACTTTTTTTCTTCTTCTTTTTTTGAAAAAAGTGTTTTCCTTGAATGAAGGTTTTACTTAGGCGTTTACTTCAGCAATGCTAAAAGAAAGTTATTTATTTCTAGAATGTTTAACTATTAATAATAACAAGGATACAGCTATAAAATGACAGTTTTAGTAATTCTATACATAACTGAGGTTACATAAGAGGTAGGTATTTTATTTATGTCACACTAGAGCTGCATAATGGGCTATTGGTGACGATCTGAAAACACACCCGAGAATGATCAGAGGACATGCAACTGAGGTTAGAATAAATAAAAATTCAGAGTATATTTACGTAAATTGAGTTTATTTTATGATGGTTAACTCAAACTACTTTAGTCAGGTTGTCAAAAAAGATGGAATCAGATCTATAACTTTGTCGATAAATGAAATAAAGAAGGTAATATTTGTTAGATTTGCATTCTTTTCCCATCAGAATTTGAATAGAAAAAGGGAAGAAGCGTATATTTTTTTAAAAAGATTTATTTAAAAAAAAATACAATTTCTAATAAGGGATACAAAAAATTGGTACTCGGTACGTACTTTATTTACGTCGCACTAGAACTGCCCAATGGGCTATTGGCGACGGTGTGGGAAACATCCCTAAGGATAATCCGAAGTCATACCGTCACAATTTTGATCCTCTGCAGAGAGGATGGCTCTCCTGCTCTGTCAGTCCGACGACCTGCGCGAGAAGTCTAGCACTTTAAGGTAGAACAGTTTACCAAGGGCCGATACCGCACACTCTCAGTCCCTACGCAGGCTGATCAAAGTGGTAACCCACCCGCTTACTGACTACAGCCACTTTAGTGTTCTACTGAGAACCGCTCAGTCTCTGCAACAAAAAATTGAAATATGTTGGTAGAATAAAAAAGAAATGAAGAATGTGTAATTAATGAATATTATCATTTACAAAAAAAAAAAATGTGTAATGTTTTCATTTCAACTCTGACCTGAACTTCTGCAACAGTCTCACCATAAGAAACTGTTAACGCATTTTTTATACTATGACCAAATGTTTATAGATGGCTATGTATTTTGCAGATTTTCAAGAATTTAAAATGACGGGACAAACAGGAGATTTAAAAGTGACAGCTAAAATATCTGGCTATAAAGAAGATATATTGTCGAAATCAAACATTCCTCAAAATCTAATAAAAGTGAGTACTTTAAATTATGCGTCATTTCAATAAGTATAACTAAATTACTGCACTATTTGCGATGCGTTTTCTTTTTCAAATAATATGATTATAAAATTTATATTTTTAAAAAAAATTTAGTTTACAATTAAAATAATGTCAAAAGATGATTTTAGTAAGAATAACTATATCTGCATTATTTGTGAGCTGTTATCTTAATTATTGTGGCACTTATGTTAAAAGAAGTGCCCAAATCAGGTTATTAATATTAGCAGATATATTAAGTTTGTACTAGCTGGAATTAATGTTCTTTGAATGAACGCTTATATTACAAAATGTATCATAAGCTGCTTTAAAATTATTTTTGAAACTTTAAGGTGCAATAACGATCAACAGAAAAACGATAAGTTCTATTACTTGCACATCCTAACAACAAATAAATTTTCTTTTTACAATTTATTTTTGTTCTATTTTGTTTCTATTTCATGTGTTATTGTTTTGTTATCTAGGATTAATTTGGACATCTGTAGACAGTTAACAGTAATTAAAACTTAAATTATCTTAGTAGCTTTGACACCCCATAACAATTGATTGAAATAAGACTGATATGTTTTGTTATCCCGCAAATTATTTATTTATATATGGTTCAATTGCATATTTAATTTTTAAGCAATATTTCTACAAAAAAAAATTGCTTATGAGCAACAAAGTTGAAAAGATAATTTATTGCAAATTAAACAGACATGAAATTATTAATTTCATAACTGTGTATGGGATAATTAGCATTTGAACATCATATATTTATAAAAGTATGTTTATAAAATTAACAATGTTTTTTTTAAGAATATTTTAATTATTTTACATTAATATTTATTTTATTTAAATTTAATTACTTTTGTGTCCGTTTTAGGATTTTAAAGAAATTTCAAATTCCATTGACCTAAAACTTGTTAGCCTACGAGAGACCAATGCTGAACTATATTCGAATAGAGACCAAGAAAAACAGGTAAAACCTCACTACTGCAATTTAAAAAAAGGTGTTATTTACATAATTTAGCAATATTCAAATTTAAAAAAATTTCCTCAAGGGTATAAATTGAAAAATCATAAAAATTAGGAAGTAAAAGCAAATTATCCTGCTAAGATGCGAGCTTTAAATAATTCAGAAAATGTAATTATTACATTTAAGTAAATACATAAACATGATAAAACTTTTTTTTTAAAATTCAGTTAATTAAAAACTCAACCTTTTTTAGACATTCTTATTTGTTATATCAAAAATTACAAATTTAATTTTTTAGCAATTTTTGCATATTTTAGAAAGATTAATACATTTTCATAGTTTTTTTTTGTTGACATTTTGGTCATGAAATTAAATCTACTGATCTCGAATAACTAGATATTTATGTGTGTCATGAAACTGTTCAGTAGGTCATTTGAACTGAATTTCTATAATTTCTTATAATTTTTCACTGTAATTAAAAAACCCCAACAGATGGGAGTAAATCAAATCCAATTACAGGCATACAAGCAGAAAAAAGAAACGTAAAATATTATTTTTGTAAATGATAAAATTGTACAGAATGTTGTCCAATATATCAGGCATACCAACAGCAAAAAAACAAAACAAAAAAAAATTAAAATATTTTTGTAAGTGATAAAATAGTACAAAATTTTATCCACTATATTGGACACTGGTTCTTAGGAGGTTAAGCATTAATACGCCAGAAATAAATATTACTAAAATTTAAAAGGCATATTTTCAAAGTAGTTGTTTTTAAAAATATGAGCTGAATAATGACTAACACAATTTTCACCCGACTTATTTCCAAACATTAAAAGCCCGCATATACATTAACGAATATATTCTACATAGCAAGTAGCTTAATATTAGTGGTGTTTAAATTTTTATGTTTATTTAAGTGTCAAATTCTAACTTTTAGGATAGTTTTTTTCAGAAAGGCGTAAATATTCAGAGAAAAATAAATTCAGATTTTTTCAGATTGATTTTATGAAAATTCTTCCATTTTTGTTGCTAGTGGCATAAATTCTGTTTCTAATTTTTTAGTTATATATTATTCTGAACTATAAAAGATATTACAAAACATTTATGTTAGCCATTAAAATTTGTTTTGAAAAAATATCAGTTTAGGCCAAAATATAAGTTTATTGGTTTTCCACGATTTTTTGGGTATTAAAATAAAATTACCTTATTTTGCACATGTATTATAACATATCCTTCAAATGGAACAAAAATACTAAACTTTTAATTAAAAATTTCCTCAATTTTTTGTACTAAGAGCCATATAAAAACAAACAGAAATAATAAATCTTATCTGTAAGTTAATTGTTTGGCCATCTCTCTGTAAACTAGAGTATTTCAAAACATGATTCATGTGACAAACCTTGCAAAGGACAACATTTTGAACTAGTTCAGATTATGTACATATGCAGATGAACATTTATCCTTAAACCTTATTTAAAAACTTATCTGAAGACTTGCTTTATCATTAATCTCATTATACATTTATTTTTCTTTTGTAGGATGAAGAGGAAGGCTTTTGTGAAGAAGATTCTTGTAAATCCTGATATAATTTTAATATAATAAATAAATAAAAAACAGAGTTTTTGTTAACTGTGTAAAATGACACTGTTTATCGAACAAAGTAATAGTACATCAATATGCTTGAGAATTTCATGTACAAATTTAAGATTTGAAAGATAAGTCATTCATTACCATTAAAAAAACTTTTAGAGGTAGATGGGGGAGAAAAACACCTAACCCAAAAATTAAAAGCATCCAACTTAATTTTTTAGATAGAACATTTTTGTTTACAAATTCTGTTGCTTATACAACAGAATGGATGTTGTTTTCAATATAAATGAAAACAACAATCTCAAGCTCTTGACCTGCTACATTTCCAGTTAGAAAGTATGCAGCTGCTTACTATAGATTAATCTGCTAGGCAATATTTTCAAACAGATAATTTTTTTTTTAATAAACGAAATAAATTATCTCAAATCTGCTGTAATTCTGGTGAGTTTGAAGTGAAAATTGGTTTTGCATATTTAGAGATGTATAGTTACAAAAGGTGACGTGGTTGCTAGATTTAGAAAGAACTCGCTTTTTTGGAAGTTCTTATTTGGCTTCTTTTTACTTGTTTATTACTGTTTGTTTTTGGTGCAAGCCGTGCACCATCATATGTTAATGTTGCATATTGTTCGAGCAGCGAGATTAAGTTCCTTTTTCAAATTATCATTCAGGTTTATATTTTGTAGTTGGTATTATTATACAATGTAAGAAGTGTTTTACATCGATTATTTTTTTGAAAATGACAATTCTTATGTGCTGAAATGACAGGTCTTCAAATGACTATACTAATAATGATTCTTCTTTTAAACACAAATTACATATCAGGTAACAAATAATACAAGAAATACTTCTCAAGAGAGTTTGAAAATACAATGATCACGTTGTGACCCAAAAGGCTTCAAAACACACCGCAAACAGTTACCCGGAAGTATAGAGAGTCAAGAGTGCTCCCTAGAGTAGAAAACGCTTTCCATTTGAACAAACAGGGTTCCCACTCTATGATGAGATTGAAATTCAAGGACTTTCCAGGACCTCAACAAAATTTTCAAGGACCTTAATCTAAGACCAATTTTAAAAATTATTCTCTTCTATTTTACTAGAAGCAACAATGCTTGTTGTGGCAATAATTAATTTCAAATATAATACCTAAATGCTTTGCCTATATATAGAGAAGAGAGTATATGGACTAAAATTTATATTTTTTTAAAAACAACCCTACTGGTTTTACATATTAATTCACAAAATCATTTTCAGCACAATCTATAACTAATGGTAATGAGGTGTTAATGGTGAAATCCTTTAATCCTGTGTATTTCCATGTGAAGGCTGCATGAAAGACAGAGCTAAATCTTAGGTATTCCATAACCCCCTCCTCTCCTCTATTAAACATCGTTTCTGAAATTATTCATCCATAATTTACACAACCTTCTCTGAATGTTATGCAGCAACAATTCTTTCTGAAAATAAAAATTAGAAGGAACATATCCCATTTTCACCATGTTTAAAAGTATTATTCGTTATGTGTAATCCACAACTGCCAATGAATATGACCTGGTGGGAATATTTCTCTTTTAATTCACACTGACGCTTCTAATAGAATTTCCAATTGACATAGGGTCCATCCATGGATAATTGAAGTATTTTAGAGAGCTTTTAACCATCATCCATGCATTTGTAAAAAGAGGACAAAATATTTTCTGCAGTTCCATGACCCATAAATTGGGAGGTAAGATACTTAGTGCAAACTTTATTATCAATTCCTTACCATAATGTCCATCTGCTTAGATTGTAGAGACTGATTTAACGTCTCATCAAAGAGTACAGTGTAGCAATCAACATTCTTCAGCTCATTGATAAGAATCCCTTTGAAGTATAGTGCCAATCCAAAGGAGCCCAAATAGTCTCACTTTGTGGCACTACAAAACAATTGTCTCGCTATACAGCTATCAGCAAACATTTTGGAGAACAATTTACTAATCCCTTCACAGGAGTTACATGAATAATTACTAGTGATGCACTTCAGACTCCAGAGAATTTCAGCATCAAGCACATTCCTTTTGACCAGATAAGAAGACAATGTTACCTCGGCCACTAAAGTTTCTGTTTCACATGGGGTACACGATGTTGAAGGAGTATTTACACCAGATGAATTAGACATTGATGTCTTTGGAAAAAGAGAACTCAAGGCATGAGACTGCTTTTTTGTTTTACCTTTCTTTCATGTGTGATTTCAGAGCAGATTCTTCCATTTTCGCGATATCGATCTCCTTCATGCATAATCGGCACTTGGCTCTGAACTTCTTTTCGGGCATCGATAAAATCCATTCTTTATAAGCTAGATTATCCATCCATTGGGGATTAAAATAGCACTTCCCAGGCATAACTAGTCTAAACTACATAACACAAATACGAAGCCGTGCCTTTGCGAATACGCTTCACAATAAAGTTTTGAAATGACGCAAACGTAAGGACAAGTGCAGATGGTAAAACGCAAATTTATTGAAAACTACAAGGTACATATTGTTACGAAATTCGAGAGTATTCCAGTTTCGATAAGAAAAAAGAAGATCTAAGCATATGCGACAGAAGATGAAGTGGAGTCTCGCCCCGAACGCATTGATTGTCTGCTGTGCTCCGTGCGCTTGGCAGACACCAAGACGCTAGGCCCGGTTAGAAACGGTGGCGTTAAAAACCACGTGAGTGAGCTCGGGAACAAAACAGAAAGAACGAGAAAGATCCGCGGGTGTTTTATAAAAAGGGCCGCCGGCAGTATTGGACAAATTCAAGGACCTAAGACGTTTTTCAAGTACTTTCAAGGACCTAAATTTAGCAAAAAAAAAAATCAAGGACTCTCAAGGACCGTGGGAACCCTGACAAAGCTTATGAAAATAAGTTTAAATATAATAATATAGATTTTAAGTTAACTCCTTAATGATTGCAAAATTTTGAAGAAAATTGTCATAAAAGTACTGATTTTCACTCAAGAAAAGTATATAAAACTATGTGTATAAACAATATACATGCTCATATTTAAGTTTTGGTTTACTTTTTAGCCTAAAATAATGATAAATGCTGACATCCTGTTCAAAATAAAGTATCTCTAAACACATAATTAACATTCAGGTACTGTGATCTGCCTTGAGATTGAGAAATAACTAATTTCGGGTATAAAAAAATAGTTTGTTTTCTTTTTCTAATTTCTTTGGCGTGTCGCTTTTCAATATTTCATCCAAGAGAAATCATGGGCCCGAGAAATAGAAGGCATAAAATTAATAAACTTCACCCTATTATTTTGATGAGGGAAAAGGAAAGGATTAAACTATAATTTTCTAAGAAAATTTATGTTTAAAATTTGAGCTGTAAGAATAGACTAAATA
Source organism: Parasteatoda tepidariorum (assembly GCF_982258835.1). NCBI lineage: Eukaryota > Metazoa > Arthropoda > Arachnida > Araneae > Theridiidae > Parasteatoda > Parasteatoda tepidariorum. The sequence continues at coordinate 85,627,739 of NC_141763.1, forward strand.
TTTTTTATATAAATAATGTAAACACAAAATATTTAAACAACAAACAAAATGCAAATTTTTGATGTTTAATGAAATACAATGTATTACATATCAATTAAATGAATAATTTCTGTACACAATTCAATAAAAAATTCAAAAAATAACAGAAACCACATATTACTTTTGGTACAAAAAAATTTGGTTCTTCAAAACAAAATTGCACAGTAAATAATTTTAAAAAGAGCATGATCACCCTTTTCTAAATCAACTGAAACACCAACTCAAGAAAATTACATGTTTTTTTACAAGTTTAAATTTAATTAATAATTTGAATTTTAATAAGATATTTTAGCAAAAACATATTGTTTTATGTATATCTCTAGGCACTAAATTCTTTTACACCTTTTAGCTAGAGGGGTGGTACCCAAACAACAAAAATAATTCTAAACATGAATTGAGGAACTGCCCTTCTAAAGACTGATCAATATCGAACTCAAAAGATCTTCAATTCAGATCACTCAAATCAAATTTGATTTGCATCAAAAGACATGCTCCAAATAGGGGAGTCAAAACATTACTTATGTAAATGAAAACATTTTTAATTTGTCTCAATTTAGAGTAAAATAACAATAGCCTCCAATTTAAATAAATTTAACGAATCATGAATTGAGTTTACTTACAATTGAAAATGATATGAAATATTGCTAAATCCCAGATTATTTCTTTGTTATTATGGGCAATACTTTTGAACATTTTGTTTATATCTTAAGTAATAAAAAAAGGATTAAAACATATTTGGAATTTGACAGCTTTTTCTCAAAAGACAGGTTTATTTTACATATCCTAAATTCAAACAAACAATGACATTAAACTATTTCATTCAGTTTTCAATTGTATCAAGTATGCAATTGTATCAAGTATGCAATTATAACAGTAAAACATAAAATATTCCTTTTCATATACAAAACACTGAAGCCAATTAAAAGAAAAAAAGTGGCTTGACCACATTTCTAACAACCAAGTTGACCCTAAAAATGATTAAAATTTTTTTTTTCTTTTTTTTTTTTGTTAACAACTAAATTAGAAAATTGAAAGAACACATGTTCAGATCAATAAAATTTTAAATGGAATACATCAAAGTAATTATCTGTTAAAAATAATTTAATAATATTATTACAAAAGAATTTATTTTGAAAACGTGAATTGTAATGAAATATTCCTTTGATTCAGATCACTTCAATGAAGCCAAATGTACATGAATATGCATTAATATGAAACTTCTCTTGTAGCTAGAACCCAGATTTTGATAAGCCTAACCTAATCTAAAAAATCTGCAAAAGCACCCTTAAGCTAAAACTAACACAAAATAGGAAAGAAAAAAAAAACCCTTACAAAATAAAAATTGAAACCCAAAAATTATTTCCTTCCAAAATTTACATAACTTAATTATATGTTCGGAGATGCAGTTTCCATTAAAGTTTGAAATAAATATTACGGGGAGAAAAAAAAGTAACAGATGGGAAAAACAAAGTATATAGAGAGTAAGAAAAGATTAAAGTGGTAAAAAAACTACAAATAAAAATGGCCTATAAACCTAAATTTAAAAAATATCCTTAAAATACTCGAAACAGTAAAAACTTAATCTCATAAAAATCTGGGGTTTAGCTTATTATACATTATTTTTAAAGCTTATTATTAGCTTATTATACATTATTATATATATACGTTCACTTTAAATTTCAGAATTTCAAATGAATCATTGATGACAAGGATCACTTAAGGAATCGGAAGCATTTGTAGGTTCATAGCAATATTATCATAAAATATATTTATTTTAAATGCTTGTGTTTGATTTCAAAAATATTATGTTTCCTAAGTATTCACTAGTAGAAAGCTATAACTATGGAATAAAATGACTAAGAAAATACTTCATATTTTGACAATTCAAAAACATAAAATAATGGAATGGTTTGACAAAATACTTTTTAGATGTTAAAAATTAGCCCCAGAACAAAATTTATTTATAATGAAATGAGATACGAGTTCCTAGTTTTCTCAGGGAAAAAGTAAAATAAATGCATAGCATTGAAATATTTAATGCATAAAAAAATTATTAAAACAAGAAAAAAATACTATCAAATATATCCTCAATGTACAAGTTATAAAAATGTAATAGTTACTCTAAAGTACTTTATATGTCCAGGACGTCTAAAAATTACAGAAAAAATTAGGAATGAATTGATCTAACAAAGAAATTAAAGAAGCTTAATTTTCAATATATGTGTTATTATTTTTTTATTACAAAACATGTTAGTTAATAATTGCTAAAACAGTAAAAAAAATGTTTTTTAAAACGTTAAAAAATACTAAAAATGTATGAAAATACCTTAAGAAAATAAAAACTTTGAATAATTAACTATTTTTAATGCATACAGTTCTCTATTAAAATGGCGGCCGAAAATATAAATATTTAACTTCAGTTCAAAAACGATAGAATAAACAAAAATTTTGCACATAATTTTAAAAAAAATGCATATAGCTTAATTACCGACATAAAAAATTGTTGTATATTCTGTGCATTTAAGAATTTTAAATCAAAACATACAAAAAAAGGGGGGGGGGAAACACTTAAACTTAATGACAAAATGATAAGTACAACAAATAGCTTTATAACAGTCATGTATAACAGGTATATAAGACAGTTTTTTATAATTTTATCTCCTTAGAAAAAAAAAATTATTACACTTGGAGCATAAAGTATTAATTTTTTAAAGCACAGTTATGAAAATGTAATAAATTTATCAAGTTCCTGGACATATATATAAGCCTTTGAAAACTTGAAGCATTGTAATTCTGTGTAAAAGTTTATAGAATTTCTCTATTACTATACACTAGTTTCTAATTAAATAATGAGAAAAAAAACTAACTGTTCCATAAAAATTTCAAGTTTAGAGTATAATGAAAATAATGCTTAGAGGATTAAAGTAACAAATATTTCAAATTTTTATTCAGAGCTAAATAGATATTAATCATATAAAGCTCAGTTACAGTCATGTACAAAAATTAAATGAAATTGTTTAAGTTTTGAAAAAATAAACACATGATAACAAAAGATGAAACACATGAACCCCATTTACAATCATGTACAAGTACTTACAAGTGTAAATTACTAGCAAAGTATTAAGGAAATTTTTCCTTGTATTTCTTCCACTCTTTGACATGATTATCAAATCCTGTGGATCTTATTTTTGAATGTTTTAGTTTTTCTTTTTCAGATTTTCTTTTTCTTTTAAACTCTTTAAATTCAGCATAAATTTCATTATCAGACGTAGAAGCTTCAGATCGATGCCTCTTTTTCCTTTTCTTTTTCTCTTTGTGCCTAAATAAATAGCTTCATTAATATTATTAAATAAATAAAATATTTAAAAAGTATTTAGTTCTTAAAGTACAGCACCACCTTGAATTTTAAGGCATTTTCATTCATTATGTTGCCATTTTGTAAATAATAATAACAATAAACAACTTTTGAACAATGACAATAACATTAATGTACAGTTTTTGAATGAATAAGAAAAAAGTTACATAGCCCATTATGGCAAGAGGAGCTTATTGATTATACATGCATTTAGTTTATCAATTCTTTTATTAACTACGTGAGATAAGCACAATTATTTAAATATATGTCAGCAATTCTTAATTTATTATGTAAACAATAAATACAAGGTACAGTACAGAGCAAAAAATTTAAGACTTTAAAAAAATGCTTATTTAAATGAACAAAAGAAGAACTTAGAAAATAAAATACATTTTATGATGTCTTATCTTTATGCAACATTATACAAATAAATCAGCAAGTTATTACTTCTTTAGCATCAATAACCATTTAAAGCAGTCTTGGCGCAGTTTCTACCAGAGACTTTAGTGCACACCTTATATTAGAATTGATACAAATCATATTTTTTTTTTCAGTGTTTCCCAAACTTATGACTTTTGTGTACCCTTTCTAAATTTTTCGTAACGCTGTGCACCACTAATAAAAAAATTAATGTATTTTTTACTATGAAAAAATTGCACAAAAGTTAAAAATCACAACTAGCTGTTGACACCACTAATTATTAACTGTTAACTCTGAAAAAAATAGCCAATAGAAAAATACGTAATCGTAAATTTTCATGGCTAGCTTTGTTTATAAATAAATTTTTTTGAAAATTTCGTTTGTTGCAAGATATTTCGCATAAGAACGCGTACCCCTGCTAATCTGTCCCTGTACCCCACTTTGGGAAACACTGCTTTAGATCAACAAATATGATATTGAAAAAATCAATTACTCTACATGAAACAAGCCTTTTTTTTCATTGATATACCATAAAAAAAATACAATCAGCAATTTAAAAAGTACTTATATTTAAATGGATATAAAACTAAATGGGTATAAATAAAGAACAACATGAATAAAGCACAAAAAATGGACATACTATAGTTTTTGTTTTAAAAACAAAAACCCTCCTCAGTGTCGAAACTCAAAATCTCAGGACAAATTAGGAGACAAGCATGTTATAATAAAAAAAAACGAGGTTCAATTATTAGGGGATGAGGAAAAAGCTTGGAAAAGATAATAAAAGGAAGAAGCTAACTTAAATCAGTGACTTAAAAAAGAAAAAAAATCAAGTGATTAAAAGTCATGTCACAACCATGCACTGTCTCTTCACAAAAGCAACACATAAATATTTAAATTGATCATACAATTTTTCTTTTCATAACAGAAAAAAAAGATTTACATTGAGAATTTCAATAAAATATTACAATTTTCTTAGTTTTCAAACAATATTAATGTATTTAATTCTAAGATGAGTAGCCTAGATGGTCTCCAGATGTTGATTTCTGAATAGTGCCAACCTAATTATGATCATTTAATACTTACTTTAGACTTTTTTTAATCTAGAGGATTTTTTCTTCAGACGTTCTTCAGGATACATTTCTAGAAATCCATTGTGATCCCACCTGTATTATAGAAAAGATAAGTTAATATTTTTCAGCTTTAAATCAAGAACCTACCTCAAGGATGTCTAAATTGGGTATCCATGCCAACTGAGACAATTCTGTAAGTTATCTCAATTTGGTACAAACAAGTATGTAGAAGTCAGTTTTACAAAACAAGTATGTAGAAGTCATAACTTGCTCATTTAAAAGTTAACAGGCAAGTCCAAGAGTCCATAATTAGGCATAGAATTTTGAAGTTGGGCAAACTTAAGACCTCCATCTTCAGTTTCAAACAAGGATGACAATACAACCACTACTTTGAAGAATTATAAAGTTCCTAAATTATCTCTCATTTTCTCTTTCTTTTTTCTCCGACTAAACAGATACAACTTATTTTGCAAAATAAACTTGCATGATAACAGATTTAGAATCCTCATTAGTTTGTATCTTGGTAGAACTTCACTTAGAATACAATCCAGCCTTCATTGTAGAACAGTAATTTTTCACCAAACTGTATAGGTTCCCATTTCTAACTATAATACTTTTATTACAACAGACCATTATTTTCACAGTGGAAAAAAAAACATTACTTGTATTATATTATAAAGTTTCCCATATGGCTCAAAATGTCACAAATAACCGATACTTTTATTATTATTATTAAAGACTTGCATCAAAAACCTTTTCACGAAACATTTTAAAAACAACAGAGGAGTTTGAATGACATATCGATTAATAACTATAATTACATATGAAATTGGATGACCTTAGAGCCCAGAATTACATATGAAGTGTTGAACTTTATCACGCCATTTTTCTCAATTTTAAAACACAGCAACATATCCACTATTTTAACAAATTACACAGTTCTGAAGGAGATTTTTTTAAGAAAAAGATTTTATCAGCTTCTATTTTTATTTTACATAATTTTTTCTTCCAAATAGACATCAATATATTTCTAGAAATTTACTTGCATGCTGATTTCATAATTTGGACTCTTAAGATCCTGTATTTTAGTGGAATTTTTTCTTTCTTCATAAATAAGTGACTCCCTCCCCCGTTACACATGAAATCTGATACCTAAAATTTGAAAATGTCACAAAAAGTAAATTTTTTACAACTGTTCATCAATATAGATAGGTAATTATTTAACTTATAAAATGAGATACTAATAGTTTGTAAATGTCACTAACAGCAGTGTTTTCACTACAGCGCGAGAACGCGAGAATCTCGCATATTTTTTTCTTTTCTCGCATTAAAAAATGATTAACGCGAGAAATTCGCGTATTCTATAAATCAATTTCAAAATTCGCGAATTTCTCACATTTTGAAAAAAGCTTCGAATTACGCCAATTAGAATAAAATCCATTTCACTTTTCTTCCTGGATCTTTCATTATTTTCAACATTTGCCCAGTTATCTAGATTCCCTATTTACCAGTATTGTTCAGAACTTTTTCGAACAACAGAACACAACCTCTCCGAACCACGGAACCCCTTTCAGAACACATTTCTCTGCAACCGCGTGTTTACCGCAGGTAAGGTTTTTTCATGTAAGACGTTCAAATTTTTTATGCATTAATGTAAGATGGACAAATACCTAGTAAAGGCAAAATCTTCTATGATGATGCAGCAAGAATATTCAATGCTTTAAAAAATAGAAGACGTTAAAAATGCATTATAATGAACCCCTTTCAGAACACATTTCTCTGCAACCGCGTGTTTACCGCAGGTAAGGTTTTTTCATGTAAGACGTTCAAATTTTTTATGCATTAATGTAAGATGGACAAATACCTAGTAAAGGCAAAATCTTCTATGATGATGCAGCAAGAATATTCAATGCTTTAAAAAATAGAAGACGTTAAAAATGCATTATAATGAAAGAAATTTTTTTTAAAGTTTATTTGTATTTTTTCAGTTTTTAGAAATCTCACTTAACTTTCTGAAATCTCACCCTGTTTTTGGGAAAGGGTGAGAAATTCTCACCCATTTTTTTTCTATGATGAAAACACTGCTAACAGTAAATTCTTCGCAAATGAGGCCATCATAGTAATATAGTTAACAATTTATGTATGAAATAGACTCAGTGTTCAGATATTACAAGTGGGATTTTGAAGACTCTCTTTCTTCAACTTAAGTTAAAAAAAGCAACAAATCCTACATGTTTTATTAAAAATTTTCTATCAGCTTTACTTAATTTTCCTTAAGATTTTCTGTATTTTCCATTATACAAGAACCAACACATTTCTAGAAATACACTTGCAAGATGACTTTAGAATCCTCAAAATCCTAGATTCTCTGTCATATCATCTTTACAGTAAAATATAAAGAAAATAGGAAATTTTTAGCAGTTGTAAATAAATTGCTTGTCACACAGAAGATAAAAAAAATTAAAATGAAATTTTCTTTTATGTGTTAATTGCACAAGGGCATAGAATGTATAGAAAGTTACTCACTTTAGATCTTGTGCTGATCTTCGCATGCGTTTTGACGATCTTTTAGCTCGCTTAATTGGATAAGGGGATAAGGGCGCTCTTTTAAGGCATTCTTTGCGATATTGTTCTTCATAACTGTAGTCATTAGGCCTATGTCAGAGAACAAGACAATCAAGAATAGTTTCCTTTTTCATTTAAAAATTGACTAACTTGAATCACTCTTTCAGATAGTAATTTGAAACAGATCCAGGTTTCCAGAATGTAGAATTACACACCTTACACAAAACTCAGCAAATAATATCACATTTCTTCACATATAAATTTAAATAACAATGACACGTGTATTATTATCTAATGGATTTTTAATTATTTTCATCACAAAATCCTATAAAAATTTATAAATAACTGGAGCTCTGATAAAAGAATTGACACATGAAATAAAATAACTCGACAAAAAAACCAACACGCATCTCCTTTTCACAATGTTGACAACAGTTGTAAATGCAATACGATAAATTAAGAGTTTCAGAGTGAATTAATAAAACTCTTCATATTATTTAAATCTTCGTGTACTTTTGTTTTGTTGTCTGAACTTTTGTTATAAATCATGACTCACAAATGTATATATAATTATTAAGAAAGAATAAATATAATCTCAATTCATGGAGTATTGAAGTTTTTATAATATATAGACGGATTATTAAAGCATATCAAGACTTAAACAATAATTCTTAAAAGATGGTTCCTAAAAGATATTTCTTTAAACACAGCTTAACATTAATTAAGAATCAGTTTTATTTCTTCTTCTTGTATTGAAATGAACAACCAGGTCATAGAATTCATAGGAAATTACTTACTTTATAACACGTTCTCTAGGAGATGGTCTTCTTCGAGTACGTCTTCTTGGGGAAAATGAGAGCGATGGTCTTTTAGAATGCTTATTTATATAAGGAGATAATGTTGTTCTTTTATACATTTCTTTGTGATATTGTTCTTCATAACTGTAGTGATTAGACCTGTGTCAGAGAATAAAACAATAAATACTAGTTTTTTTCTCCATTTATAAATTGACTCAATTTACTTTTCAGATGGTAATTTGTGACTAATCCAGGCTTCCAGAATGTAGAATTAAACATCATACATATGTATGAAACTCAACAAATTATATATAATTTCTTTGCAAATTAAAATAACAGTCAAATTTATTATTAATAAATACACCTTTAACTATTTCTCATATAAAATTTTGATTAACGTTAAAAATAACTGAAGCGTTGATGAAATATTTGACATATGAAATAATTCTAGAAAAACCAGCATTTATCTTCTTTTCTCAATGTTGACAACATTTGTAGTTCAATTGGATCAATGTTGATTGGCAGAATAAAATAAAAAATTGCTTTAAAACTCATCATATTATTCAAATCTTCATATAAATAACTGCTACACTTCCAATAAATCATGACTCAAAAATATATCTAGAATTATTTTGTGAAGAAATTCCTGTGAAGATACAAAATTTTTGTGCGAAATTTTACAATTTCATAGATAATTGTAAGTAAATATCAACAATAAATAATTACAAACTGAGACTTACAGATGTACAAAATGAATAATGTCTTCTATCGCGTACAGTTAAAATAATATAGAAGAATTAAAATTATCACATGGAATGGAAAAATTATCACATAATTTTCAAAAGACTAAAACAATCCATTTTAACTCTTAAAAGATAGTTTGAAAAAAGATATCTCATTAAATAAGGCATAAACAATCTTCAGTTCATTTTCTTCATCTTCTATTTATTTGTATAACCAGGTTGTAGAACACATTGGAAATTACTTACTTCATAACGCGCTCTATCGGAGAAGATGATCTTTGAACAAGTCTTCTGGGAGAAAATGATAGTGACGGTCTTTTAGCACGTTTACTTAGACATGGTGACAGTGATGTTCGTTTATGTAAATCTTTGACACATTGTTCTTCATAAATATGGTGATTTGACCTGCATTGGAGAATAAGAAAATCAAAAATAGTTCTCTTTCAATATTTCAAAATTAATTGACCTAAATTACTTAGTCAGATGGTGATTTGTAACAAATTGAGGTTTCAAGTTCAAGTATGGAGAATTACATGTCTTGCATGAAACTCAACAAATTTCTTTGTAATTAATATTAATTACATATGGGGGTTTCTAAATACACCTTACATTGCTTCCCCATTAAGTAACTTTGTTATATATAGATATATTTGTAACACAATAAGATAAATCAGTTCAATTTTTGGTTTTCAGAATTAAATAAATATATACATGTCTTGCATAAAAGTGAATAACCATTCAAATTTTTTTTCTAAATAATTTACATTTTAAACCATGACTAAAAAACCTATCTATAATTATTTTCTAACCACATTCAGATGAAGATCCAAATTTTTTTGCATGAAACTTTACAATTTCACATACACTTGTAAACGTCAACAATAGTCAATTTTTAAAGTTGAGTCTTACAAAGAGTAATTCCCTCAAATTATGTCAAGTTAAAGTTTGGATAGCACAGAGATGGATTAATTAGCATATAGAACGGAATATTGACTTAAACAACTTTTTTTAAACTCTTAAAAAAATATTTCACATGAGATATCTTTTTAAACGCAGCATGCACATTCATTTAAAACCAGCTTCCTTTTCTTCTTCTTTTTGTATTTAAATGTATAACCAGGTCATAGTATCTATAGAAAATTACTTACTTCAAGGCAATTTCCCTTGGAGAAGGTGACAATGATCTTTGAACACTTCTTCTTGGGGAGGATGATAAAAATGCTCTTTTAGCATGTTTATTTAGACAAGGTGATAATGTTCCTTGTTTACATAATTCTTTGCGATATAGATCTTCATAACTGTAGTGATTTGATCTGTGTCAGAGAATAGGACAATGAATAACAGTTTTCTTTTTCAGTACTTCAAAACTGACTAACTTAGTATACTTAGACAGATGGGGTTTGCGACAAATCTAGGCTCCCAGGATGAAGAATTACATTTCTTAACAGATTATTACAAACTTAACAAATTATTTCAAATTACTTTGGTAATGTTAATTATAAACAAATTTAATGTTTACGAAGACTCACAAATTAACTTACATAAAAATAGCTGCAGATTTGATTTTTAATAAAAAATTTACAAAAATAAAACACCTTTACGAAAAAAAAAAAGAATTCTTTTTTTTTTTATTTGTTCTTCAAATTGACATTATTTGTAAGTCACTGCAATAAGTTATTACAAATTTTAGTTTCTAGAATGAAATATTTAGAGTAGAATTCATCAAATTATTCTAGACTTCTTAAAAAACAGGGTTACATTTTTTCAATGACTCAGGGTCAATGACTCACAAATATATCTAAATTTACTTTATTCTCAAAAAACAGTATGCTTTTATAAAATAAAAAAGTTAACACAGAAAATAAAACAACTTTACAAAGATAAACATAAAACATTTTTCAATTTTTAAAATTGACAGCATTTTTAACTCAATTTATTATTTAGATAACACAGCAATCCTACAACAGCCATCTGACAGTTGCTGGTTAAGACTCTAAAATTTTAAAACTAACAAAATGATTCCCACATGATACAATGGTATGATGTTAAAGTGGTCAGTATTGCACACTGGCCACCTTTACTAAAATAATATACATCTGTCGCAGATTTCAAAAATGGACAGTTATGAGAATCAAAATTTTGAAAATGCACTTACTTTTCATCATGTTTTTTTGAATTAGAAAACACAGTTTGTTTTTCTTTATTGTCTTTGTAAAAGAGTATTCCACATCGAGTACACCTGTATTGTAGAATTAGAAATCAAAAGAATTTTAATCCTCAACACTTAAATACTTGAGCATCACTGTAACTTGGAGTGTTTTATTTTTAAATTGAGCTTATATAAAAAAATAACATATGGAATCAACACATATATTACTCAGTTTTGCGTTTGTTTATTTTTCATGATGAGTACAAAATTTTGTTTAGCCAATAAATTTTGCTTTCAGCATCTACAAAAAAAAAACAACTGCAATTTAGATATAGGCGTCAGGTACACAGTTGCAGTTTTATTTCAAAGTTTTATTCGGCGATAAAAATTCTGTTTCTAGCGATCAGGAAACTTATACAGTTATTTCACATTGATCTAGATTTAAATACTAGTTAGTCAGAAAGCTTTTAAAAATTAATAAATGATAAATTCGGCTAGTAGCAGATGTCAAATTTTAATTTTTATAAGACTCTGAGCTTCAGTAGGTATAAGTGCACTCTACTTGTCAGAAAGTAGTCATTGTTTCAAATAATGGTATATTTCCTATAAATACTACAATCTTTTAAATGTTAAAGTTATAACACTAATGTGAAGATTAGAACACTCTTAATTTTGTGAAAAGTAGTCAACACTTTGATTGATGATACCTGCAAAAACAATATGGTAATAAATTTTAATACAAGAGGCCAAGAAATGTTTAAAACTTGTATTTTCTATAGACACAGTGCAGCAGATGAGAATAGAGCATTCTAGTTAATAAGAGAATGGTTGGGATTCAGATTGAGGAAAACACTAGGATTAAATTTTGGTTGTAGGACTCAACTGAAAACACTTTAAACTTGTAATTGTACACACAGACATATCTCAAGTTCAGATTTGAACACACTAGCAAGTTGATTGATGAAATTTTGATCGAAAATAAATTCTATTTTTAATGACCAGGAAATTAAAACTTTTATTGTGTTTAGACTCTGAGTTTTAGATAAGATTATGGCAGGAAAGTAATTAGTTTTTATAAATGTTTAATTTCCAGAAAAAATATTAGCACAATAAATTTTATTTGCAGTGGTCAGGAAACAATGAGAATTTAAATTGTCATCAGATACCAAACTCCAGTAGTGATTAAAGCACTTTACTTAGAAGTCAGATTGTGTAGGGACAATATTATGGTAAATTTTGTTTGTAGTGGTCAGAAAATGATTGAAACTTGGATTATTATCAGAAACTAATCTCCAGTAGAAATTAGAGCACTCAAATTTGGAAGTTCCTCAATATTTTGATTGATGATTAACTTCTCGTAATGACAATATGGGGATGTATTTTGTACTGATCAGGAAACACAAAACAACTTTGCCGACTACTCAAATAATTCAAAGAAAATGGTAAAAGAAAAACTGACAGCAAGCAAGAATGAACAAAAACAGTTACGAAAAAAGATTATTCGGTAAAAATCTACCACTGACTTACATATTAAAAAATTTATAAACTACACTTATATAGTAAGTCCGTTCTGAATTACTTCAGATATTTGGAATTCCTACAGACTAACATACATAAAAACAAATAAAAATAAACTCAGTGAATGAAAATACACTTATTTAGAATATCCTATTTAAATTATTAAGTTCTTATGAGTTTTAATGACAATATCAAAAAATAAAAACACAATATCTTATTAATATAAATGGGTTAGTAAATGCTTAGAGCTATTCTGTTTGCAAAATAAAACTCATAAATACAAGTTTTGAACATCTTCATTAATGCATAAAAAGAATATAACATACAAGATTATACAACTATGAAAAAATTCCTTTTAGTTTCAAAAAGGAAAATAATTCTATAGAAAAGTAAATGATTTCTTAAAGTATACAAATAGGTATTCTTCATATTTAAGATACATATGTAACTTCAATTCAAAGCAACATAAATGAATGAAAATTTGAAGCTGTACAAATGATAACTGGCAATGCATGTTAAGAGATACACTTAATTTATATCTTTAACTAGATAATACAGAAATAAGTAAATTTTTTATTTGAAAAAAAAAAATTAATATGGTGTTTGATTTAAAGAAATATCAGTGTTACTTTTTTTTGCACTTTTTCCCACTAGAAGCTGCTAGTTGCCTTTCTTGATCTTCATCAGAACTTAAGTCTCTATCACACCTACAATGTAGAAAGAGAAAGATTCATAAAAGTTTTTTCATTTACTTATAATGAATTTGGCACAATTTTTTACCTAATTTGTTCACTTACATCCAATGACAACCAACAACCAAAAGTTTGTATGAGTTATAAAACAAATATTTTGATACAAAAATTTGCCAAAATGCTCTGGTTCTCAATTAAATATTTCAATAACAACACTAGATATGTATAAGCTCTTTTTTTTTAGCATAAGCGAGATTAAAAGAGCATCATTTTATTCAATTACTTTATTGTCTAGTAGTAATATTACAGTCAACCCTTTTTAGAACGATTCCCATTACTGCAATACCCCTTTGATTATAAAAAAAATACATAAAGTTGCATTTGCTATTTTATAGATGCAACATTATTTCAACACATATTTAAAGATCCACATTGGACCTTCCATTATAATGACTGAAATTTTATTTCATTTTTTAAAAAAAATTCTTAAAAAATCAGACATTAATCATTTTTTGTTCTTTCAAAACAAACATTTTTCAGAAGAAAATGAATCAATAGAGGATGTAATTCTCTACACATATAATATGTATATATATGTGTCTGTGACTTCATATTTTTTTCTGTTTGAGAATTTGAACAATCCTAATTTTATTTTTTAAATAATAAGATTTTGGGAACCAGTTTAAAGTACAGTTGTGTAAAATATGTTACTTTATACAAGCATGATATAACAAATAAAAAATAAATATGCATACTTTTTGGAAAAACTTTTAGAACTTGATGATGCTGATGATGATCTTTCTTTCCGTGATTCATCAGGATATAGTTTGTGGAATCCACTATGACCCCATCTAATAACAAAATAAAATGTTAATTAATTTAATTAGAAGAATAATGTAAAATTTTTTTAAACTAATCATACAAACAAATTTTTAGTTCACTCCAATATCCAATTTTTGTTATTGATTGAAGCTTATCCTAAAGCATATATTTATTTCACAATCACGTCAGTGCTTCTATCTGATTTTTAAAAAAATGATGGGTTCTTAATACTGAGGACTTCAAATTTCTGGGTCCCATTAAACTAAACGTGGGTCCCTATTTAGAAAATGAATTTTCCCTCTCTTAAACCATTTGTTAATATTCACATTCATAGAGATTCTATCTATAGATAGATAAAATAAAGAATTAAAAAACAAGGAGAGTTGTATTGAACTATCAAAGCAATAATTTAATTTCACATCAACTCATCATTTCATTAAATGAACTATGATAACGACAATCATTTAATGAACTATCAAAGTAATCATTGAATCATGTGTAATTTGACACTTAGAATAATTCTAACTTTCTACTTCAATAATTAAGTAAGAAGAAAACAAACTTATATAAAATGTTTTGTTACATATTTTTCTTCTATAATTTTGCCTACATAAATCTACTGTCATTCTTTTTTCCAGAACATCCTGTGATAACTTATTTTTCATGCCCCCTCTACCATTTTGGTGTATTTGATGCATTATAACACGTAGGCGGAGTAACTGCTGATGAAATTTTATTTTAGAAAGTAAAAATTTTTTTTATTTAGGAAATTATTAGTTAAAGAAAAATAATATAATTAAAAAAATGAAAATTCATTTCACTTAATTAGGAGCCAAATTTTACAACAACAATGATCTAACCTCAGAAATACATAAACGAACCACAAATGCAAACAATGCGTTTTTCAGTTTCATAAAATACACAATGCCCAGTTTTCTGATATTAAAAAGTAAACATCCTTAATATAAAACTCTTACAAGATCTGTTTCATTATATGCATCTGAGACATGGGCATTAACTTTGAGAAATGAGGAGGTGTTGACAATTATTGAGAGAAACCTACAAAGTATTTGTGGTGGAACTTAGGTGGATGGCTTATGGTGAAGGTGAACACACTTAGAATTGAATAAAATCTTTAGAAAGCTTTATGTTGGGAAACACATGAAAATCCAAAGGATAAAATAGGCTGGACATCTGGTGAAAATAATGCAGAAAGGTAAGAACAGTCAAGAATTATTTCTAGCCAAGCCTATAAGAACTAAATGCAGAGGCAGACCTTTGGTTTCTCCATCAGTGGAATTCGTATCGACCAGCTATCGCGGGTCTATACAAATCCCGTACCCAGCTTGCACTGACCACAGTGCCACAAATTTCCTCAGTGGTAGATGGATCATGGGTTAGAGTTCCCTTGCCCTCAGGGTAACAGTGGGAGATTTTCAAGGTTTTCTTCTCCATGCAACACAAATAAGGGTTAGTTTCATCAAAAAAGTCCTCAATGAAGGCAAATTTATATATCTATCTATCAATATATATATATATATACGAACTTTGATGTAAGTGCAATAAAAAAATTATATTTCATAATAAAAGGTCTTTAAGTGCAAAATCAGGGAGATGTTTTAATTTTTATTAAATCATTCTTTTTATTTAATTTAAAGCTTTGGAAAAAATAATTTTACAATTGGTTTAAATGTCTTCTAAAGCAAGAGTGTATTCAGATAAATGTTAACAAAATCTCTGATTTTAAAAACTAAAAATTAGGGGTAAGTTCATACTAAAACGGAAATATATGGCAGGTGAAATGTTTTCACTACTCACTTTTTGAATTGTTCTTTTGTTGATTTTAATGGTCTTTTCTCAGCAGTTTCATCTGGATAAAGCTCTTTAAATCCATTATGATCCCACCTGCAGTATGAAGAAACAAGGACATTTTACAATTTTTATTTCAGGAAATATATTTCAGTGTTCTCTCTAAGCATTTTTAAAAGGGCAACCTGCCCTGCTTGCCTTTTGATTCCCATAAATGAGCCCTCTTTGCCTTTTTTTTGTAAAACTAAGCAGCCCCCCCCCCCTAAAAACACTGCTTTTTTTATTTATATTCCTTTTCAAAGAAAAATTAATTAACTGTTAAAATATAAATTACATACAATAATTATCTGTGTTTATAGGTTTCATTCTGATTACTTTTACAAATATTTGCTCTGTTAAGATTATTCTCAACTGGTTACATATTTATAAGTTTCTTTTTTGCAAGTGATTTTAAATTTTAAAATTATACTTTAACTTAATGTGCTTTTTTTTTTAAAATTGCATCTTTCAGGGTTGGCAGGTTTTTGACATGTGACAGTTTTTGACAGTTTAAACCATGGTTTAAACCGTCACGTCAAAAACCTCACTGTCAAAAATGTCGAAAATGTCAAAAACCTATATTCATATGTGAAATTTAATTAATACATAAAATTTATATATTTTTTATAAAGGATAGTGTTTCTAAATATGTTCTAGAAAAAATAAATTTAAAATTTTGAAGAAACACTTATATTTTGAATAGTAACCAAAACCTTGTACTTTTGAAAGCTCACATCTTTTGTAATATTATGTATTCATTTTCATGTGTTATTGAAAATCTGCAGTGATATTATTAAGAAATTTATTTATAACCAAATTTAGTGTATAGTATAGATTATACTAAAAATTAGACATTTTTAAAGATAAACATTAGCAGTTTTGCACATTAGACATCTTTTAAAGAAAAATCTTTTTAATATTCTTTTAAATCGTCTTAATAATCTTTTTAACATAAGACAATACAAATTTAAGTGCTTTCTGTTCAATACACAGAGTAGTTAGTGTCGATTTACAGTATATTCAGCCTATTCATTTACTATGCTGAAAATTTAGTTTATCCAAATACTTGTGAATTTCATTTTGCTGAATACTATATACATAGTTTTGTTGAATGTCTAAATATTAAGCTGTTGAATAATTACTTCTTGCTTTCAAGATATGCATTATTTGTATTCTTAATACAAGTGGGGGGAAAAAATTAAGAGGTAAAAATTGTTTTAAAATGATAAGTGTAATAATTATAAATAAATATAATAAACAATATGAATTATATTTATCATTATTCACAAATATAACTACTTTTAAATTCAAATTGACATACTGGATAATAAAGATATTCGGTATAACATTAAAAAAATTTTTCATACACTTGTATCAAGTTTGTATTTATACAACATAACTTGTAAGTTCCTTATAAATATTAGTTATATGTTCCTTATATGTCAAAAATGCATAGTAATAAACTTTTAATTTTCTTAAGTATCAAAAAAAAATTTTTTCTTCTTCTTCAAAATATAAATATTTAAAAAAATTTTGTGCAAAATTTTTCTGCACATGCATTTGAATATAAATTTCTGAGATTTTAAATCTGTTATTTTACCTTAATTTTAATTAAAAAATATTTTAAAACCTGCTGATTACCTATAGTATAATTAAATTTCAATATAATGCATGGCAACTGTTGGTAGTTTTGAAGTTTATATATTTTTTTGGCAAACTTTAGTTTTTGACATTTTTGACGGTTTAAACCAGTATTATACCCTTGTCATGTCAAAAACCACTTTTTGACGTCAAAAACCCAACCCTGGCATCTTTACAATTCTAATGATTTTCAGTATAAATCATAGAAATCTTTCAAGCTGATAATTAATTAATTTCTTAAAATTTACTTGTATTTGAAAAAAAAAAATATGCACAAAAATTATCTCCTAGCACGCCTTTAATTATTATTCATAAACTACAAATGTTTCTCTTATTTAGATAATGAGAGAAAATTACTTTTTGAAATGTACACACAAAATAGTATAGGACGGTAGCTTAAAAATTGTTGAGGATCAAATTCAGTTATTACATGACATAACACATTTTGATAAATTTTAAGTGTTAAGTTAGTGCCCTTTTCTATGAGGAAGCACACTGCCCTTTTTAATTCCTGGGGAAAACTCTAATGTTTGAACAAAATTGCTGACAAAATTGCTTGCAAAATTGCTATTTATTCAAAATTGATATTATTGTAGCATTATAACTACCAGCATTCGAGAACTTGCCAATATTACAAGAAAAAAAAGAGAAATTTTTAAATTATAACATAATTAAAAAATTATCAAGCAGTAAGAAAATTTTCCTTTTAGTTGAAAATTAAACCAGAAAAATAACAAATTATAGTATACTAAATTTGAATAATATTAAATTCTAACTGCAATGAAATTTGTATTATATACACATATATTTACTTTACAGAGACCTCTAGGAAAACCACAATTTTACTTATCCTAATTAAACATTTTAGTAAGTTGCAAGAGCCAAAATGGCTGAATTGTAAATTGAGCATTTTAGCTATGTTGCTTAAAAAATGTATTTACAGGGTATCTGCTACATTTTAGATTTTCAAATTCATGAAAATACAACAGCAAATAATACTTTTTTCTTTTTTTTCTGCAGAATTTCATTCTAAAGATACTTTTCTTGTTCATCGGAAAGGAATGAAATACTCCTGATTTTTCTGTTTTCATTTCAGAATAAAAAAATTCGCCAATGACTGGCTTGCTTCAGCTAAAATTTTAAACTGATAAAATAAAAACAAAAATTCTGAAATCACAGAAGTTTAAAAGATAATTTGCTCTAGAAATGTTTTTTCTTTCATTTTTTTAAAGAGCACGATAAAAACATTTTATATTTTAATCAAATGTGACTGTGAGTGCAGATTTTGTTACAAATTCAGATATTCAGAACACCATGAAATTGGGGGGAGGGGGTACATTCCATTTTAAAAATAAGATTTTTCGGCGACCTAAATCCATGACTTTTCATGACAAATTTTGTTCAATACTGAAATTCATTACTTTCCATGATTTTTCATAACTTTCCAGGTGTACGGATACCTTGTATTTATAAAACTAAGGTATGACACAATAAAAAATTTACGTTCCACGTTTGAAAATACTTACAAAAATTTAATTGAATGAAAATGTATTAATTAAGTTTAATAAGTGAAAATATTGACAAAATTTGAAAAAAATGAAAATGTAATGTTAGTACTTACAGTAATTTTTAAAACAATTTAAGTTAAAAAAATTCCAGAGAGTTGGTAGCCTTGATATTGACAATATGTCCCGCACACATTGTGACTAACTTCTATACGAAGGTAGGGCATATCAGGAGGATTAAGAATTGCACAGGAACCCAAGACCAGAAATGTCATCCTACATAGCTGGGTGCGCTTCCATGTTATGAAGATTTTGTTCTTATGCCTTAGAACTTTTACATCACTAAAATATCTTATTTTAATATTTTTGATAAATTATTATGGTGAATTGCAATTAAATAGGGTCAGGAATGGATGATTTATCGTAAGATGATGATTTGGCGAGCTTGTCCAGTTAGTCGCCAAATGATGAAATTAGGATAAATCAATCTGCATAAAAATGTCCTACTTAAGGCTTATCAATGAGCAATTCCACCAAGTAATGAGAAAGCAAACTTCAAAATAATAAAGTACTTGTTCGTTATAAGAACCTTGAACATGTTCACCAACACCTAAGAACAGCTCATAATTTTGGTTTACACAAATCACTCACTCGTTCTATTTGAGTAACAAAAATATTGATAAATGTAAAAATAATATAAACCTATATTTTGGAAAAGTATTATGATATATTGTTAGATATAGATTTTTTTAACAATACATCACATTACTAAAATTTGATCTTAACAGTTATAGAGACCATTATTCGTGTTGGCGACAACTTGCAAAATCAGACACCGACACATGGTTTAAGTATTATAAATTACCCTATTTCTTACCTGTCAGCTGAAGAGGTTCCAGCTACTGTGTCTATATTCATACCGCTTCGAGACCATTCTTGTGATTCGGCCATTTTTTGATGCTTGGAGCACCGATGATTCTTTCGTATCTTTTTCAAAATATCATCATCTGAAACCATCATAGTGAGACCTCTTTCGATTTCCCATTGTTTCCACATCTCATTTTGTTCTATAATCTAATAAATCAACAAAGAAAAATAATGCAAGTTCAGGAACATAGCACTCATCAAAAATATCAAAGAATGAAACACGTTTCCATTGATTTATAAATATTTTTGATCCAGCCCAAGCTGATGGCACCAAAGCTATTTTAATTTCATCTAGAAATATTCGCCGCAAAGCCCTGTAGCTGAAGATTCTATGATGAAGAAGTACATTATAGATTTATAATGTCAACATATTAGTTTTATAATGCAAAAAAAAACATTGCCGACTAGACTGCGTTGTGATTAGGGAGCTGAGCTTCTAGGTTTGAATCACGGACAAGAAACGGATGTCCTTTAATTCTCTATACCACCTGTCCTTACTGTGGGATCAACGTTAGCCCATTTAATATGGTGCCCTTAAGAGAGTGGCCAACAAATCTGTCCTACTGATACCTGAATGACGAATAACTTGATTTAAATATTTTTTCTCTCTTCTACGCAGTGATTCAGCTAGTTTTTGAAAACTAGGAATCACCACAGTCAGGGTTTTTGAATTTCTGGGTCCGTTTTTTAATAAAAGCAGGTCCCTATTAAAAATAATACTTTAAAGACAATATATATATATGCCAGCCTGATGAGGGAAGCTAGATAACAAGGATCAATGTTGAAAATAACAGAAGATCAAGGAAAAAAAGTGAAATGGATTTTATTTAAAATGGCGGAAGACGGAATTTTTTCCAAAATTTGTGAGATTCGCCATTTTGAAATTGAGAGTGCATAAACTTCTTGCGCTAATAATTTTTTAATGCGAGAAAATAAAAAAATATGCGAGATTTGTTCTGTAGTGAAAACACTGAAGTGCATCATTAGGGCACTTAAAATTGCAAATACACAATATAACATAATCAGGGTTTCTACTCTATTTTGAGAAAACAATATTCTGACTTTTGCAGGTTTTTCCTGACCTTTCACAATAAAATTCCTGACCCACCGTTTCCCACTCCAACAAAACTTTTAACATTGCAGTTTCAATTAGTAATAATATGCTACTTAGTCATAAGTATCATTGATTGAATAGGATAAACACTTATATATTAAAGTGGAATTGTGTAATAGCACTTTATATCCCAAATTATCTTTTCAGAAAACTTGTGAAACATATTTTTAATTATCATGATTAGATTAAACTTTTAGTGTGTTTTTGTAGTTAGATACGAAAACTATTTAAATAAAAAGATCAAGAAAATCTGTTGGATTATGAAAATATTATTTTATTTAATGTTAAGTGGAACCAAATGCATGAGTGTCGTCAGGATATAAAGGGTAAATCAAATCTGCGAGACATGTATCAGTATCCTCAAACAATATTTACTCTTAAAACATACTAGAAAATTTGTTACATTAAAATATTAATTTTTAAAAATCACAATTTCACTTAAAACTGACTTTTCTTTTAAAAGATAATATTGAAATATAAAGGGAAAATTATAAAAGTTAATTATATACAAATAAAAATTCAGATAGAAAAATTATGTAACTTGTGAGAAAAATAAAATCAAAAATATCTTTTCTTTTCAGTACTTTTAAATTTATTTCTGTAATACTGTAAGCTTCCGAAGAAACTCAGGGGCTCTTATGTTATATAATATTTCTCAACATATTTTGTTGTTTGACAATTTCTGAATCAAGAACATCAAGTTCTGTTGCAGCAGTTTTCCTCAATTTAGATTTTCTTAACCTCAAATCATCTATCTTTTCTCTTATTCGTTTTCTAGAAATTTCAGCTTTTTTATTCTCTTCGTTTTTCTTTTATTTTGGCTTCTAATGCATGTCTCCATCTTGTTCTAGATCCTCTTACAGCATCTAGCATTTTTTCATTAATGTCTATGTTTTTTATTACATTTATAAATGAAACATATTCATACACACGCCTTTGTGAAATAATAGAGTCTCCATTGAGGTATTCAACCAATAAGCTTTTATTGATTGAAAAACCCCCCTTCGACTGTTGCGTTACCATGAGAGAGGATAAGAAAAATTTTTATAACCTCCCACAAATTTTCAAATTTTTGTTTTCTCCATGCAAATATTTCGAAAAAAATTATCTAATCTCTTTTGCTGTGGATTAAACTCCAAGAAACTCTTTTGCTCTTTGTTTTTTTTTTTTTTGGCAGCATCACAAAACAGTAAAAATTCCTTTTTTGACTTTTCTGCTGTTGTTTCAGCTACTATTGTTTGTAAACCAGTTATTCACACAAAAAGCAATAAACCTAGCAACCCTATCAAAAATTCCTTATCATTGGATAAACAGGAGGAAAATTGCTAACAGGACAGGTTCTACCAGGGAAAGAGGAATGTTATTATGAGGAAATTACATATTTTGAATTACAGAATTTTTCCTTGAAACTTTATTTTTGACTGTCAGTCTTATTTTCCTAACTTTATGAATATGTAAGAAAAATCCTTTTAGCTTAATTTTAGAATAGCCTGACTTCTGCGGGTTTTCCTGACCGTGTAGGAGCCCTGATAATGTATGGTCAAGACTAAGTTTGTAAGACAAGAATAAATGTAACAATAAATAACATATAAACAATTACATTTATTAATAAATATGATTTAGTTAATTACAAATCAAAACAAATAAGTTGAAGTAAAACGTTTTATAACACACTACAACAGGGCATTGTCATGCCCTGTGTCATGTTAAAGTTGCATTTAATATCTTAGCTTTTTTTGACACATAGTATTAAAAATTAGAATATAGTACTTTTAACCTTTATACAAAAAAAATTGCAATTAGTAGTGCTTAAAATATTAGTTTACTTTGATTACTTTCGAGCATTTTGATAAATTAAAATCGGTCAAATAATCTAATTTAGATTTTAGTGGTAAAATATATTGTTAAATAAAATTTATTAGCTTGCAAATTTTGTTCTTAACTTATCTTTTTCTCACGGAATTTAGGTATTTAACACGTTAATAATTTAGAAAATACTATTTTAAAGCAATAAAAAATACCTTCACTTCATAAGAACTTCACTATATAAAAATAGCAAATTTTCATTTTCTTAAATAAAATGAAGAAACATATTAGAACATAAAATTATTCAAGCTACATTACGATACTATGAGATATGGAAAATGTAAGCGTAGTTTTAAAAATAAATAGTAATAATAATAATAAAAAAAAAAACAAAAGAGTTAACATTCGGGTTGAAAAGAATATTAAGGTTCACTAAAATTGCTATGTATTATATTATTATGCATTATTCTTTAGAATTGATAAATTTATTAATTTAGATGCTATTCTGCTAAGAACTACTTTCATTAAATTTTATAACTCCCACGCAAATAGATAAAATAGAAGAAAAAAAAACATGAACTGTCTATAAAACATACGAACACGGATGTAAAATGGGCACCTAAATATTGAAAACTTATGTAAAATATTAAAAAAATTTGTTGGAAAAATTTCTGTTTTCTCGCTTTTAAATACAAGCAGGTAAAAAGTGAAAATAATTATTGTCTAAGAACAATTACTTTGTTGTGGAAATTCGCCGTATTTATGCTGTTTCGAAGTAATTCTTTACCAGCTTCAGTAACCATGACAGAAAAATTAGATGGGAAAATCCACAAATAATAAGGTTAAGTGATATTTTGTAGAAGAACCTTAAATAATTTAACGATACAAATTTATTCTAATAACTTGCTCGATGTTTCAAATCAAAACACTAAAAACGGAATTAGATTTCTAGTTGATTAACTGATTGGTATATACAAGAGTAGTTGAAGTTATACACCAAAGTTGAAATAGTTTTAATAAATGCTTTTATTTTTCATCATTACGAACTAGTTTTTTGCATACTTATTGGTGTTTGACTGAGAGACCTAAGCTAAAATATTGATAGATTGATTGCTATCAAGTTAATTCAAAGCATACTGCCACAAAAAAATACTAAATTATAAAACCAATAAAGACACCCAAAAGAATTTCTCATTCGAATTAAATACGTGCCATTGGTTTATAATTATGTACTTCAATCTGTCATGAAGTGAAATGATAAATTACAGTAGTATAACCGTGAGCACAACAAATATTATTCGTGTACTGCATGTGTTATATGAATCAAAATCAATGAAAAACCTAAATTTCGATCAACAGTTTTGTTGAATTTAAACGCATATTAATAATAAATAATTTATTAATATTTTTTTCTGATAAAACAGTTACAATGAATGCTGTATCTGATGAAATTAGATTTGCACAGAGCCTTGGCTCAAACCAAGTAAAAGTTCGAGAAAAAGCTGTAAAAAGTTTGGGAAAATACTTTAAACGAGTTTCAACATCTAAGGATTGTAAGATAAAATATACCGATTAATATAATACCATGTTATACTTGATTTTTCTAATTTCTTTTACGTGAACAAACTTTCTGTGCAGTATTATTTTGATTTTACCTAGAAAGTTTTAACTTTATTAAGTGGGAAAAGTATAACGTTATAATTCTTTTAAGCATTATTTTTAACATTATAATGTCTGATTACAATCGTTAAGTTTTCAAAATGTTAGCATTCGAATTGAACTTTTTTGTCTAAAGGTGCTAACATCAGT
Organism: Parasteatoda tepidariorum; assembly: GCF_982258835.1. NCBI lineage: Eukaryota > Metazoa > Arthropoda > Arachnida > Araneae > Theridiidae > Parasteatoda > Parasteatoda tepidariorum. Next base: position 85,652,562 of record NC_141763.1, read on the forward strand.
ATACATTTAGATAATTTAAATTATTAGGATAAAGAAGTGTTTCACTATATTCTATTAAAATTCACATGAAATTTTAAATTAATTATTGAATTGCATTATTTTATTTGTATATATGATAGGCATTTTTCTCAGTTTTATATCCCATATTTTTATAGCTGTAAAATATAAGAAAAGTAACTATCAACTAATAGGCATATAGATTTTATATTGCTCATAATCAAAACATTTTATAATCAATTATTTAAACCTATAAATTATTTTTTTATTAATAACTGGTCTCTTCTAAAGGTGATGAATATAACTTAACTCGATTGTAAGAATTAGGCATCCCTGCTGACACCCATTTACTTCTTTTATCAAGGTTCTATTATTTTAGTGTATTCAACTTGCTGTAGGGCATAATGTATAATCACTGTAGTTATTTAAGTGAATGTATAAAATAAAAAAAGAAATAATGATTTTATAAATTAAGAAAAACATAATTTTTATTTGAGTAATTTTTGGTAATTTTATCCTCATGCAACTTAATATTTTTCGTAAAACTTAACCCATTGGAATTTTTTTAAATTGTTTTTTGCACATATTGCATTTATTTTATAAATATTCCAAATAATTCTACCTTATTTTATTATACTTAAAATTTGATTATTCGATTAATTGAATTTAGCAAAATTTTTATGTGAATCACTCACTCATTATACATTTGTAGTACAAATTAACCAAGATAAGTTATTGTTGCATGTCTCTGTTGTTTAGAAACACTAAATCAGGTCTATGGAATTTGTCACTCTAAGAAAGGATTATACTAGAATTGGTTTTGTAAAAAGATGTTGTCTGAAAAGCCCCAGGCAATCTAGTATAAGGCCTAATGGTCAGTCACACCGGTTGGGAAAACCCTTTTTCCTTTGGAATAAGACAGATCTCATATATCTATTGATAGGCCTGGTGATGGCAGTCTGGTTCTGCCTAGAAAACCGGAAAAAAGGGGGGCAGCTTCTGTTGAAAGGAGATGACTGCAAAAGGTCTTACTTGGGCCCCATCACCTCAGGCATTAGCTGGGCAAAAAGATAAGAAATCTAAACATTAGTCTTGTAATTACCAAATGTAAATATACGTCAACTTTAGCTATTTGGTTATGCAAATCAAATTGATGGACCATTGTAGTTTTGATATAAGATCACAAATATCCCCATCAGCAATTAGAAATCTCTTAAAGGCTGCCTCAATATTTCTGACAGATGAAGAGAAATTTAATGAATTATTATTGATTTAATTTCCTTCAAGTTAAAAATAATCAATATTTTTCAAGTATTTTACGCGTTAAATATTTTTTTTTTTTTTTTTTGTTATGGGTGAAATCTACAGAATTATTGTTCTGTAATTTAATTTTATCCCTCTCAAAAATTTGGTCCCTGTAATCACCATGGGGAAGTTGAAATATTTTTATCATGTAAATGCATACTACAATTTGTGTTTTTTCAAGTAAGTTAGAATCTAATGAGTTTTATTTTTTATAGCTATGTCCGAAGAGAACATGATGAAACTTTGGAAAGGAATATTCTATTATTTTTGGAATTGTGATAAACCCCTATTTCAGGTATTATTTATTTTTTATGTGTGATTTATAAGTATATAGATTTGTATTATGCGTTTTATTGATTTCAGATCAAATATGTAAAGGTTTTATTTTCTCTTAGCGTATTTATTATTATTTGAAGATAATAAAATTTTATTTTAACTCATAATTTTGATTCTATGACTCATGCAATAAGTCTTGAACTTATTTATAAATTGCTCACATTCTAGTTTTTTTTTTTTAACTTCTGAGTTTGATTGCATGAAACTGTTGATTTTTGTCTGATGTTTGAAATTCAGAAAGTAAAATTTTTTAATTATCTTATGTATTTACTTAAAACAAAACAAATAATATTTTTCCCATGTCTTTTTTATTATAATTATTATGGACTTTACCGGAACATATTTATGATGAGATTGAAATATATATGAATGCATAAAATCGCAAAAGGACCTGGATAATGAAATATTACGCTTTTAATTTTTATTTAAGAGTTCTTTTAATTCCGTTTCTATAACATTTAATAAAGTATTCTCACTTCAAATTTTATAATCTGGTATTTTTCTCTGAAAATACAGAATGATATATTCCTTAACAAAAATAATTACTTTCATTATTCTACCATTTGAATTTAGATGTTTATCAAATAAAAAGTATCATTAATAAGTATTGCTGTGGATAAATTGGACTTAAATTTTCAGGGCATGATACCTTCCTATATATTTTACTTTACTCATAATGATTGAAATCAAGTGAGGAAAAGTAGATTGGGTTAATCAAATAACACCTACTTTCTCCTTTTAAATTAGGATATTTTGTTTTTGTTCTTTTTTAGAGACATATACTGAGATTCCGGCTAACATTTCCATATTTTAATTTGAGAAGCTCAGGGATGTGATTCTTCCGTGGATCCGCTGATTTCCGCTTTTTTCAGATTTTTCCATATCTTCCGCTCTTTTTTTCATAAATTTCCGCGCGGAAAAAATTTTTATGCAGTAAATGATATTTTGTTGAAAAATTTTTTTCTTTTGTTGAAAATCAATTCCCATTCACGCAATTTAATATTGCGATTTGTATTTAAGCGTTTTTGAAACCCAATTTTGCGATTTGTATTTAAACGTTTTTAAAACCCAATATCGCGATTCATATTCCCGCTAGTTTAAAATCCAATGTCGCGATTCGTATTCATATATATTTTTAAATTTCAATATTGCGATTCGTTATCATTATCATGCGGTTGTAATATCAAACATCGATATTCGAATTTATACGCGGTTTAAACATTACTCGTTGCGATAAGTATTCACGGACTCTAAAAAATTATGCATCGTGAATCTTATTTACGCGATTTAAAAATTCAATACCGCGATTTGTATTTTCGTGCTTTTAAAATTCAATATCGTGATTCTTATTCAAGCGATTTTAAAATCCAACATCGCATTTCTTATTCACCCTATTTTAAAATCGAACATCGCGATTCTTATTCACACAATCTTAAAATTAAACATCGCGATTTTAAAATCCGATATCGCCTTATTCACGCGATTTTAAAATCTGGCATCGCGATTCTTTTTCACACGATTTTAGAATCAAACATCGCTATTCTTATTCACCCTATTTTAAAATCGAACATCGCGATTCTTATTCACGCACTCTTAAAATCCAACATCGCGATTCTTATTCACCCTATTTTAAAATCGAACATCGCGATTCTTATTCACGCACTCCTAAAATCCAACATCGTGATTATTATTCACGCACTCTTAAAATCCAACATCGCGATTTTAAAATCCGATATCGCCTTATTAACGCGATTTTGAAATCCGGCATCGCGATTCTTTTTCACGCGATTTTAAAATCCGGCATCGCGATTCTTATTCACGTGATTTTGAAATCCAAATGAACTTTCTTGTCCTATCAACACTGATGATCAAAAGTCTGCAAAACGCAGTCTACAGATCAGTCATGTTAATAAAAGACCATCGAAAAAACAAAGAACTGATGAGAAAGTCCATAAAGGTCCTTTAACCAATAAAGAAATTTTTTTTAAAATGATGTGATACATAAAATCCTGCTTGTGCATAATTACTCAAAGTTATCTAAATTATTTAAAAAAAAATTATTTTAATCACGATTTTATTTAAGAACATAATTACCATTTATTTATATTTATTTGAATAGATAATAATGTAATCATTATCAGATTGGCTATTGAATTCATATCATTTTTTCTTTTGCACGTTTAATGGTACAGTTATAAACTTCCTCTTTTTTGTGTTTTTGTCAATCACATCCCTGGAAGCTTATCACAATGTAAATGTTTACAAACTGTCTGTTTATAATCAACCTATGCAATATGTTAATTTAAGTTAATGATCTTGCTTCTAATATTATTGTAACCTTCAAAAACTATTCGTTTTAGTTTAAACTTGTTGAAAAACATTAAAAAAAATGGGTTTTAGGTTTATATAGAAAACTATCAATAAGTTTTAAAATTTTATTTTTTATGAACTGTTGGTGAGTGAATTTGGTGTACCGCTAGACTTAGCTAAGTGCTGTGTGATAGGGGTATATATAATATTTACAATACCTTTGTCTGAATTATCTGTTGCTCTATATTTTAGTACAAAAAGCTGAATTTATTTAATATGAATTTATTATATAAAGCTTTTTTTATGATTCTACATATTAAAATTTTAATGCTAAAACACTCTTACTTTTAAATTTTATATTCTTAAGAGAAAAATATAAAAAATGGCAAAGTGATTCAATCACAACAAAAGCAAAAAAAGGTTTTTTTACTATCATGATGGTGCAATTAAGGCTTTATATTTAACTATACCTTTATAAAATGTTGGATTATAGATTTTCCTGATAACAGTTTTTTTACAGGAAAAAAATAACAAAATTCAATAAAAATATTTGTCTGTTTTAAATAGTAAAGACCTTTTTCTTTCAATTATTAAGGAAATAGTATAGACATCAGAAAGATATGCTATGTGTATCTAATTTTCATATGAATGTATATTTTCTCTTTAATTAAATGATATCAGAAGAATTTATTTTTGAGCATTTGTGCTTTTAAATATACTAATCAAAAAAAAAAATTTTTAAGAATGTGGTTTTTTAATTATAATATAACATATTTGTCAGGGTGCGCAGCATTTTTAAAAAGTGTTTAAAGGTGCTTATTTTCGTTTTTTAAAAGCCGTTAAAGGTGCATTTTTCATTGTGTGTTTTTAAAAAGTGCTTAATTTCCCTTTTCCAAAGTGAGATTTTTCCTTTACCATGTTGATTTTCGCTATAAAGTATGCAGAAAGACACCGTTCACATTGTTCTATTTACGTTTTAGCAATTTCTTCAACCCTAATCTATTACTGCTTATCGTGCTGGTATGAAAACGCCATTCGATTTGTATGATGAAAAATTTTGACCATTAGTCAAAAACAATGCCGAAAGTTTTTAAAAATATTTTTTGACATGACGGTTAAAACCAAATAAAACCGTCAGTTGTCAAAAATTTTCCAATCTTACCTAATTGTGTTTTTTTAAGTGCTTAAAAATATTATTTGAGTGCTTAAAAGGTGCTTATTTTTTGTTGAATAATTTGGCTGCTCACCCAGTTTATAAAAATATCTAACTACGGTGTAAAGTGTTACTACGGTTATTGTTAGAGAACAAATTAATTAGAATAACTATGTTTTATATTTAATCTATATGGATCTAATTGTTCATCAAAAGTTTAAAAGGAAATAGTTTAATTTTGAAACCTTCTTTATAAAAGCTTTATATTAGCTTTACTTTCCTTATCTGACCATTTATATTTATCCTTTTATATTTTACTTGAAAATAATACACAAGTGAATTATTCTTTCAGGAAGAGAGAGCTGATATATTGTCAAAATATATCCATGTGTTTCAATCGGAAGATTGTGCATTTTTGTATCTTGACACATTTCTGCAAACCATGGCAAGAGAATGGTTCACCATTGATCGTTATCGTCTTGAAAAATTCATGATGGTTTGTATGAATTTTTCTTTCAATTTCTCTTTCACCTAAATATAGTAATTATTTTTTTAAACCAGTATTACTTTGGGTTTCCATGGGGTCTGATGGACCTGGAATTGTCTGAGAATTTAATTTTTGGAAAAATAAGCCAGGAAATCAAGCAATTTCTGCCAAAACCTGAAAAAAAAATCTTTCAATAAACCTGAAGAAAAAAAACTAATTTTAAAATTAACAGTAGCAATAAGCTAATGATTTTCGAAATAAACAAATTTAACATCTACTATTATTCATAAGACTAAGTAGTATTCATTATGATTTTTAATTTTCATGAAATTTTACTCCCAATTTATAGTGTAATGATTGTGTTAATGTAAATGATTAAGTGAAGCAGCTTTATCATTTCTGAATTTATAGGAATATTCAGAATTAATTTTTAATTTATTATTTCAAAGACAGGTAGAGTGCAGCAACCAATTGAATTAAAATTTGTATTTAACTGATTAACTTCAGCCACTCAGCCTTAATTCAAATATAACATTAGCATCTTTTTGGCAGTCTGCATAAATAAGCGGATCACGAATCCTTTACTTACGTCAAAAAGTCGCAACCTCTTCCTCCTTGGTCTTTATTTTTGACTTTTACTGTATTAATCAAATTTTCGGATAAAATTTAAGAAGAAAAAAAACTATAAATTCACATAAAACAAAATTTAGGTATTAATTCGTTTTATAAAATCCTCAGAGAATATTCATAAGGAATCTTTTGTGATTAAAAGTGTTCACCTCTGAACTTTTTAAAGAAATCTGTTTCCATTTTTTTCTTCTTTTCCCTGAATGAAAAAATTAAAAAAAAAAAAAAAAAAAAAATCAGTTTTATTTTTTTGTTATACTTTTTATTTGGCTTATTAAGATAATTCTGAAAATAAAGGGATTTCTATGTTTTACGAAAGCATAGTATGATTTCAATCATTTGGTAATCATTTAATATGGTAATATGTAAATCATTTGGTGTTTACATAAAATTTTAAACAGTCCTCTGGTTCTGGATATTCAATTATAATTGTATGCTTTTTTTTGCAGTTAGTACGTAAGTTTTTGAGTGAATCATTTGTATTTCTGAAAAATAAGAAATGGGACGTTGAACTAATCAAGCAGTTTAAGAAAGTCATGAAGAAGACTGTTATTAATACTGCTCCGGAAAGTGCACCACTCGGATTAAAAATACATGTTGCCGAAATTTATACTGAAGAATTAGCAAAAGTTGGTGCTGATGAGGTAAACAAAACTTTAGGTTTACATTTGTAATTAATTTTGTGTTATAATAATTCCTTCATTTAATTTGTACGTCAAATAAATTCCATTATTGTTGTAACTGCAAGTAATTTGTTGGGCAAGCATAATTTTTTCAATTTTAATTAATTTATTTTGAAGTAAAACTGCAAAACAAGTTATGCTCAAGTTGCACTGAAATTTTTATAATTTGGTAAGAAATTTTGTTTCATTGTATTGCAATTGGTAGATTATTTGATATTTATATAATTAAGAAATTAAGGCTCTTTGTTTAAGTTTTCAAAAAAAAAATAATAGTAATTGTCAGTCATTCAAAAAAGTAATAATTCAATTAGCAAAACTTGATTGTGTTTTTTTTTATTTTATTTTATGAATACTCTAAAAATTTTTTGTGAATAACAAAAAGCCTTGTTTTATGCAATTAATAATTTTTGTTTTTTCGTACATGCAGTAATACATTATTCAATATTTATATAACTAAGGTTCTTATTTTTAGTTTTCAAATAATATTGGTAATTCAAAAAAGTAGTAATTCGACCAGTGCGACTGGTTTGTCTTTTTTTGATAATTACTCATTGATTATTTATAAATATCAAAAACCGTGTTTTATGCTGTTAATAATTTTTGTTTCTCTATACAAAGCAGTTATGCATTATTTGATATCTAAATAATCAAGTTAATAATATTTCCTAGTTATTGTAGGAACATTATCTATCATTAAAAAATAAAAATTATAGTTCAACTAGCTGTTATTATTATTTTGTTAAGGATTAACAAAAATATAATTTGATAATCTTTTCACTCAGATCTGTTGTCAGTTATATCTGGAATAACCCACTAAGTTTCGAATTCTGAAAAAGTTTTCTAAATATCATGGTCTTAAAATTGATACGGCATTACTTTATTTCTATGGAATCATCAGTAATCCTAATACAATTTGTTTACATTGATATTTACAGAAAGAAATTTCAGCTTTCAAAACTTTTACATTTGTCACTTTACATATCTCACTTTCTACAAGTTTAATTTTAAAATACCTAGAAGAAACCATGAAGTTTTAAATACTAAAGAATGTTTTTAAAATATCGAAATGTGAAAAAAAAATTTTGAATTATTGCAGCAGTACTTTCATTCTGTGGAGTTCTGAGTAATTCTGCCATAATTTGTTTGCATTGATATTTGGAAAAAGAAATCTCGGCATTTAAAACTTTTACGTTTGTCTGAACTCACTTTCTATAAGTTTAATTTTAAATTTCCTAGAATAAACCATGAAGTTTCAAATGCTAAAAAAAAAATTTCAAATACTACCGAAATGTATCAAAAGTTTTGCAGTATTCCTTTCTTTCTGTACATTCCTGAGTAAATCTGTCATAATTTGTTTGCATTTTTATATTTTAAAAAGAAAGGAAAAACTGCTATGTTGTCTGAACTTTTTAAAAAAAAAAAAAACTTTGAATTACCAATGGAAGTGAAACAGAATTAGCCATGAAAAGTTTCCCCTTCAGTATAGTGTCCTTTTAAGTGCCCTGTTGTGGTATTTGGTACGAACAAGTAACAATTTGGTACCCCTAATATTTTTTTAAATTATAAGTTTTTTCAATTAAACTGAGATTTCCACCATCAATTTTGTTATCTGATACTTTTAAATTTATATAATTTTTTTACTTGCAATTGTCTTTTTTATTTAATTTTAGCTGTCACCAGAAACCGTGAAAACATTCCTTGTTCCTTTTTGCAATATTCTCTGCAATTCAGAGGAGTAAGTATCTTTTAATTTTATAGATACTTATATGTATATAATTTAATTTAATGAAACTTTTAAGTTTTATCTAACACAATTTGATTTTACTTCTATGACTAGTTACACTATAAGGTGAGAAATTGATTCAGATAGTGGGTGTACTGCCTTTTTTTTTTTCAATGCCTTAAAGTTATGTTCAATTCCCTAATGTTCTTAAATAATAAAAAGGTGGAAATGTTATTTTATTTTGTTGAAAAATTTTAAATCTTTGTTAAAAGTTACAAGAAAAATTCTTGTTTTTTTCCTGTTCTAATTATGTATAAGAAGTTATTGTGGAATAGTGAAGTAAAACGAATTAATACTAAAACTTTGTAAGTTTTTTTTTTTCTAAGAAAAGCATTTAATAGAAATTAAAAACTCCCTAATATTTTTTACATTTGTAACAGAAAGGAAAGTAAGTTATTTAATGCCTTAATGTTATGTATTTAAATATGATATAAGCATATCTTTTATTATTTTTTTTTACTCATATTACATCAAGAATTAAAGCACAAATGTCCAAGTTAAATTTTTTCTGTATTTCGAATTTTTGTTGTGTGCTAAGCTGAATATAATTTTTATACATCGTTTATTTTATAATTGCTTCTTCAAATGGTTCAAATTTATTTTTTATTCACATAATGTTGAACAACGCTACAAAATCTTGCAAAACACTTCACGACGAATACCGAACTTATGAAACTAAAATGATACCAATGTTTTTTTATTTATTTATTACCTTTATTGGTATATTTACGTTATCAGGTAAAGTAAGAAACGAATTTAATAAATCATCCCATCAAAATAAAAGTTGTCTTCAGTATCATCTGGCATAAGGCTGTTGCTCGAGGCAACTCATATTCGTGATATTTTAAATTTACCTCTTATCAAGCTACTTTCTCCTGTACTTATATCTTCGACAGGCAGTAAAAAATCTGTCATAAAAATGTACAGTATTGGTGCTGCTGTAGTTGGCTCAAAATTTACTCATGAACTACTTTATACCTGTTTAAGAATATATTACCTATTTAAACTGTACCAATTACTTTGACTACGATAGTGCTTATTACCAAAATTTAGCATCATTGATGTCAATAATGGTATAGCTATTCTTTAATGTTTTTTTGTAAAGAATAAATACGTTTTTTTCATTGATTTTGCTTTATAGTTCATAGCTTATTTTTTTATTTCACTGAGTAACTATTATCAAAATTAATTAACCATCATTGAGGAAGATCTTATTTGGGCAATTTTTATGTTCTCCTAAATTAGTAATAATATTTCTTCATTAATTTTACTTTTTATTCCATAACTTAGTATTTTACTTCAATTAGTAACTATTACCAATAATAATTATCATTGGTATCAGTAATAATATTGTTTTTGTTTTTTTTTTTAAATGTTTATCTTAAACATGATTGTGCTCCTGAAAAAAATCCAATCCGGATTTTTCGCTAAGTGCGGTCCGGTACTTTCCGGAAAACCAAGTTCCTGAAGTTTCAAGAAATCATCAATCACATTTATGTATAAAATTCTTGTATATTTTATTTAAAAATATTAGAACTAGAATTTAAACTTGGCATCTCTTTCATTTGTAAATATTTTTTCTGGTAAAATTATAAATTTGATTTGAGATAAAAGTAAACTTATACACAATTATTCCATTTAAATTCTGCTGCATATAATTTATTTAGAATTTCATGTTTTGAAAATATCAATGATTTAAATTTATAAATACATTTATTTTTTGAATGTGTCATTAATTATTTTACTCATGAAATTTTCAGGATTTTTGATTTGGTCTGTTGAGTTCACCCCTGTAAATTAGTTCCATTTTTTCCATAGAATTAGTTCCATTTCTCCACTAATTTTGCTTTTCTGTACAAAACTTTTTATTTCAATTACTGTTGATTTGAATAATTTTATATTGCATTTGAAAATCATAATTATGAACAAATTAAACTTGTAGTTTGCCTATGCTACGTTGGTCTGGTCATTCAGATGACCTGACTTGATGAATAAGTATTTCAGAAAGCACAATAGATGTTTTTTGATTAGAGCTGTAAGCTAGAAAATATCATTGTTGTTATTGTTAAAATATTTTAAAAACTGAATAGTTCATAGTTTACTTGAAAACAATGACTTCTGTTAAACCAATGTGAAACTTCCCTTTTTTAAATCTCTGAATAAAAATCAAAAATCGAGCTTCATCATTTGTTAACGATTGTTCTTATTTAGCTTTAAATTGAATGTTATATTTTTAGAACTTATGGTATGCCCACAATCTGGTATTTGCTTTATATCTTAACTATGTTTTGCTGATTATTCATGATTTTAACATTTATGACATACTTTTTTTTTCCATATAGACCTTCTTTAGTTAAAACAATTGCAAAGGAGGTGTTCATTTATTTTATTAATCAAGATGCTGAGACAGATGAATTCGAAGAATTTCCCATTCTTAAAGTAAGATAAATATGATATTAATGTTTAACAATGTGATTGAAATATATATTGTTCTTTCATTGTAATTGTTTTCAAAGATAAAAGCCTAATTTTTAAAATCAAAGCACATAACATTTTTTCTCTCTCTCTTTCTTTTTTTAAAGGCTCAAAATTGTATATCTAGTGACTGTCCATTCAGTAAATATGCTGAATGTTTCATACTTAATAGATATAAATTTTAGTTTCCCTAATGTAATTTTTACTATTTTTTTATTTAATTTTTGCGACTGTGTTATTCAACTACTATTATAATTTTGCTTGTCTGTTACTTAACATGGGTGATAAGCTATTTTATTTATTTTTACCCAAAATTTCCAATGTAATGAATTACTGGTTATCCAAATTTCATTAAATGACTGGGAAGTGTTTGTTAACCAATCTTAGAAAACTTAATTTTTCAAAAGTACATACATATTTTATTTGCAATGCTGTAGTTTCCAAACAGAAATAAAAATTGTAATAATTATTAAAAACCTATTTTACTAACAAACCGATATCAAATTACAATGTGAGGACTTACTGGTTATTAAATTTTTTCAATGATTTTCTGTTCAAAAGATGTTTTATGTATATTTTTAATTATTTTTTATTGCTTGATTCATACTTTTATATTTTTCCAATTATTCATTTCAATTTGCTAGCTAGTCAGAATAAACTATTTTCTTCCTATCATCTAAAAGAGACATGACCAGTAAATTTGATTTGTTATAATTATTAAATTAAATTTGATTTGATTTGTTGCAATTATAATATGTATTTAGTTAGTGATAAATTTATTAAAATTATTTAAATATAGTGTTTCAGTCATGTTTAATTTACAAATGTACCATTAATATTTTAATTAAGAGTTTATGCTGTCATTATTTTTGCAATGATTTTACAAATTCTTCAATACATTATTCTTATTATATAATTATCTATTTATTATAGGAATGTTTGGCATTTATACTGTTAGATAACTTAAGCTCTGTCATAATGTTTTCTATCTTTTATTTTTTTATAGATTATTTATTAATCCTATGCAGTAAAACAATTTTTGTCTCATATTTGTGAATATAGTCGTAGTAATCTGATGATTACTACCAATATCTTAGTAGTCTTTTTGGAGTTTTATGCTTAATAAATGCACTTGTAATTTTGAATGTATTATAAATTGATAAGTTTTTAATACATGAGTCACAATTTATATGGATGAAAAGGTTTTACCACTTGATTCTTTCTTAAATGTGTTTTTCTCTGCCTTTTTATTATTTTTAAGAGAGTTTAGTGTCCCTTTTTTTTTGTCTTTATTTATATTTATCAGATTAAAACTAAAAATTATTTTTCTCTCGAATGTTTTGTTTATGTTGCTGAACAAGTATATTTTAAATTAGAAAGCCAGTGTTTATTACTAATATTGCCAGTTTCATTTACTGCAACATTTAATATTTTAACCACTTAAATAGTTAATGGCATTTTTACGTATGTTTATATTAACTCGCTACAAAATCTTGCTTTCCAAATTTTGACTTCTTTCCAACTAAATAGAACTCTCAAATTTTTCATGAAATCAGTGACTGATGACTGTGAAAACTTCAATAATTTACAGAGTGTGACAATTAAAATTTATCGTCATTTTATATCCAATTAGATTTTAGTAAAGCTGAAATTTTAACTACCTTTCTCAACAGACTTTGCTCAAATCTCATATGCAGCTCAGTGCTTGCTAATTGCTGTTAGAAATTTATCACCAACGTTTGACCAGTGAAAGCACCAGTGAAAAAATTAAATAGAAGAATATAATAAAATCAAAACTTTCTCAATTAGATTTTTGTCATTGATTTATATGTAAATACAATCTTGATATTTAATGATTTAAGTATGTATAAAACTTGGCTTCGGAAAAAAGTTCAGAAGAAAATGCTTCTAAATAAATAACATGGTCCATAGCATTTTTAAAAAATGCTTAAAGGTGCTTATTTTTGATTTTTGTTTTTTAAAAGCCCTTAAATGTGCTTTTTTCATGGCGTCTTTAAAAAGTGCTTAATTTTCCAATTTCCGAAATGAGATTTTTATTTCATTTCACAAGATATTCTCAATGTCAGGCTTCATTTTCCACCCTCTGAAATCGAACCGAAAAATCTCTCGGTCTTCTTATGGTGGCCAATATAATCAAGAAAAGAGTTCTTTGTCAGAAACTAGTTATTTTATCATGATTATGTAAAGTCTTTGAAAATTATTTTGCATTTTGTCATATAGTGCTTTAAAGGTGCTTATTTTTTGTTCAGAGATTTGGCTTCGCACCCTGAATAAGCCTGGCCAAAAAAAAAAAAATTCTTTTAACTTTTTTTTAAACAGTATGTATGAATAAGATTCTATCTATATGGACTTTTTTGACAGAATTGTTTGATAAGAAAATGCAAACAAAAGTTAGCTTATGTATTAGATATAAAGTTGTTAAAACTGAGTATTTTATTTTGATTTTTTGATGTATTTTTTTAATATGAAATTACAGAGATGTTTGTTGATTATTTTTATTTGTTTATTAATATTATTTTTGAGGTAATATTTAGAGTAAACAGTTATTCTAGCCCATTATTTTTTTATTTCCCTTCATATCAAAAATATAATGCAAAATATCTCAGTATAATATTGTGTTCTATATAGATAACTCTTAGTAGGAATCATGAAGCATTTAAATTCACGAAAAGCATTTTATATAATCAACATGCTATTTAACGTACATGTATCCATTTTAACATATAATTAATTTCAAATTCTATTTCTTGCTATTCGTAGTTTGATGTGGATGTGATTCAAAATTTATTGATGAAATATGCGAATAAACCAGATCTGAAAAGAAAAAACATGAAAGTTATTTATGATGTTGTGAAGCAGTAAGTATAAAAATTTTTGATTAATGCAATTAATTAATTAATTTTGCTTAATACAATTAATTAATTTAAATGGTTCCATGTTTTTCTAAACTTATTTAAATAGCTCATTGCTGAAGAGTGAGTGAGTAAAGATTTTCATAGAGTATGTAATGATTTTTTATTGATTTTTTCTGATGTTGAAAATAAAGTATAGAAACAGGAAGGACCCTGGAATTATCTGGAAATTTTATTTTGTCTCTAAAGGAACTGGAAATAGTCAGGAAAATGTGCAATTTAAAAAAATAAATAAATGAATCCTGAAAAATTCCTGCATTATTCCTAGGAAATAACCAGTCTCAGAATTGTCAGTAACAGTAATCAGTTATTGAAATTTTAGTTAAGTAATTCTAACATCTATTATACAGTTATTTGTTATAAACATCTAACATTTTAGTCAGGGTTGCAAGAAACCCGGGTTTTTCCAGAAAAATCCGACCCGGGTACGTTTTATTGGGCTTTTCTGGGTTCTATTGGGTTTTTCATGTTTTATTTCATTTTTTTTCAAAAGAGAGGGCAGGGATAAGTACCTTATTTTAAAAAAGCTTATATTAATAATTAAGTTTAATTTTATGAATTGACTTAACATGTAGGTAATTAATACATAAATTGGTAAAGTACATAAAAGTTTCTTCTGACATCATGATACAAAATGTTATATGTACTCACATACATCACACATTTTAAATTTTTTTTAACATAGAATTATTTTTTATTTCTATTTTATTCTTAAAAAATATCCGAGGAAATAATTTTTTTTGCATGGAAAGTGAATCAAAGGCACTGTCTAATCAATGGCCATACAGTCAAATCTAGTTAGCAACACAAAACACAGTTTTTTCACCATAGGTTTTTTTTTTTTAAGGCTAGACTACATATATATTTCAATAGAATGATAGCTCTTTAACATAACAGATGATAAAAAAGAAATCAATTTTAGAGAAACCCAGTAAAACCCACTTTAGTGTGGGTTTTACTGGGTAGGTGGGTTTTTTGCAACCCTGATTTTAGTGAAACTTCCATGCTTCTATCCTCATTCAATGATATTTCTTGTTCACAAAATGTAATACTTGACATTACAAATAAAAAATCAAAGTTGTCTGATGAAAAATTGCATGGTATAGATAAAATATGGTTTGGATTTTCATTTTTAAATTTTCTTGATATATCTAGAAAAGTCAAGGAGTTTTTTTTTTTTTTTTTAATTAAGTGGGGAAACTTCTAAAATGGTAAAAACTGCTTAAATGGTTAAAAAAAATAATAAGATTTCAGAATTATTTTTATAGACAAAAATACAACTTTAAAATACAACAGACTTTTTCTTGATGCAAACACGATGCAAATTTTTTATATATGTGTTGCTCCTAAGTGCAGAAATCTGTTATTCTGCAGATCATGTAAATAATGTAAGAATAATTAAGGTAATATGTTGAAGTGCTAAAAAATAGTATCATTTCTCGTGTTACCTATGTGTGCAATCTGTGAATATCCTTGATAATATGCTCAATATTTCCCCCTAGGCAATCATTAATCTGCTTATTAATTACTGCTTATTGCTTATTACTCAGTGAAATATAAATAAGGTTATTGCTGGTAGCAACTAGGGTTGTGTCGGGTACCCCCGCCCACTGTCAATTTCATATGTATAGAATATTTTTTCATGTCAATGGACCATCGGACATTAATTGTTATATTATAAAAAGATTATTTTCAAAGTTTGATGTTGAACACAGTTGGATACATGTTGAATACAGAATAAATGAGGTTTATCTATTGTCAATACGTTGGTCATTTTCTTTTCCACCTGAAAAAACAGTAAAAAAAAACTAATTTTTGTAACTTGGCGGGGCTACCTGACACATTTTAAAAAGAGCTGAAAAACATGTTTTTTTAAATTTCTATTTTTTTAAGTTAAACTATTCTTTTTTGGTTTATTCTTTTTGCATTATTTAATTAGGTGATAAAACAATAGAAATATGCAAAAATATTGATTAATACTCAATATTATACAGAAATATAAGCAATACTCCTTAAGTAGGCTACCCGACGCTCCCTTACATTTCTTTACACTTAAATTTTTATATCGTTATTTATTTGTTTTTCAATATCTAAAGAATATAAGTTAATACAATCATCTCAATTGTAGTTGATAGAATCAATCAGTAAGCAATATATTATACAATAGTATGAAACATTTCAAAAAAATTATTACAACTTAGCAGGGCTGATTGTGCTCCGGTAAAAATCCGGATTTTTCGCTAGCAGTGATCCGGAAGTTTCCGGAGATCGAAGGTCCAGACGTTTCAAAAAATCATTGATCGCAGAAGTTTCCGAAAATCAAATTTTCAAAGGTGGAACTTAAAAACACAAGTTATTTGTTTGTAAGGGAGAGCCAGATACTTTATAAGCTTATATTCATGATTAATATTCATTTTTTATCAGTAAATAGTTGTTATAATCATAAACTCAAGAAAGAAAGACATATTTGTAAATTTTAATTACTTCTCCAGGTCATCATAGGTATATGTAAATGGTATAGGTATGTGTAAAATTTTAAATATATTTTAAGTAAACCAAGAAATATTGAGAAAAAGGGGGAAAAAAACTTGCTTAAATTTTTTTCTAATTTTTCAATTTAAACTGTTTTTTTTTTTTAAACTCAAGAAATTTTCCGGAATTTTGACTTGGGCTCACAATCACCCCTGACTTAGGAAATAAATCAAGCATTTATTTATATTTTGAATATTTATTTATAAATGAGGGGAACTGACTTTTGAATTTTGATAAAGAAGCTGCTAATATGCACTAAAAGGCATGAAACTCTTTCACACTTTAATGGATTACCTTTATTAATCTGCTGATTAACTAAGTAATATGCCTACAATGGCCTTTTAACTTTAGTAATAACTACGACAGATCTGTTTTAATAAGGCTTTTGACTTTTCATATGCTTTATCCAAAGACTTGAATAGCTCTATTTAAACACTATTCATAACTCTATTCAAACTCGCACATAATTTACACACTGTCCATGCAAACACACCTTGCCGAAGGCAAACTATTATAATTACATCTGATTTAAAAATATGTCTGTAAATCTTGAGCCATGGCATAAAAAGAGGCGATATGCTTCAGCATTTGATAAATCTGCTTCATGGTGGCGTCCGCCCAGATAGCTGTAAATAAAAATCCCAACAGTGTTTGACTAGTAACGACTGTTGATCATCGAAATTCATGTCGATTGACAAAAAGTTACAACGTACACAAAATAATTGGTGTAACTTCAAACATCCTTAGAATAGTGCCATTTTTTTTTACAAATCAGTTTTTTATTAGCATTGTCTAAATATTACATGGCTCATAGCAATCAATGTTTGTGGGACACACACCTAGTTTGCGCTTACAAGAGTCAGATTCATCTGAATCACTAAACTTAAGAAGAAAGAAAATTAGAAAAGAAAATGCTATGACTGTTAAATGTGTTTTTTACATTTCTATCTTATTTTGTTGTTTTGCTTTATTTATTTCTCTTTTGACATGAATTAGATATACACTGGTTATCATAAATTAAGGAAAATTCACAAAAATCGCGATAACTCAAGAAATTACACATGGAATTTTATGAAACTTACCCACAATATACAACACATAGTAAGGTATTAAACAACATAAAAAGAAATTATCAGACATTAATAGTAGTATAGAAATTAGCACATGTATAAAATAAACAAATTGGAAGTATCGGTTTGCAATAGAAAAAGTACCTTTAATATGGAATATGATTGCCTCTAGAAGCAATACAGCACAAACAGCGATGTGTGATGCTTTCAATTATGCGGTCTATCAGTTCAATAGGAAGTGAGAGCCATTGCTCTTGTAAAGCAGTTGCAAGCGTGGCAAGGGTCTGAGGGGGCGGATTGATGGCAGATACACGCCTCCCTAGAGCATCCCAAACGTGCTCGATAGGATTCAAGTCCGGGGATCGAGCTGGCCACTCCATGCGAGTAATTGTTTCCTGTTGAAGATAATCATCAACAATGCGAGCTCTGTGTGGTCTTGCATTATCGTCCTGTAACAGGAAGCAATCACCAATTGCCCCGGCATATGGGCGCACATAAGCATCAAGGATGTTGTCTCGATAAACCTGAGCATTCACGGTTCCCCTTGGAAAGACATGGAGGTATGTGCGCCCTCCTAAGGATATGCCTCCCCAAACACAGACACTGCCTCTTCCGTATGCATCTCTTTCACGGATGTTTGATGGATGATAACGGGTCCCAGGTTCTCTCCATATCAAATAACGTCTACTGTCACTTTCTAGACTAAACCTGGACTCATCCGTAAAGAGAACAGGCCTCCATTGATCTGACGTCCAGTGGACATGTTGTCGGGCCCACTGCAAACGGTCTCTCCTATGGC
Source organism: Parasteatoda tepidariorum (assembly GCF_982258835.1). Taxonomy (NCBI): domain Eukaryota; kingdom Metazoa; phylum Arthropoda; class Arachnida; order Araneae; family Theridiidae; genus Parasteatoda; species Parasteatoda tepidariorum. Next base: position 85,671,052 of record NC_141763.1, read on the forward strand.
GTGATGTGAGCGGCACGCAAATGGCTGGTCGTCTCGCATACAGACCACCTTCGTGGAGCCTTCTGCGCACAGTTGACGTTGACACCAACCTTCCGGTGGCTGCAGCAAGAGAGGATCTAAGATGTGTCGGAGTAGTGGTTCTATTCCTGCGTGCACTTAATGTCAAATATCGGTCATCGGCACTGGTCGTAACAGTTGGCCGTCCTTGACTGAACCTCCTAGATGCCGAATCTGTGGTTTGAAATTGCCTCCAAAGTCTATGAACCACAGATGGACTCACATTTAGCCATCTGGCCACTTCTGATTGACTCTGCCCTGCCTCTAGTCTCCCGATGGCTCTCCATCGTAGTTCTTCAGGCAAATGATGCCTAGAGGTCATTATTACGAATTGGCTATCTCAGATTTTCAATGTCGCAATCACAGTAAAATTTGTGTGCTTTCTCTCAAACTTGGACTTTTATGCTCCAGGCAGATGACGTAAGCCGAGTGCAGCGCCACTAATTTGCATATTGCAATTTTACTCAGCTACTCTTAGTGGACAACATATGCAAATTTTGCACGGTTTGGCTTACTTTTGAAAGAGTTATCGCTATTTTTGTGATTTTTCCTTAATTTATGATAACCAGTGTATATACCTGCCTAGTCTCCTGTTTTTTAACAAAGACTCCTATATTTTACAACTATCTCCTTTTTACCTGTATATTATTAAATTTCACCATAGTTGTCAAAGAAAATAATAAAAATTAAAAAAAAAATTTTTTTGGTGATAAAATATCCACTTAATGGCAAAAATACTTCTCTTAATCCTCAAAAGACAATGCTATTGCCAGTACTACAGTATGTTGAGTGTTTATAGTTTAAGTAATTATAAATAATGGTTTAAATTTTTTTTCTTTAGATTAAAATTTATATACATATATTTTACTTCGCTAAATGTACATGCTTATATTATTTCCAAATTTGAATTTCTCTTTTTGACTTACATGATTAGGCATGTATCAAAATTTTACTATAGCCCAAAAATGTCCCTTGTAAAATCTTCGTTATTTTATTTTTCGAATGTTGACCGGTATGGATGACAGTACAGTCACATTCTGTAACTGTCAATGTACACACATAGTAGAAAGAAAAAAAAACTTCAAATAAGTTTGTAAATTATTGAAATGTTTTCTTTTTGTGCAAAACAATTTCACAATTTTTTATTTTATTTTTTATACCTATCCTTTTGATAAAAACATTTCCAAATAATCTGTTCTGATAAGAATGGAGAAAAGAAAAGTTTGTACATATTCTCTTCATTTTTTTTTTTTTTTTTAACTAAAGCAGAATGAAAAGATGGAGAGTTCTTGCTAGATTTGATTCAATTAATAGATTTGTTAAGCAATTTTCTTATAAATTTTGCTTTACTGTTTTTAAAATATTAACTCGCCTCACTATAGTCATGTCCTTTACTACAGCAACCAAACCAGCAGTTTGAAACCTAACAAAAAATGACCTTTTGTACCCTAATAGAAATTTAATTTTGCATTTTTTAGCAATAGTTTTTTTTTTATGAAAAGTTTAATAGTTACTAACTAATTTTTAAAAAAAATATAAATAAAATATCAGTTCTTGATTTAGTTTAGAGTTATATTTTCATTCATTTTGCTCTAGGTTTGAAGACTATAAAAATGGTATTTCACAAGAGGATCGATTGTTTGCTGACCAGGGTCCAGCTCGCAAATTAAGAAAACGTGCAATAGAGAAAGCTGCTTTGGCTCTTGTTGAGGAAGAGATGGCCGAGAAGGCAGAAAAGTCTGTGAAGAAAAGAAAAAAAATTCAAAATGTTATTGATTTGTAAAGTGTGTTGCTTGGGTTTTGAATGTAAATATATTTACCTTGTTTGTATATATTTATTTTTAAGATCTTACTGTTATGTTTGTGTAAATCATCCTCATTAAACCTTCATTAAAATTTTTGTTGTACACTTAATTTGAGTTCAAATTTCATTTGATATTTACATTTAAATTGAGTGTTAAAGGTTGGGGCCCTTTTTTGATTTTGTCACTGGAAAAATGGAGAGTATTTTGTATGAATGTTTCACCTGCTAGATTTTCTACACTCAGAACAGAGAAAGTTGGGGATTTTAATTAAAATACTTGAAAATCAAAGAAAGGCATTAATTTGAGGAAGGCAAATCCAATGTTTTTCATTTTGTATTTTTTTTTTCAGAAAAAGAAAAAATTGGAAGTTATTTTTTTGTTATTGAATTTTTTTCTTTCTTCAGCTTTTCAAAATAGTTTTCTTCAATATCTTGACAATCTTTTCTGGGCCAAGGCCTTCTTCTGAATATTTTTCTTTTCTGCTCTCTTTTACACCTTTAGTCAACCCACCTGTCTAGGTCTGCCTCTGTTTCATATTCCAATCGGTTTTGAGATGAACGACTCTGGATGCTATGCGAAGTCAGATTTAGGTTTAAGCGAAACAATTATTCATCATTGAAATTTCTTTCATTTACGAAATCAATTATTGAAAAATTCTTGAATATGAATGGAAAAAAACAATTCATTTTTTTTTCTTTTTTGATTTTATTCTTTAGTACAAATATAATTCTAAAAATCTAACAGATTTCTTTTAGTAACTTTCTGTTTTTTTTCTAATTAATAAATACCAAAATATATTTTTGCTTTTAATAAGAGCATGAGAAAAAAAATATATATGAACACCGGTGTCCCACATGCATCAAAGGGATGAACAGTCTTGTCTTAAAAGTTAAACTGGGCTTTAGAATTGACAAATAAATATTTTAAATGTTATACATCTTTTACCAATTTGGCAAGATTTTCCCCCCTAGATGAAAAATATCAAAATGAATGAATCTCAATATTTGAAAATTTTTATGAACATTTAATGCAGCATTGTAGTAACTTCTTAAATATTAACTTTGACCACAAACTGTTTGCTTTCTCACAAATCTGGCTTTTTTTTCCATATGGGTGTTAAGCACCATTTTCCGAATTTGTCTAGAAGGTCAGGGCTGAAGAGAATGAATGGAAGGGCTAGTCCACTCCTTTGAAAAGACTATCCCCCGCCAAACAGCTGATTTTCTCCTGTGACATCACGGCGGCCCAAAGCTTGAACTTTTACTTCAAGAACGGAGCGGTCGGTCTAACTAATATTGGTGTATTACTTTTCGTGACATATTCCAAGACATACGTTGTTTTCTATAATGATTTTGCTCAGTTTTTTTAAGTGATTTACCAAAGTTTAAAATTTTTAACAAAATCCCAGTTTGTGCGATTGCAACTTGCAAAAATTCTGATAGAAACACAAAATGAAAATATATAATTTCCCACGTGTTCCCTAAAGTAAATGAACAACTACGTAAAAAATGTATTCAACGTTGCAAACGAAGTGGCCGAGTTAATATAAAATATGCAGTAAGTATTTCTTGAAAGAAGATATGAGAAATCATTTGCTTGGATTGCTGATTAGAATGATTTTAAAACCTATTGCAATACCGAGAGTAAATTTTTGCATGACTTAAATAACTGCATTCCTATGTCTTGAGATAAATGCCTTAATTTGGAAAATAAAATGATCAATTCACAGGAAAAAGAAAGACTCAATTGTTTTGCTGGTTATAAAGCATTTCGCCTTAAAAATATTGATTCAAAATTAGGAATACCATCTTCTCAGCAATATGGAAAGTATAAATCTCTTATCTAAGGGAGGATTAATTCTTCCGTCAGCAGCATGGATGGAAGTGTGTCAGGAATGTGAGAATATTTTTCAAAGTGAGCATGGGACATCTTACAGAAAATCAAAAATTGTCATCAAAGAACTTATAAATGAATTAAAGGGACGATATCCCGCAGTGAATAAAACATCAATACTTTCTTGTCCTTTAAGAATTCTCTATCTAAATAGAAACCGCCCTGTTACTTCAAGAAATAACTGAAATGAAAAGTATAAAGAATTAATATTTAAAATTTTCCTTATTTCATACCATATTTTTTAATGTAGTTATTCTAAATATTTATGATTTATTTTTTTAAAATTATATCCTCTTAAATTTAAGTATCAATAAGTAATTGCAAAATTTCTAATATTATTATGAACCTAAATTATTATTTTGTTTCAGTAATTGACTTTTAAGGTTGTTTCCTACAAATTGTCATTAACAGCATATTTTAAAATCATGATTCTAACTTTAAGCCAACTTTACAAATTATTATTAGCAAGCAATATGTAACTAAAAAGTGTCGATATATTCTTTGATTTTTCTTAATAATGAAATCAAAAACTGAAAATTTTAAAATAAAGTATTTATAGTGTCATTTATGACAACTACTAAAGTATTTTTATTAGTTTAAAATGGTAATTTTTATTTACATTGTGGCCAAGAAAAATTTTTTGAACAGAAATAATGTGTTAACTGTGTAAAATTTGAAAGCTAAGATCAAAAAAAAGTTCGTACTTATTTTTGCAGAGAGAATGATGCAAAGTTTTTATAATATATTAGGTTGCGATCTCCAAGATCTGTGTGCGGCGTGACGTCAGCTCTAAGAGAGGAATGAACAAACCCTTCTTTCTTTTCTTTAGCCCTGACAGAGGGTGCTGCCTAAACTTGGCCTAACAGCTATGAATAGCTTGTGAACTTACAGCAGTTATAGAAATAGTATTATTCCCAAAATAAAACTTTAGTTACAGCAGAGCCTTTGTAAAACATCATTTCACTTTAACGCTTATTAACAAGTGTTTCTCAAATGAAAAAAGCATAAGTAAAATGAGTGCATTATTCATTATATCTCTAGTGTTATCTATTTTAATCTCAATTTCTCGGAAACTATTCGAATGATTTCTGTCAAATTTTGCATTGTTTAAAAAAATTGTACACCTTTCTATTCAAATTTTTTTCGCCTATAATTAAATTTAAATAAATATTTAGTGAAAGTTATCTTTTGTATAGAATTATCTTTGCATAAACGAACTTTATAATTGTGTGCAAAAATGTTTCAATTCGCTTCAAAAGTTCTCGAGATATGTCGAAATACGCAAGAAGTAAAATTAATACTAAGTCATCCATGACCAAACTAGTGGGACCATATTTCCTAGAATGTCGTTACCCCCTATATGTTCGGAATCCGAAACCATCGAAAAAAAAAGGTTTGTTTATCTGTTTTTGTGTTTGATTTTGTAACTTAAAATATCGTTTCCACAAATTAATTAGCATATTTGAGTTTCCCCCACAAAACTATTAAGTTAGAGCTCTAGAATGTGAAGATGTGATCATTGAATTAAAAGTTATTCAGAGTAATCCTTTTTTAATTTAAAATTTTTTGTGTGCACTGTATATAGATAAGATAGAACTGTGGAATTAACAATAAAGTTTATGCCGTCATTTGCAAATTCCAGGAAATTTATAAAACCAGCCTGATATTTCAGGTTTTTTATTATCTCCTGAATGGTGTGTGGTTATCCAGAGGCAAGAAAATTTTCCTATTTGTTTAATTTGCTTTATAATCATGCCAAAGCAACCAAAGTGTTTTTTATACCTTGTACCTTATTCTCTGATTAATATGAGTAATTTTGATCATTGGTGCACTTTCCTTTCTTCTAATAATCCCTGTATATAAAGAGCCACAAGATGATCAGAGAAAGTAATGTTTTGGATAAAACTTTTAATCTTTCAACAAATCTGGAAAATAACCATTTTGATATCTACATTAACAATAAGTAGTGGAAATAAATAATGTTTAACATTCATTAATAGCCGATCGGCCTGTGTAAGGGTCAGAGAACTAACCTTGCATCCGAAAGGTTCTGGGTTCGAATCCCGGCGAGGCATGGATGTTCTTTCCTCCTCTGTACTATCTGTCCTCACTGTAGGAGATAATGTTGGCCCACGGCCCACCTAATATGGTGGCCAACAAATCTGCCCTTCAGATGCCTGTATGACGTAAGTCATTCCCCAGGCGGGCATTGGAAAAAAAAAACATCCATTAATATAATTTATTCTAATAAATCTGTGACAACATGGTTGAATTTTCTTAAATTTATAAAATGAGAATTATAATTTGTGTGAGACATTAGTTTTAACAATTTCACGCTTCAAGATTTTTCTTTGCATGCAATGTTTGCAACTCAACAATATTATTCACTAGGTCGGTATATATGGTATAGTCGGTATTGTGAATAACAGTATTATTCACTATTGTTTTTAAAAATGAGCTTTCTGTGTATATTTATTTTGTTTTTAAATCGCAAGTAGGACCCCCCCCCCCCCCCCGCTGGATCCGCCACTGGTCCTTCGCGAAAATTCGATTGTTAAATCAGAAATTGCTCAGGGTATTTCGTTTATTTATCATTATCTTTTTATTTTTGCGCACTGCAGTTTCCCACATACCTTCATAATTCCATGTTTCTAAGTTTTACAGTTGTTGAGAGAAAAAAAAAATGCCTTACAGGCAAAAGAAGTACTAAAAAATTCGCGGCAGGTAAACCACTTAAAAATGCAATAACTTTCGAATAAATTAAAAATTCGAAAAGGACTCAGTGTTAAGTTCACAAACAAATATGGATCTTTCAGTAAGCTGAATTTCAGCTGCGTAGTAGAATTCCTACGGTCTGTAGCACTGCTCTTATATGATATTTTTCTTACAAGTTTAACAGTTAATCATGCTCAAACTAGTAACCTATCAAACTAATAATTATGTTAAGTTTTTCTTCCCATTGTACACACTGTACGTTTTTCTACAAGCTTTCGCAATTTTCAGTTGATAAGTCTTTTCGTTTTTGCGCAACAAAACAAAAAGTAAAATTAAGTTGAACACCCATAACAGTGATCGCAGTCGTTACGATTTTCTTATATGAAAAGATAAAAAAAAAAATAATAAAAAAATACGAGAGAGAGAGAACTGAGAGTATTTATAGAATAATGTGACAAGTGGAGGACTTTTTTATTTTTGCGAACGTGCAAACGATAAAATAAAACTTTTGAGAGCTATGTTCTAAATTAAATGAAAGTAACAAGTTAAAAAAAATCCTACTGCTGTAAAACATATCAAAAACAAAATTGTTGTTAATTGATATCATCATATCAGAAAGAACTGCTTTTTAATTTTAAGAATATTGTTTCAAGTGGAAACATTTTTCATTTTTATCTGAGTACAAACGATAAAGAGAAAACTTCTTTCGAAAGCAATGGTATCCAAATTCACTCCACTGATTTCTTTATCCAATATTGTCAGTTTTCGTTATCGTTTGTGTTGTGGAAGATGAAGGAACGACTGCACTAAGCAGCGATCGTCAGCAAGCTTGCAAACTCAAGTGAAGCGAGAAAAAATAGCTTTGGGGGGAATGAAAAAATGAAAAGAATCTTCTACTAAAAGCTTCTAGTTTGAGAAGAAAAAAATGCTTAGTCAGCGAAGTGCCCAGTGGAATAAAAAATAGCCTTCTGGCTCTCGCCAACCTGTCATGTAAACAGGGGTAATTGCGTACTTTTTGTCGAAACAGTTTCACATTTGCTTGTTTTTTATCGCCAAGAAAGAAAAGTGTAGATTAATGACTCGAAAAGCACCACAAAGAAAAACAATGAAAATTAATTTTGTTGAAATTGTTTTTCCCTGGTTATTTTCAATCATTCCTGAAGTATAACTGGAAACTATTACTTAAGATTGTTAAAATTTTCCTATAAAAAGTAATTCAACTAAATTAATAGTAATTCTCCTTACTGATAATAATTTCCTTATGTAGTAGATAATTTTCATATATAGATGATGGTTGGTAATTTTCATAGATATTTATGACCAAGAAAAAATAAGTTTAAAAAGTACCAAAATAGTAATAATATTAATAATAATAAAAAATATCAATAATTTTGCCCGAATTGTGCTTTCATAAGTCGATTTTGAATCTGATTGTAAAAATTTCTCTACCAGGAGTAATACACCTTAATGCAGTTTTTAACATGATTATAATTTTAAAGGTATTTCATGGACTGTTGTATTTTGAATTTGAGTCTCAAATGATTTAAGTTTCTAATAAAATTTGTATGAAGGGAATCATTTCACATTTTTTGATTGAAAATCAAATCTTTCAATTTTTGCTTCTAAATAAAGTTCAAACTCTAATGATTCTCTAAAATATTTATTAAGCCTCGTTAGAAATATTTTTTTTAAATACTAATTATTTTCTTTGACAAACTTTTCTTTTTGACTGCTTTTTATCAAAATTGTAAATTTCACCGTAAAAAGACAAAAATCTTTTTCTAACATTTCACTGTTTATAAAGTATTTAAGATACCATATTCTATTGCTCTAAGATACACCGTGGCTATCTTAGAACAAATCTCACCTCTTACACTTTTTTTAAACAAATCCAATAAAAATTTTCAACCAAAACATAGTTCAAAAAACTGATATTAATAGATTTGGAATAATTTTTGATGTTTTTCTTTATTCGAAGCTCCGTGCAGAATCAATCAAACGATGTTTTAAAAATGTCCTAACTTTTTTTTAAAGTAATTTTAATGTACTTTATAAATTCATTGAGCCAATGTATCTTTTTAAAAAGAATGAAATTAAATATAAATTTTATTGATTAATAATCGAATGCCCAATATGATTTTTGTCAATTTTTCTGCGATAGTCTTTTTTTTTTCCATGCGCATTTAAGGTCCGCCTTTTTAGAATATTCAGTAGATCTCCTTTTTTCATTTAATAAAAAACTGGTTTTAGAAACAAACACCACGACATCCTTTCGGCAATAAGATGTCTCTGTACATTAATTTAGAAGTAATTTGGGAAACTTATTGAGTACCTATTTCGAAATACTATTGTCAAAGACAACTAAACGAAATGAAAGATGTTTAATACAAACACTTTCAAGTTTTATCCGACTTTGAGACAGATTTTGATTGTCTTAATCATACTTTTCTCGTTAATGATTCGTAGGATTTTGACACTAGTTTTTATTTATTTATTTATTTATAGTTTAAATATCATTTCACGTTCTTTGATGTACAGTGCATAAAATAAAAATGGAATACCTTAATAACTTATGCTCCAGTGTTCAAAATTTCAAGTACTGAGAGGTAATCGATTTTAATAGTTCGAGAGCCTGAACTTAAATATGCCTATTTGAAGACGATATTTTGAAAAAAAAAATCACGAACAAAAAATTTTCTTCTTTGAATAAAAATTTTTATAATTCGTGTTTCGGATTTGGATTCCTGATCTTTGAAATATGAGAGTAATGGTCTCACTAGTTTGGTTAGGAGTGGCGGTTGCATAAGTTTTGACAACTTAGTGCTACTTTCACTTTTTGCGTATTTCGCAATTTTTAAATTTTTTTATTTTCCGAGAACTATTTGACCAATTTCCACCAAATTTTTCATTTTGTTATTTAAAATTACGAAAATTAAATTGCAGTAAAAATTTTATAGATTTGATTTAATTTTTTTAAATCATTATTAAATTAAATTATAAAAGAATAATAAATAATTCGTATGAAATACTTTTTTACATGGAATCATGGTTTATAATTGTACATTTCTGGATCATGGTTCATAATTGTACGAAAAAATTTGCGATTTGAAAAAAACTCAATAGATATGACAAAATACACAAAATTGGAAGTTAGCTTTAAAAGGGCTGGAAGTTTAAACTTTCCACCACTTTCGTGATTTACTAAGGGGAACCATATTTTCGAAATCCCGATCTTCCCCCCCAAATCATATTCCACCAGGGGGGATGGAAAGGTACGCATATTCTGAGAAAATGCAGAATACCAAACAAATGTTGTTTTAAAAATGTTCAATCAAACCTTTTTCTTTTTTTACGCAATTTTGATGCACATTAAAAACTCATTTTACCAATATATCTTTTAAAAAGGATAAAATGAAATATAACTTTTATTGATTAATGTTAAGGAGATCCATTTTTTCGAAATCTCGATCGCCCTCCCCCAAATCCAAATCCACAGAGGGAGAATGGTACGCATATCCTGAGAAAATGAATTTTAATTCAAACTATCTCCCGTTCTATTTAATTTTATTTTATAACCGTCGTTGAACAGCAGACCCAATACTGAGATTACGACTACCAATGTTCAACTTCACAGCCTTGTAATTTTAAACCAAATCCAGAAGATAAATGAACTTCTGAATCAAGCTGTGGAAAAAAATTTGCCTTCGTGGAGGAGTTTTTGATGGAACTAACCCGCATTTGCTTTACACGGAGGGCATAACCTCAATGAAACTAAACCTCTCATGGTTAGCCTGCCGGAAAGGGGAACCCATGATCCGTCTACCACTGCGGATATTACAGTCGTGGTCAGTGCGAGACAGATGCGGCGTTCGTATCAACCAGCCATCGTTGGGATACAAATCTGGGTCACCTCATTGGGAGGCCAGAGCTGTATCCCCTTAGCCACAACGGGCCTGCAGTGTTTATTAGCATCTTTAAGGTAAGACCTTCAAATCAATAAGGCTTGAATCTTAGATCAAAAGTTAAGGTATATTTTATTTTGCCTTAGTGGTTGGGGTACGGATGACCTTTGATTAGATCAATCGATTTCTTACGTTACGAAATCAAACTTAAAAACGTACTTTCTCTAACTAAATATACATTTTTTGACGGATTTGGATTTCTGATCCTAAAAATATGGGGCAGCAGCAATCTAAGAAATATACTCCTAATAGTTTAATCAAAGATCAAAAGTTAAGATTACTTTAATGTAAAGTTTTTTTTTTCTTCTTTTCTTTTTTTCGTATATCTTGGGAATTTTTTAAGCGAATAAAAAAGTTTTTGCACAAAGTTTTGCGTTATCCAAAGATAATTTCATGCAAAAAAATATTTTGTAATAATTTTTTTTTATTATTATTTTATTTCATAATAGTCGGAAAAATTATGAGTTGTAAGTGTTTCACGTCATTTTATAGAATGTAATTTTGCAAGGCAAAATGGAAAGTTTGAACGAAATTCGGTCGAATAGTGCGTGAGAAATTGAATTTTAAATGTACAATTTGTTTCAAGTAACCTTTTAGAAAATTTTATGGTATATAAATATTTCATTAAATGACTCTAGTGGATTTTGTTCATGACAAAATTGTGAAGAAATACAGTACAAAAATTACTACACTGTGCAAAAAAAAAAAAAGAAAAAAAAATGCTTAAAATTAAAATTTAGATTTATTTATGCAATAATTAAAAAAGTTAACTAAACTGTTAACTAATTTTAATTAGTTTATTATTTTTAAAAAAAGTTATTGCATTTACAAATTTTTTCTTCTGAGCTACATGGTTTTAATTTGAAAAAAAAAATCGAATTTTCAACCATTAAATTTCAGGAGAATATTTCTCTGCAGTTTTACAGATACATTCAACAAATTCCTTAAAATATTTCCAATTTCTTATTTTCCGTCTGTTTTTTATCCTTAATAAAAATATTATTTAAATTCAATAAAAGCAAACAATTCAAAGAAAGTAGAAAAATTTATTCAGTTGAAATTGTTAAAGTAATATGTTCTTGATAAAATCATTAAAAAAAAAGTAATTTAAGAACGACTGATGAAATCCCACGAAACTACATCGTGTAGTTGGATTCTAGAAGAAATCGGAATTCATTTGAAAAGAAGGCTTAGGGATTTTCCTCTTCAACAATGGGAAAAAACTTTGCAATATAAAGCAAATACTTCACTCATTCTTTTTACAAAACAAATGGGAGAAAAAGGCTCCTATTTTCTATTCTTATTTTCATCTAGTCTGACTGCTTGAAAAGAATTCTTTGTTTATTCAAAATTTAGAAAGAGAGGCAAAAAAATTAATAATGAAAATGCCAGGCGTTCTTAGGTCGGGAAAGAATGAAAAATATTTTCCAGGTGCTTTTTGAAAATGCTTATTGCATGTTTATTTTTGCCTTCATAGTAAATTAAAGGATCTTTTGACAGTATGGTAAAAATAGAAAGTTTAGTAGCATGCCCATTTCGGAATTTTGAGACATTAGAAAAATTTATTTAGGATATTTCATAAAAACCAATTTGTATCTCAATGCTTAAGAAATCATCTATATTTTTTACAAGTACAAAATTATAAGTCGCAACTTGCCTAACCTTTTCGGGACCGAGATCACGTGATTTTTCCTTCATTTTCTACGGTATTATTATTATCATATATAGCTCGTTCACCAGGAGTTGGCACTTGGCTCCGCCTTCATCACGTGGTATGCGACGATACTAGTTCGCTATTTTTGGGAGAAGGTTGTGAGCAATCCTGAACAATGTTGCTTATTTGGCGATCGTTTGGCAAAAATATTTATTTCGCAAACTTTATGTGCATTTTTTTAACAATAAATATTTAATAAATTTGATGATATTTTGCACCCTTTTTTTATGATATTTCTTTCTTTTGAGTGAATAGTTTGTCCTTTATGAGACATTTCGCTGGGAGAACAGCAGTTTTTAAATTTAAACTATATTTAATTAGCAAGTGTAACAAAAGGTATAATAACAGATGATAAAGCAAAGTAAGTGACTGAAAAAGAATTCACTTTTTGTGTTTGGCGCAAATTAAGGGTTGTCTCAATTTCAACAACGGAGATGTTTCTCTTCTAACTCCCGCGCTGAAATGAACTCTCCGTCCCAGACGGTGGAGCCAAGTCTCAACTTCTGGTGAACGAACTATATTAAATGAGCCTTTCTGACTCCAGCAGTCCAAGATCCCGCACAGACGTGATCTAGGTAATCTCGTATCAGTACGTATACGCACTCGTTATTACGTATAATTACTCGTTATTACGTATATCTGCTGCATTATTATTATCATATATAAAATGCGAATTTCTGACTCCAGCAGTTCAAGATCACATGGACGTGATCTCGGTAATCTCGTACTAGTACGTATACGTACTCGTTATTACGTATAATTACTCGTTATTACGTATATCTTCTGGATTATTATTATCATCTATAAAACGAGCTGACTCCAATAGTCCAGGATCACATGAACGTGATCTCGGTAATTTTGTATTAGTACGCATACATACTCGTTATTACGTATATCTGTTGGATTATTATTATCATATATAAAATGCTCCTTTCTGACTCCAGCAGTTCAAGATCACATGGACGTGATCTCGGTCGTATTGGTACGTACGTACTCTTTATTACGTATACTCTCGGAGTCTGTGGGCCTGGTAAAACGCTTTTTTCTCATTCTGCTGGAAATGCTAAATGAAATAGATCTCCAATATCATCTTATGAAGATCAAAACTTTTTTTGTTCCTGTTGACATGACTATCGTACACTTTCCTTGTGTTGAAGAGAGCAGTGTCTTTTTTTTCTGCTAAATATAAAGTTAACAAAAATTCATGCGTGGTTTAAATCGATTGATTAAAATCGAAGTGCATGGCCCGTGTTAAGAATGCATTATAATGCTATTTTGTTTTATATATTTAAACCTACATTAAACAGCTGACTTATTTTTCGGTTTACGGCAACTGAATTCAAATCAGCAGTCTTGAAATTTTTAATTAGAATATAAAAGATTTCTGGAATCAATCATTAAAATAAACTATCCATCGTGGTTAGGCTTTCACATGGAACTAATCCGTATTTGTGTTACATGAAGTGAAAAACCACAAAAATCCTTATGGATAGTTTAATGGCATGGAGATTTTGACCTATGGTCTGCCTACCACTGAGAATGTTTTTCTCAGTAGTAGACAGTACAGTAGTGATTCGAAAAAATAAAAACAGATTAAAATTATAATGAATTATTGTTTCATAAATTTCAGTTACTTTTATTTCACAGTGATGCTATGTCAATTTTCTCGTAAAACCTTAGAGTTTCTTACGTATTAATTATTAAGGAATTAGGATTTTCTATTCGAATAATTCGATAAATTTACAAACAAAATATAAATAAAAAATAATAAAAAATAGACATAAATAGTAATGCATTTAAATTGCAGTTTCTTAAAAATTGCCACAATTAAAAGTATATTCAAAGCATTTAGCAGCAGATATAATATAAATGTACGAAAGACATAATAAGTATGTGTATTTAGTCGAAATAATTTAACGTTTTAATAAATTACGAGTCTAGCTGCGAAGTGATTCGAAAGAAACTACAAAAGCAATTCCGGGGGTTGGTGAACGCAACGAGCTGTCTCTAATATTAATATATTTGTAATTCTCAAGCAAATCTTAATATTTTTGCTCCTTATTCATGTCAAAATTAAAAAGATAATTTTGAATATAACCCTTAACCAGAGAGGAATAGGAGAGGAATGATTATAATTATGCTTTTTTTTAAATTACAATAAAGATTTAAACTTATAAATAATTCCAAAATTTAATAAAAAAAAGGATTTAAAAGTCACTTTTATCAGAGATAAATCGATATTTACATAATTTTAATGAATTTTATTATCATATCACTCACCAATTCGTATCAATAATGATTCGTAAAACAAAGCATTCTGAAAACAAATGATTCGAATCAGTAATTGATTCGAATATACAAGTGATCCGAATCAGCTAAATGATTCGAAAAGCAAGGATTCGAAAAACAAATTATTCGAATCGGTAATTGATTCGAATATACAAGTGATCCAAATCAGCTGAATGATTCAAAAAACAAATTATTCGAATCAGTAATTGATTCGAATATACAAGTGATCCGAATCAGCTGAATGGTTCGAAAAACAAATTATTCGAATCAGTAATTGATTCGAATATACAAGTGATCCGAATCAACTAAATGCTTCGAAAAGCAAAGGATTCGAAAAACAAATGATTCATATCAGTAATTGATACGAATATATAAGTGATCCGAATCAGCTAAATGATTCGAAAAGCAAAGGATTCGAAAAACAAATGATTCGAATCAGTAATTGATACGAAATATACAAGTGATCCGAATCGCTTTGATGATCTGTTTTACGCTACTTTAAGTAGGATAGGAACCGTTTATGCGAAGAAATTAAAATAAATAATTTCCCTTTTAATTTAGGTTTCACATACAGAAGTATGAATAAGGATTTCCACTTCAACAAATTTTCCTTAAACTTAAAACGTTCAAAGAAAATACATTTTAAATATTCAACTTACATTTTTAAATAATACTCTGTTTTCAAACTTTTCTAAAGCTCTTGGTTTAAATTTAGACGTTAGTATGACAGGGCAATTCATTCGATTTAAGAATGTTTCAAAAGGAAAACGCTACGATAAATCCTTTCATTAGAAAAATACACTAATGCATATGCATATTTCCAACTTTTACTAGTTAGTTATTAAAAAGAAATATTATAGCTTCAGTGCATTATATATTGAAATCACTTCCGCTTTAAAATTATTTATATATGAATAAATACGATGCGTTTTAGTTAAGAAGAGAGCGATAAATTTATAAAGAAATTTGATGCGTAGTTTCCTTATAAGTCTTGCGTAACTTTCATGTGTTCATAATTGAAAGATTATTATTTTAAAACTTTTTTATAAACTAGTTTCAGGAATTTACTAGCTGAATACCAGTGCTTCGTACAGGGTAATAAAATTGCACTTAATCAATTAATTGGTATGAATTAATTCGCCATTATACACAAAACTGAACTACATGTCTTGACATAGTTAAAAAGTATTAATTTTTTTTATTTGCTTCCTTTTCTAGTGAATTTACATTATCACATTAAGAAAAACTTATTTTTAGAAGTACAGCATCAAGAAAATAGGGAGATTTCGCACTTTTACGTGAGCTTACGTACATTCTTGTACGTAAAATTGAAGCAACTGTGCATGCTCGCTTCTGCTACGCATCTTTACGTTATGTTGGCGTTATTTACGCTACAAAGACAAGGCTATAGGCAGGCTGTTTATAGCTGTTAAATGTTATGTTCTGGTTAAGCCCACCTTCGAACTAAAAACATGAACATGGAATGCGAATGTAAAGAAATGCATCGGCGAAATTTTAGAAATAATTGTGTGATCATTGGTTTATTCAATAAAAAAATAATTTTATTAGTTCCTGTTTCTCTAGTTCCATACGAAACTAGATATATTTTCGATATTTCTAAATGATAATTTATATTTATTTTAACTTTACAATTTAGTTAAAAGAAGTTAAATAATCAATAGAAGTTCAATAATTTTTTGAAAAAATATTATTAATTATTATAATAATAAGCTGCATTCTTTATCGCTGAATTCATCAAAATCTGTAATTTAACAAATTTTCTGCTCACAGATCCACAGTATAACTTAGAGCAAAGTATCTTGAACCATATGCCAGAGCTACATGGAAAAAGTCTACATCTATTGTAAATGTTTGTTTTGATTTTGAGGACAAAGTTAAAACGATATTCCAGTATGTTAGCGTTAGCTTACTGAATTTTGCAAAATCTCTTATTTTCCCTTACGTAAGATTGATATTTTTACGTGGGCGGAATTCACCAGAACTGACGCATGCGCACCAGAAGTGTGCGTACGTACGTTAACTAGTATGGCATAGAGCCCACTTTTAACAATTATTTCAGATGGAGCAGAGATGGCTCAAGGAATACAGCGTTAGCCTTCCAATGAGGTGAACCCAGTTCGAATCCCGGCGATGGCTGGTCAATACGAATTCCGTATCCAGCCTGTACCGACCACAATGCTGACGTGAAATATCCTCAGTGGTAGACAGATCATGGGTTAGAGTTCCCTTGTCGTCAAGCTAACCATGGGAGGTTCTCATGGTCTTCCTCTCCACGCAACGCAAATGTGGGTTAGTTCCATATAAAAGTCCTGCATGAAGGCAAATTTCTCTAAATATCCAGGAGTTCCCTTGTCATCTGGATTGGGTTCAAAATTACAAGGGTATGGAGTTGAACATTAGTAGTCGAAAACCCGAAACATTTGGTTAGTTGTTCAACCACAGGTATAAAAATTATATAAAAAAAAGATGCATTAGTCAGTTTAGTGTTTTATTAAGTTGTAAATATTTAATCCTATCTTTAAGTTATATATCCTAAATTTAACCTAATATTTAAGTTGTGATATTTAAGCCCAAAATCGTGAAAAAAAAAAGACACGCTTTGCATAATTTCATTTATAGAATTCCATTAGAATTCCACTCACAAATGTCTCCTATTACCTTGATGTTATGAAAAGTTCGATTGTAATAGTTATGCAAATAGTTTTCAGAATTCTTATTAAAAACAGATATGATATTTAAAACTTTTGTCACGAATTATTTTTCCTTACGTTGTACTGCAATACTGCAGATGTTTAGTTTAACAGTAATCTCGTTTTGTTTCTTTCAGAAAATAAGTGAAATATATGACATGAATTTATTCTGTTATAAATTTATCTAAATTGTTTAACAAAATATTAAAACTGAGAATTACCAAAGACCATACTGTCATATAAGAAAAAATAACAGAATAACTTACTACTTCAATAAAAATATGTACGTATATATTTTTAAATGCGTTTATTAACCATGTTTATAAAAATTAAAGCCTATATTTTTATATACGTGGTCTAAAAAATGGAATAAAAAGTAGAATTGAGCAAAAAAGAATCGCAGAAATTTTGGTAAACTACTGCTTTATGGGTAAAGCAGTGGTTTCTCTGAGGATAAAGCTCTCATCTACGAATGAGGTGAAACAAGTTCGAATCCCAAAGTTGGCAGATCGATACGAATTTTGCTCCAGACTCCCACTCACCACTAAACATCGCACACGGCTAACATAAAATACTTTAAGTTGTGGACGGATAATTGGTTAGAATCCCTTCGCCGCTGGATAATCCGAAAGGTTTTCATGCTTTTCCTCTCCATGTAACGCAAGTTCGGCTAGATCATCAAAATGTTCTCCATGAACGCTAGTTTACTTCAATGCTTGATCCCAGAGCCTGTCGTATGCCTGTTTAGGCAGTGGGGGTGCGATTGTTCCTGTTTTTCAGTGGTGCTATCTATGGCCAGGAATTCGACTTCTGCCACGACATTCACACAACCCGTTTATAGGGCGGGTCACATTCAAACACAAAGGAGAAAGGACATGGAGCGCACACACAGAGAAAGAAGCATCCATGCCTTGCCCGGGATTCGAACCCAGGGCCTTTCTGATGCAAGGACAGTTCCCTGCCCCCTACGCAGGCCGGTCGGCAAGAATTGTATTATAATATGAAATAAATTTTTTTATTTTATAAATGGGTTTGCGAAGCAAACCATATAAGATTGCGTAGCTATTTTCGGGGGTTGGCGAGCGTTAGCTAGCAGGGAGTGCAGCCCACTAGTTTTATATATTTTATTGAAATAATTTGTTCAAATTATGTAAAAAAAGTAATTAACGGTGATTTTATTATAAATAGCTGAAATAGCAACTTATTTAACAGTAATAAATTTTAATGAAGGTTGCAAAGGATTATTAACACTTTTGGAACCATTAGAAATAAACGTGGATCCCCAGCTGCCAATGAATTTACTCAAAGTGAAGATGGCTGCTGAACTTCGGCTGATACCCTAAAAACATATCAGGCATTACACGAGAGTAGATCAAGAAGAAAAAAAGTCAAGACTAGCCATTAAGACTGCTAAAAATGATGGAGAGGAGGCATCTTATGAATCTGGAATTGATGCATAATAGCTAGTTGCAAAATTTTATCGATGGATTATTGATCGCAAAATTTTAAACGTAATATACTTAAAACTATGTTTCCTTAATTCCTGCAACTCTAACTAGTATAATTTTCAACAGATTAACTTCAAATTTTAACTCTGTATTCACAATCATTAGGAAGATTTCGCAATTTTACGTTAACTTACGTACGCAAGATTTGAAGCAATTGCGCATGCTCGCGTAAATTTTTGATGCTACGTATCTTTACGTTCCGTTGGCGTAATTAAGGCTACAAAGACAAAGCTACAAGCACGCTGTTTGTAGCTGTAAATGTTGTTTTCGGTTTAAGCCGACCCTCAAACTAAAAGCATAAACATGGAATGCGAATTTTAAGAAATGTATTGATGGAATTTAGAAATGAATCGTGCTAATATTACTTCTAACTTAGTGTAGTTTAAAGCCAACTTCTGTAAGTTATGGTTATTTGCGGACATCATGGAGAAACTAAATTTCTTCAATCTTCGACCACAAATCTGAATAATAAATTGCATTCTTTATCGCTGAATTCATCAAAATCTACCATTTTTTCCTGCTCACAGAACCGCAGTTTTACGTAGAGAAAAGCATGTTGAGTCGTATGCCCCAGCTTTGTAGAGATCGTCTACGTCCATTATAAAAGATCGTTTTGATTTTGTGGTAAAAGTTAAAATGATATTCCACAACATTAGCAAGTTTAACTTACGGATTTTTGAAAAATCACTTATTTTCCCGTAACGTAAGTTTCACACGTTTTCACGGGAACATGCACATTTCACCAGAACTGACGATTACGCACTAGAAGTGCGCTCCTCACGTACGGAAGCTAACATAAATTAGCGAAATATCCCTAGTTTCCGTTGCATTTATGGATTTTTTAATTGATTTGACTGGTTTTGAGTAATCCCCGAAAATGTAACGTATTTTATGTCATTTTTTGAATTCTTTTCAAAATTAATGCTACTGTGGGGGCTGAGTTAACGATCATGCCAACCTTCATCTATCAAAAGGTACCTCGTGATTGAATCAAGTTAGCATGTCTTATATACAAGTGGATTGATGTTTAATTTTCGTAGTGGTTGCTACGCTATAATACTCCCCCACTAGAATTTTATCAGGGATAGAATTCGATGAATTGTAAACACTAGTTGCTGTACTTGTGAAAGACCGGGAGAGCTTTGTTGAGTGCTGAATGTGAGAGGTGTATTAACTTCACAGTCGTAGTCGCTTCTGTGTTGCCATTAGCAGTCGAGTGTATGCAGGCAACCGTTGTGTTTAATTGAGACGTGACTGAGTAGCAACAGCGTGAGGAGGATTGGATTATGTCGCTGTCACAAGTAGCAAGTCAACTGTTCAATGTGGTCTATCCATCGAAGTAGGCGTTACCGTCAAGTTTTTTTGCGAAGTGCCCGTTACTGCGTGTACAAATCACGACCGGAGGTGACCAATGTGGGGGCGGAGTTAACGATCATGCCAACCGTCATCTGTCAAAAGGTACCTCGTGATTGAATCAAGTTAGCATGTCTTATATACCAGTAAATTGATGTTTAATTTTCGTAGTGGTAGTTACGCTACTCTACCAACGATCAAGTAGTTTATAAAGATCAGAATGAAATCGAATTAGGATGATTGTTTCTCAACTTATGAGTACAGAAAGTTATGGATAATTTAAAAACTAAGCAATAAACACTGTTTTATATAAACGCTCATTTTTTTAAAATTTTTGTATTTGTTAAGTATTTATTGTTATAATAAGGAAGTGAAGATGCTTGCAATATGATAAAAAAATTATGCTTGCAATATGATAAAAAAAATGTATTAAGTTAATCTCAATCATTGCAAAATTCAATAAAGAATCCCTTTTCTAAAGCCTTCTACTATGTTGTTCTCCCTTAAATATTTAAAAAATGCATAATTTATTTTTAAAAACTCATTGATTTAGCGAGATATTTTCATCTAGATGAAAATCTTGCAAATTAGATTACGAGTCAATAGGGAATTTGTATGAGTTGTTTAGAACTTAAAATAAAAACATTTTGTAATAAATCTTACAAATAGAGAATACCAGCTCATCAATATTAATTTATTACATACACTTTGTTTCGATTAGTTTTAACTAGTATAAATTTTCTTTTATATTATTTACTTAGTCATTAGTAATTATAGGATTTTAAGAAGTGTATTTTGAGTTTCTACTTACAATGAAGGACTTGTTATTTATTTCCCATTTTATTGCTTCGTTTAAAAATTTAATTAACTAAATTAAGAATAAATTTAAATAACTAATTTAAAAAAAAAACTTGGCTCTAACGTGAACAATTTCACGTTAATTGCACAAACTATTAATATTTTTATTCATAATGCCTTAACTAGTCTACAAAACATTTAATTATTCCTTTTCTAGACTTGGACAAAGATTAGTATTCAAAAGAAATCAGTTGATTTATTTTAATTATCAACAGTGCATTAAAGTAAATGAATTACTAAATTTTTTAATTCTAATTATTTAGTCATCAATTAATTTATATCATTTAGCAGTAGATAAAACATAAATTATTCTAATTTGTAGGGTTAAAAGGGTATATTGAATATAACGAGGAATAGTAAAGATAAATTGCAATATTCAAACAAAAATGGTTGTTTTGGGAATATATTCAGTTATTCATCAGAAATTGCAAGAAAAACAAGATTTATTTATATATTAGAATAAAAAAGATGTCGACAAATTTACTTAATTAACTATAACAAATAACTGCATCTAATTAACTTAATTTATACAATTATGCTTTTATTTCCAAGAATAAGTTAGAGCTTTTCAGAACTTGAATTATAAGTAGATGACTAAAGCAAAGGCACATGAATTAATGAAAATTTATTTTATTATTTTAGATCTGAATAAATATATTCAATATGAAAGCTACATATTAGGTAATTTTCAATTATTTTATAATTTACAAACTGAATACCGGTTATACGTATGGAGCGAAGGAATAAAAGTCAATTAATCAGCAGTGAACAAATGTGAAAGAAATGTGCACAAAACTGAAAGCCATATATGATTGAACAACTTAGTGGAAAAACCAGGTAAGTGACATTTTTAGGGGCATTTATGAATCATTGAAAATAACATAAAATGGTTGTATCAATATAGGTATGTTTAAAGTAGCAGAATTGCTTTAACTTTAAACTTAACATAACTAATTAATCCACAATAGTTTTTAATATGCTTGCATGATTTTTATTTGCAAATTTGGCAGTGGTAAATGAAATGAGGAAAAGAATTATAAGTCCCGCCCTTTAATAAATCGGTTTTAAAATAGATCGGAGAACACGTTTTTTTTCTTTTTACCCTGATTATAGCCTCGCTGAAAATGTCACTTACCTGGTTTTTCCACTAAGCTCCTCAATTAATAGAGCTAAACTAATTTCATTTTTTTATTCATTATTATTTGTTGCCTTTTCTGGTGGCTTTATGTTATTATATTAAGCAAAACAAGTTTTCGTTCTTCATTATTCCAAAATAATGATTAGCTGGAATAATGCAATACCTGGAATAATGTTGCTCGAGGTAACTCATGGTATTTATAATTTACCCCAATCAGCAAACTTTTCTTGTACTTTATCTTCGAGGGTCGGTAAAAACTTATTCCCGCAGTATTTATTATAAAAATGCTCATTAATGGAGCACTATATTGACTCATAAAATACTTTGTGCCCTTGGTACCTATTGAAACTGCAATTACCATAATGCCAGTAATGCATATTACCAAAATTAAGCATCGTGGGTGTCATTAGTAATTATGACGATAAATCATAAATAAATTACCTCCATTAATTATGCTTTTTAGTATATAACTAATATTTTTTAAAATTTCAATTAGTCCCAATTACCAAGTTTAATTAATTATAAATTTATTTTAAAACCGTCATTGAACAGCAAACTCAAATTTGAGTTTAAGACTACCAATGTTCCCTTCCGTAGCCTTGAAATTTTGAACCCAATCCAGAAGACAAGGAAACTCTTGGATCAGTACCCACAGAGGTATTGATTTGTTATGAGAGCTCGGAGAGCTTTGTGGCCCCGACAATTTTGACGTGCACCACTCAACAGTTAATACACGGGGACAATTTGGCCAGGCTCGATTAGAGTTCTCACGAACACGAGTTCAGCTCCCTATTAACCAGGCTATCCCAGCCTCATCATCATTTTATTTATTTTAATTTTATAACCGTCGTTGAACAGCCGACCCAATTTTTGGGTATAAGACTTCCAATGTTCAACTCCGTAGCCTTGTAATTTTGAACCCAATCCAGAACACAAGGGAACTCCTGGATCAAGGATTGGGAGAAATTTGCCTTCGTGGAGGACTTTTTGATGGAACTAATTCGCATTTGCGTTACATGGAGATGAAGACCACGAAGACCTCCCACGGTTAGCCTGACTGCAATGGGACACTAACCCATGATCCGTCTATTGATGAGGATATTTCACGTAAGCACTGTGGTCGGTGCAAGCCGGATGCGGAATTCGTATCGCTCAGCCATCGCCGGGATCGAACCTCGGTTTACCCCATTGGAAGGCGTGCCAAGAGTTCGTGGGTTCGATCCCCGCCTGCCGAAGACTCCCCGTGTAGTAAATGGTGACTGATGCACGTTAAATCTGTCGAGTCGCAAAGTCGTCCATGTTCCCATAATAAATCAATACCTCTAGTGACCTACTGATCGGGTGCGGGTTAGTTCCATCTAAAAGTCCTGCACGAAGGCAAATTTCTCTAAATATCCAGGAGTTCTCTTGTCTTCGGGATTAGGTTCAAAATTACAAGGCTACGGAGTTGAACATTGGTTGTCGTAAACCCATAAAAATTGGGTCGGCTGCTCAACGACGTCTATAAAATAAAATAAGATATTAGTTTGCGGATTTTTTACACATTCTTAAACGAATCAGTATATTTTTCCTCTACAGCTCTACAGCCCTTGTGGTCCCTGGCTTGTTCCACAATTTTATTCCGTTTTGACCTCTCCATTCACCTACGGATCTTCATTATTTCCAAGTCGTCAATACTTCGTCCTTCCATCTTTTCCTATTCTGTTACTCTTAAGTATTATAAAAGAAGGATGTAAACGAGCAGAAGAAAGCATTGATGATAGTTATAAGAGATGTGACATTGAAAGAATGCGTATGAGACGTGCCATCATACATGATTAATTAGTTGATACAGTTTGTTCTGTGTTTTTTTTTTGTGTTAATATAATTTTGTTTTTAAGGAAATTCTTAATCTTTTATAATAAAATACTTTTTAAAAGCATAATTAAAGTTTTATTTCTGCAAGTTTTTCTATTGCATTGCATTTGTTACAATTTAAAATTTTTTATTCTAATAGCTTATTGTTGACTAAAACTTTTAAAGTTTTAAGGAGAATTTAATTTTAAGGATTTTGATTATTGATTTAAATTCTTGAGATTTTACGCTAGAGCACGATATTTCAAATAGGTTTAACTTAGAAGTAAGTGGAGTGAGCATGGCTAGCAAAGCAAGCTACAAAATATAGCTTAGCAATCTTTGGGGGTTGAAAAGCGTCAGCGAGCAGGGGGTGGGGTCCACTATTCTATATTATCAAGATAAAGCATTTCTTAAAATATGGTAAACACTGCAGAGTTTATTTCTAAAGAGAAGAAAATTTCCTTTAACCCTCTAAGTAGGTTTATAAAAATTTAAGATTTGTATCTGAAATTGTTAGCAATTAAAACTTAGGGTTTAAGTTTTCAAACCAGTTAGTTTGAATTAAGTTGTAAATTTAGAATTCGAGTTTTGAACAACAATTCATGCTTATAAACAAATATAAAATTTATTAGTCACGACACTAATCTGGAATAAATGAAATCTTAATGAGGAAATAATATTAATTAAATTACTTTAATATTTTAGCGATTATAAATTGAAAAAAAACAATATAAAATGAATTTTATCTGGAATTAAACCTTTGAATACGGTAAATTGGTTTGCCATTTTGAGTCTCTTATCGTCCTTGGTGTCATAAAAATTTGGTCAGTAATGACCTCCTTGCACAGGTGTGTGATTTTCAATAGATACGCAACCATCCACTCCATAAATTATCTGCAGACGAAAATAATTGTTGGCGAGAGCTGGAAGATACTCTAAATTCAGCATTCATCTCCATAAAATTTTAAATCAGCATAAAGTAACGATGGCTCAGGGGATAGAGCGTTCGCCTTCCAATGAGGCGAACTGGATTCGAATCCCAGTCGATACGAATTCCGCACATGGCTTGCACCGACCACAGTGCTAACGTGAAATATCCTCAGTGGTAGACAGATCATGGGTTAGAGTCCCCTTGCCGTCAGGCTAATCGTGGGAGGTTTTCGTGCTCTTCCTCTCCATGTAACGCAAATGCGGGTTAGCTCCATCAAAAAGTCCTCCACGAAGGCAAATTTCTCCCTATACTCGATCCAGGAGTTCCCTTTTCTTCTGAATTGGGTTCAAAATTACAAGGTTACGGAGTTGAACATTAGTAGTGGTAAACCCATAAAATTAGGTTAGCTGTTCAACTACGGTTATAAAATATAAAAATATTTCAGGGACACTGACCACAGTGCTGACGTAAAATATTCTCAGTGGTATACGGATCATGGGTTAGAGTCCCCTTGCCGAAGAGCTTACCGTGGGAGGTTTTTATGGTTTTTCTCACCATGTAAAGCAAATGTGGATTTGTTCCATCAAAAATTCTTCCACCAAGGCAATGTTTCTCCCAATACTTGATGCAGGAGTTCCCTTGCTTTTAGGATTGGGGTTCAAAAAGACAAGGCTATGGAATCGAACATTAGTTGTCGTAAACCCATAAAATTGGGTTGGCTGTTCAACGACGGTTGTAAAATTCATCAGGGATGATTAAAGCTACCCTCCGCACGCGTTTTAGAACACGGGGTACATTTTCGGCGAAAAAAGTGACGATTAACAAAAAAAAAATTTTATCGTCATATTTTATATTCAGTCGAACGATAATTCTGTCTTATACGTGAAAGATTTTCGGGATTTTTTTCCTTCTACGAAGCGAAAATGTGGTTAGTTTTATTCAAAAATTCACAAATTAAAGTAAATTTGCAGAGTTGTTTTTGATCCAGGACTTACCATGTCTTCCGTGTTGTGTTCAATATTACAGGTTTCAAAATCGAACATTAGTCACAGAAAAATAAATATCTGTCAACTATTCAGCGCCATTTATATAATAAAATAAATTATTTCATAATACAATGCAATTCTTAATTTAAAATCTAGTTAGCATTTAAGTTCACTATTACTAATTTCATGCAATTGTTTCTGCTTTCATAATAAAAACTACGTTACTTTTGTTTATTTAGTAATTAAAACCGGAATAGTTTGTATAATAATTCATGCTGAATAATTAGAATTCTTAGAAAATTCAGACATTTAAGTCTGAAAGTAGAAATAAAATAAGACTTTTAAGAGCATGAAAACTGAGAAATTAAACACGGAATAAAACATAATACTAATTATAAATGCATTATTTTACAGTCTGAAAATTGAATCGGATTATACTTATACTTAAGCATCATTTTTAAAACAATTTCGAACTGTGTAATAGAACAAATTGTTCCAGGTTCACTTTCATTACAATAAACTATTGTAGGAAGAAAATTTATTTTAAGAATTTAAATAAACGAAGTTATAGTATTGACTTTAAATTTAACTTAAGAAATAGTAACGGTTAAGCTGTCTTGTACTTTGTTAAATAAATGAACATTTCTGATTCTTAATTCCTAGCTATTTTCTTTTAATTTAAAACTTCACTTAAAGGTAGTTTAATAGATCTATAAATTAATTAATTATTTCAGTTATAGATTTACATGTCATATAATTATAAAAGGGAATAATTAAATTAATTGTAATAAAATTTTGAAAATAACTTTTTTCAATTAGATTGAAAAAGTAGAAAAAATTTATTTTGGTCAGTTGAAGTTAAAAAACATATGATGCATCACAGACCCACAGTTAAAATATGAGTACTTCATTGTCGTATTTCGATGTTAAATGATTAGAATGAGTTAATGAAAACAAAGGGAATTTTTATTGTTATTCTATGTATCAAATTAAAAAATCACATTTTACGTATAAAATAATAATTTATTCGTAAATATTCTATTCTTAAGAATAATGAGAAAGTCATCAATTAAATAGATATTTGGTAAACTATTCAAAAAATACTCACAAGTTAGTTACGTCAAAAAATTTAATTATATTATAACAGTCGCAGTTATTACACAGACTTACAGTTAAAGTATGAGTACTTCATTGTCGTATTTCGATTGTAAGAGATTAGAATAAGTTAATGAAAATAGGGAATTTTTTATTGTTATTCTATGTATTAAATTAAAAAATCACATTTTACTTATAAAATAATAATTTATTCGTAAATATTTTATTCTTAAGAATAATGAGAAAGTCATCAATTAAATAGATATTTGGTAAACTATTCAAAAAATACTCACAAGTTAGTTACGTCAAAAAATTCAATTATATTATAACAGTCGCAGTTATTACACAGACCTACAGTTAAAGTATGAGTACTTCATTGTCGTATTTCGATTGTAAGAGATTAGAATAAGTTAATGAAAACATAGGGAATTTTTTATTGTTATTCTATGTATTAAATTAAAAAATCCCATTTTACTTATAAAATAATAATTTATTCGTAAATATTCTATTCTTAAGAATAATGAGAAAGTCATCGATTAAATAGATATTTGTAAACTACTCAAAAAATGCACTCAAGTTAGTTACGTCAAAAAATTCAATTATATTATAACAGTCGCAGTTATTAATAACCAAACACGATTTCTTTTTAATGAACATTCAAATTAGTGTCAAAGTGATTTAGTTACTCTTTTTATCCACAGATAGTAGAACATAGTAAAACACAAAAAAATTCTGAATAGAATCTTTTTTTTTTCACTTACTCATTAAATGCAAAAAATGATAAATGCGCTTAATGATGATGATTCATTTTTTATGAATTAAAGTGCTTTACAATTTGAGATAATGATATTAAAATGAGAAAAAAAGAGAAAATGTTATCTGTTGAGAGTAGAAAAATTATACGTGACCCTAATTTTTTTTGTTTTACTCATCAATTTCAATGAAAGCAAAAAAAAAAAGTCTTTAATTATTTTATGAAATTACTTTTCGTAAATTAAGACAGGATTCAAATAGAGTAGCGAGTAATTTAAATTTTTTTTATAATATATATAATATTTTTAGTAAAATGGCACATATAAAAAATATTATTGACAAGTTAAAAAATAAATAAAAACAAGATAATCTGCCACTGTTCTCATTGCTCACCAGCTCTTCATAATTGCTACGCAAAAACTTGTTTTTACGATAAACATAGTGTTGCACAAAAATTAAAAAAAATATTAGATTGATAGTTCCTAAAAATATTTATTTCAATACACATTTGATTTCATAGATTTAGTTCCCGATATTATTGGGATAATATTAACACCTTAACTTTTTTAATATTTTTAATATTAACACCTTAACATTTGGCGCCGAGCAGTCAACCTAATTTTTAGGTTCACGACTATGATTGTTCAACTCCATAGCCTTCTAACTTTTAACTTTAAAGCCAAAAAACAAGGGAATTCCTGTATCAAACATCGGGACAAACTGTACTAATTGGAGGCTTTTTTGGAGGAACTAACTCTCTTTTCAGTGACATGGAGATGGAAACCTCTAAAATCTCCCATGGTTAGCCCAACGACAAAGAAATTAGAATCTATGGCCCGTTTACCACTAAGATTTCTTTACATTCGAACGGTAACTGTAACGTTGAAACACCTTTCTGTTGATGCCCAATATAGGTGTAGCCTGAATGAAATTTTTGAGGAAGCACTTTATTTTCTTTATATTCCTCGATATTTATGTTCTTTATTTCTTCCTATATTCTTCTATATTTATATTCCTTATTTGTTTTCTTATTTCATTTAAAATATATATATATATATATATATATATATATATATATATATATATATATATATATATATATATATATATATATATATATATATATATATATATATATATATATATATATATATATATATATATATATATATATAGTTCAGTGCAAGCAGAGGGCGGAATTCGTATAATCCAGTCATCGCTAGGATACGAGCCAGGTCAGCTCATCGGGAGGTCAGTGCTCTATCCCTTGAGCCACCGTGACTCAAACCATATCATTTAATGCTGTTATCATTTCAACTTCACCCATATACATCAAAATCATTTATTAATATTGCTTTTGTTAAACGTATTAGGATACTTTAAAAATATTTTATTAAAATGGCGGTAAACTGAAAAAATGCTTTAACTATCAGAATATAATTTGTCATCATCCATTAAACTATAAACGCTATTTATGCAGAGCGTTATGTGGAGTCTCAATACAATCTCTTAAATTTTAATCTATGAGAAATTTTTTCTTATAACCAATATTGTATTAAAGATTAATATAGTGGTTTTCGTTAATGCTTTTGGTTTTTATAGATTAACATAGTGGTTTTGGTTAAGGCTTTCGGTTTTTATCGATTAATATAGTGGTTTTGCTTAAGGCTTTTAGTTTTTATCGGTTAACATAGTGGTTTTGGTTAAGGCTTTCGGTTTTTATCGATTAATATAGTGGTTTTGGTTGATGCTTTTAGTTTTTATCCATTAACTCTTTAAAGACCGAAGCAGTGGAAATTTTACCACCGTTAACATCCTCAGTTTTTCAGAAGAGAAAATTCACAAATGAACTCACCCTCTTTGTTGGGGGTTCTCTTTAGTCATTTGCTTCTCAGCAGGTCATTTGCTCCCCCACGTCACTAATAAATCAAAGGCGTGCTCTACTTGTCAGTGAAACTTCATGGCATTCAAACTGACAATCGGCTTGCTTATTTTTTCCCCTTGGAGCGTTTTTCTGGTTAAATATTCAAAAGCAGGAATTAAGTAAATAATGAGATTTTTTTTTCCATATCGTCCTTTTAATAAATAAATTTTTTGTTATTTTATTTATTTTTTTAATTTGGGGTTATTTTTTCTTAAAACAGATTATCTTCAAATGCCTATATCATGCAAAAATAGAAGAAAAAAATCCTCTTGAAAATGTGTCGAAAATTCAGTAACAAGAACAATTTTTTTAGTTATTTTTTGTTTCAGTTAATATTAACTAAATTCACGCTTTTTTTTTTTCTAACTTTATGAGTCAAATAAAGTTCAAATAATATTGAAGTTTGATCATGGAAATGTTTTTGCATTAATTATTAGAGAAATATTTCCTTGAGCTATTTTTCTGATTTAATTGAATACTTGGAAAAATAACAGATAACTTTCAAATGCTGCTTTCAAAACGTTATTTGGGTGTAACTGCAAGAAGAGAAGCTGGAACTGGTTCTTAAAATACTGTTAAAAACTTGCAAATTGAAGAATTTGAGTTTTAGGAAAAAGTGAATTTTTTTAAGGTAAATTTTGAAGGAAAAAGCAAATGCTTATGGGATATGGTAAAAAATTAATTCATTTCTTTTCAATTTATTGTAAAGAAAATTTTTTAGCATATATACAAATGTGTTTTCTTTAGTAACAACGGAAATTACATCTTATGTCTGACTTATCGGATATCTTTTTTTAATTTTATTTATTTAACTTCATCTGTTTTCTCCAACATCAAGTCGGTTGTCAACATCAAGTTTCTACAATTTATCTGTACCTGTCTTCATTCAGTATTTATTTATTTTCATTTGAACGTACACTTTAGTGGTCTTGTAGGCACACTTTAGCTCTGTAAGTAAAATGGGATCAGTTTGGTTCAGATGGACAAAAAATATTTCATTTGTAAAATCTTTTCTATCAAAAAAAAATGTGGAAAATTATCTTTTTCCCTTTTAACTATGAATTTTTTAAAAGGAAATTATTTTATTATTAAAATTAATAGAGGCTGCAATTGCAGTGATATATTTTTTTTTTAATTATAACATAATTTCATTAATTAATTTCGTTGGATAAAAAGAAAGCATAATTAAATATTTTTAAATCTTCAAAGTCATAAGTTTAAAAAATTTTTATTTTTATTATTATTATCATTAATTTTTAATTTTTTTTTTTAATTTTTTTTTCTTTTAATTTTTTTTCTCTCACATTGAAAGATGCAGATAAACCATCGTAAAAGTAAAGTATGCATCTTCCAAGCATAATTTTAAACACTTTAAAAATCCTTTCTTTTTAAATTCATACAAGCACATTTTTATTTATTGAAACTTTGCTTAACTAAATTTATTAATGAACAAAAAGTTTCTCTGTTGCAGTGAAACTTTATTTTCATATTTATTTCGGATAATACCTAGTTCAATGTGCAGAAATATCACGTAAAAGGTATTTCTGCACATTGAACTATAAGTAAAAGAGCAATAATGCATCAAAATGACATGGGAAAAAAATTATTTTTAGTTTGAATTACAATTTAACAGTTGAAATAAATTACAATTACATTTCCAAATTGGATATTAGCAACTGAGTGCAAATTAAATTTGTTAACATTGGATTTGCAGTTAAGTAATAAAAGAATTACAAACAATTTTGCGCAAACAAGATAGTTTTGTTCGATTATTCAATTGGCAATCTCAGTTCAACCTCTCAGTTTAGTCACAAAAGGGAAGGGCATTAGTCCCACTTTTTAACAGGAGATAATCTATGCTCATCTTTGAATGAATACTCCTTTGAAATCTTCAATTTATTGTATTCAGACTCCTTTTCACCTGCCTAATGATTTGAAAGGGTATCACATTCTTAGGTTTCTTTTTATCCTTAATAAAAATTAGCATATTTTTTCTTCAGCCGACTATCAGCTGGTTATCCCCCCCCCCCTTTTTTTTCTGCAAACCCCAAAATACCGAAAAAAAGCAACATGATTACACAATGATTACCCATTTTACTATTTAACAAAAGGCTAACGCAAGTTTGAATTAAGAAATCATGCATAATCCTTTTACTGTGTACTAGAATCAGGGAAATAGCGATCCCTATGAAAACCCTTATATAAATGCAAAGAAAAAGAATTTATACATAAACATATAATCAAGGAAAAAGAATTAAAAGGATAAATTGGCTATTTATCGAAGAAAATATTTTTTTTCTTCTTCTTTTTTTTAGCTTTTTCTGAAGCAGAACTATTGTAGTTGAGATAAGAAAAGCTTTCTTTCCCCACTACAAGGAAAGGTTAGCTATTTCTTTAACACCTCCCTGTACAAAACAATTTAAAATTCTGGTGTTTTCAAAAGAAGAATGAAAAGTAAAATATCCTTTCTATGCATTGCACCTGTTTAGCTGAAAGCGTTTCTTTGAAAGGGACAAAGGAAGCCTTAGTAACCCACCAACTTAAGTCCTAATTATTGAGTGCTATGCAAAGATAATCTATCCTTGATTATTTAGCAAATGTGTTATATAATGACTTACAAAAATAATTATTGACTAAATTTTCTTCCAGTTTTTAAGAACTATATAAATTCCCGTGAAATTGATTTTGTTTACAAATTTTGATATTTCATAGTAAATAAATTTTTCGAAATCTTCTTGATGCACCTATTTTGTATTATACTATTATATCAATTACTATGCATTTTAGTTAGAGAAATTTGTAGCGCGCATTTTACCTTTTGATTTGTTTTAAAACCGTTTGTTAGGCGCAGCATATCTTTTCTCTGAACTTGTGTCAGTAAACCCTGCATTAAATTCAACTCAAAATCTCCTCGTTTCAACGTGTAATATTCAATTATTTAAATGCAATTATCTTTTAGCACCATAGTGTAAACAAAATTAAGAAAATAGTATAAAATAACTAAGCAAAACTATAAACGAGAAAAAATTTACAAGTTAAGTTAGTCACTAGTTTTAAGTATTTTTTAATGAAACTTTAATATTTACTTCCATAGTTCAATATTTAATAAAGGTAAATAACAAATTTCATTTACAAATAATTTAAAACAAATATTAGCACAAAGACTTTGCATTCAGTACTTTCCCCATAAGTTTTTTAAATTTAATATTTTAACTTGCACATCATGTTATTTTCTTACCGTCGTTGAACAGCCGACCAATTTTGGGCTGACGGCAAGTAATGCTCAGCTCCGTAGCCTTACAATTTTATATCCAATCCAGAAGACAAGGGAACTCCTGGATCAAGTTTGCCTTTGTGGAGAACTATTTGAAGGGAACTGATCCCTATGTGCGTCACATGGTAAGGGAAACCGCGAAAACATCCTAAGGTTAGCCTGATTGCGGGGGACTCTAAGTCATGATCCGTTTACCACTGTGGTTATCAGCACTGTGGTCAATGCGAGCCGGATGCGAAATTCGCGTCGACTAGCCATCGCTATAGAATTCGAACTTGGTATACCTCATTGGAAGGCGAATGATCTGTAACCTGGGCCACAACGACTCTACATCGTATTATTAGAGCTAATGAGATTATGACAGCAATTTTGAATGAGGAATATTGTAACGTTAACCAAATATTGTGTAGTAATTTAAATTTTTATCGATTGTTTGAAATAGTAAGAAATTAACTAAAAAAGATGGATTACTTTTCAAATTAATTTTTTTTATTAATTACAGATTTTTGTGTCATTCTATACAGAGTTAGTACTATTTAAATGAAATATTTTAATTCATTGATCAAGCAAATTAAGCCTGCAGCGGAAACAAATAATATTGTTAGACAAAAAAATTTACTTAAATAGAAAAATTTCTTTTCACAATTATTTTAATATATGCATTTAATTTAAAAAAGAATGAGTTCCTCCATTTATATTAATTTAGAAGTTTATCCGTTTCGCGTAATGAAAATGGAAGTATGTTAGCTATTTCTCTTTATATCATACTCATCAAAGGGGTAAAAATCTATATATTTTTAAATAATTAAGAAGCCTAGATTTCTCTTAGAAATTAATCGATGGTATCTTTGGTATTATTTAATAGTATGGATAAAATATTTTCCTTGAAATGCAGATAAATGAAATATATGAATCTGAACCAGTCTGAATTATTTTGAATGATGTCTAGTTTTATCAATAAATATGCTACACCTTCAAAGCTATATTTTGCTCAACATAAAATGTCTGAAACATATTAAAACAAGAAAAAAAAATAATACTTAAACAGTTCCTTATAGTATGAAATTCATATGTAGCTACAAAACTTCCTTTATAAAATTTTCTTTTATAAACAAATTCCTTTTATAAACAAATAAATATCTATTAATTCAGCAATAATAATACTGTTCTTAGAATTCAATAATAATACTGCTTTCAGAAGAGTATCAAATCAAACTCGAAAATTAACGTTTAAAATAAGGTATGGTTCTTTTTAGCTGGTGGGTTAATTTTTATTTTCTTTAAATAGAGATTAACTTTTAAAATTACTATTAAATTAAATAATTTATTTATTTGAATAAACTATTGATGGGGTTAGATTTAGCATTACAAATGAGCGTATTGTCAATTCTATTTAACCACCTGCACTCATTTACAGACTTTACCTACTAATCATATGAGAGTACTACCAAATGGTACAGCAAATAGTTGCGGCGTTTAGTGAATGGAAATAGATTCCAAGTATTTTTCAAAGAAGATAAGTTGCTATTGTCAATGCCTACCTATTAGCTCCCCTTTTCGGCTTTGTCAGAAAAGAACTGGATTTACTATCCTTTCCCCGTACTGTGATCAAGGAAAATCGCTTTCAGCAATTGTACTGACTGATGATTTTTTTTTTTTTTTGAAAATCTTCAATTTGTTGCATTTAAACTCGTTTTTAGCAACAAATGATTTAAAAGGTTCACTATAAAACTTTTCTCTTATAAATCTATTCATTTTGACATTTTCCCCTGTATATATATATATTATTATTATTATAATTATTAAAATAGTTAATGTAATTTGCTCAATTTTTAAGTCAACTAATGTATCTAGCAAACTGACTTAAGTATTTAAATGAGTGAATAGCAATTAAAATTACACCATTAAAAAAATCCAGATAACAGATACTATTATGTATCGTGACTTGAAGATAAATTTTTAATCGGGATGTTTTTTGCTGCTATCTGATGCAGGACACAAATTTATTTAATACAAATTTATTTATTTATTATAAGACTTACTATAGGATTATTCAATTAAATTAAATTCATATCAGCAATGTCATTTAATAACTTTGCATTAGTCATGTTTTGCTATAAAGGACCAAATTAAAACAATAAACAAAACAATAAACTTAATTTTAAGCTGATTTGGAAATTGTAATTGCAGTGAAAAAGTAAATAATGATTAAAAAGCTCTGGTTTACAATTAGAATATATAACTTGCTGCGTAAAGAAAATGTATTCAAATTTAATAAGCTATTTCATAACAATTACCTAAAAACCTTACAGGTGAAATCAGAAAAACCATTTCATTCAGAAAGATCTGCGACATTGTTTGATTATACCTATTGAATTACTTATATACAAAAACTGCATTATCAAAACTGCTTACATATAAGTGAGATGACATTTATAAAAATCCTCTATGTGTGAAAGCAATTTCCTTTAAACAATAATTTTATATAACTTATTATCCTTAAAGATAATTTATATATTAATTGATAGGAAATTAATACCAAAAAGAACGAAATTACTATACCGAAATTATATAATACAATGTAAAAAAATTTAGAAAAAAAAAGCTGGATTATTTTTTTTTAAATATTTGTATAGTATTTAAAATTATGTATAATCATAAATTTAGATATAATGGAATTTAGTTTTCTTTAATAAAGCATTAAATAGAAATTTTAATAAGAATTTTAAGATTTAAAAATTTTTTTGTTGAAGTAAAACAAAGTCTAAAATATCTGCACTAGCTCAAGTTTAAAAGATATATTATTAATTTAATGTATTTTAAATTATTTTATCTATCGTCTAACATTCACTAATGAAAAGCACACTGTAATAAAATTGATTACTGAAAAATACCAAACAGGTTAATGGAGAACAAAATGGAAATAAATAAAATATTTGATAAAAAAATACCTATAAAAAGTTTATTAAATGATAAAAATAGTAACCTTTTTTTATTTTATTCAGGGATCAAAATTTCCATGAACGGGTTTAATGATATTTTAATGATACTATTTTAATGATAACATTATCATTAAAATATCAGTGATTAACAGAAAGCATTATACAATGTTGGCCTTATTCAAATTTTTTTCAGTAATTTCGGTATTTATGATAGTGTATTTGAAATTATACAAAAAATTAACGTTTGGTAGTCAACAGTAAGCACATTACAATTTTATTAAAAAGATATTTGTTTTAATGGACTCTGATATTTCAAAAATAAATTCCCAAAAGAATGCCATTCCCGAATTTTTAATAAATGAATAAAATGGTCCAGTTCAAACAACAAACAAATCTGTTACAAATTAAGAGGATTTTGTGTTTCCCTAAAACCACAGGGGGAAGTGTTTCTGAATAAAGCGTGAAGTTCGCACACCTCTTCCTTTTGACTTTCGATGAGTTCCTATACATCACTGTCAAGCAGCTCATCCCCTCCCAATCACTACTACCCATTCACCCTTCAGAGTTCCCCACTGACCCCAGTCGGTCGTTAAGTAGTCCGGACTTCTTCAGGCCACTTGGTCTTTAAAGAGTTAACATAGTGGTTTTGGTTAAGGCGACAGGTGAAGAAAGTTTATCTTATAATCAATATTGTGCTAAAGATTAATATAGTGGTTTAATGACACGATTTTACCTTCAAAAGATAAAGAAATTCCTATATCAAGTAGTAAACACGGGGAAAATTAGTTTCAATGAAAAACCTTTTCTGTGAAACTAACGGGTATTTGACAAAACATGAAAAAACAAACCACAATAACCTTTCATAGAAAGCTTAAAGATATGATAATTTAAACCAGACTGGTTGAAAAATTTATTGAGCCTACGGGTACGAAACACGCCTTTCTCCAAAAAATTTTGCTTAAAGTTACTAAAGAAACACAAAAGAAAAGGGAACTCCTGCATCAAGCATTGGGACAAACTAACTGTGACAACTCTCTACTTTGTGAGATGTTTTACCTCGGTTCGCTCAATTATTAAATCACTCTTTACGATGACAAGACCTTTTTTTCCATATATATTAATTTAATTTAAAATTCTGGATTATCTAACTATTTAGAATTACACATATCAACAAGTACATAAGCTATATAACAACTCCGGAGCTCTATTGCTCCCTACTCCCTAACTGCATTCAGTCCCTCTGGTCTCCGCATTCAATCTCTCTTAAAAATACTTTTTCTTACAAAAAACTATCCTTCACTTCTCCTTAGTCCACCCCCACTCTAGGGGAACGACACTTCTTATGACCCTCTCCCTCTGACCGTCAGGTCAGGGGTCGATCAAATGCGTGGGAGAGGAATCAGAATCCTGACAGTAACCTTCATGAAGGACTTTATGATGGAAGTAACTCGCATTTGCATTACATGGAGAGAAAAACCACGATAACCTCCCGCGGTTAGCCCGACGGCTAGGGAATTCTAATCCATGATCCGTCTACCACCGAGGATATTTTACGTCATCACTGTGAACAGTGCCTGCCAGGAGTAGAATTCGTATCAACCATCTACCGCTGGGATTTGAACCTGGGTTACCTCATTAAGAATCATAAGACATTCGAGTTTGTTTTTACATATTTTGTTTTGGGAAAGACCATTTAAAACTATGTTAAAAGTCTAGCACATATATCTCCTGCTTTAATAGCCTAAATTTCATTTAAAAAAATTCGAAAAAATAGGCCAAACTACCCTCAATTTACAGTATTTAAATTTATATTTATTTAATTCCATACGAACTATTTTTAAGAGCATCATCTTTTGCGTTATGTGATTTATGCTTGTTTTAATAAAACGTCTAAAAAAAAAATTAGGCGTGTCACAGAAAAATAATCATTATTACTAAAGTCATGAATTTCAATGACCAAACAAAGCATAGTTCAGTGCATTGTTTGAGATATTAATGGAAAAAACTAAGTGCTTTTCCAATAAACATAAACATTAGTATCTAAATGCGACAGATACACTGAGAGTTAGTGAAGAACATCCAATAGCAACCAAAAAAGTTATTATTCTCTTATGTTGTCAGAGAAAAAAACTGACAAAACGAGTTTAATGATAACGATTATTTTATTGAATTGTTCTTTCTTTCCAAGTTTTATGGAATTAATAATGAAAATATGAGCTTTAGTTTTTTGTTTGGAGTTAAAAAAAATTATAAATATGGTGGTTTTATTAGATTCTCATTAATTTTGCTTAATGTTCAGAAAAGTAAATAAATAATGATTGTTTTGTAAGGTTGATAATAAAACTTTGAAAATACTGAGAATAGAAGTTATTGGATAGAATGAAATTAACTAATTCGAATACGCAAAAATATATATTTATTAGGTATTAGAAAATGATAATAGACGATTCGGATGGTAATTAAATAAATTATTTCTTATTTGCAACTTCATAAATTTGGAACATGCTTTTGTAAAATTGTGTATTTATGAGATATATAAACAGATGCCGCCTTCTTTTGACGGAAAACAGCTGTAACGGTATTTAAACCTACTAAAAAAAAGGAACTTTTCTACATGTTAAAAAAGAAAATAAGGGAAAAAATTATATTTTTATGAGTCTATTAACAGATACATCATTTTTATATCAAAAATAACTGCACAAGTATTTTGCTTTAAAAACGAACCTGAAACTGAGAGAGTTTTGAAAGATTCCTGAAACGGAAACTAATATTTGCTTTTCAAAATTCTTAAATTAAAAGATTGAAGTATGAAAATTCTTAAAGTCTAATAAGCATATATAGCAGTTTTTTAGATTGAAAATAACTGCAAAACAATTTAACTTAACAAAAAAAAAATTAAACCCCGAAGCTGCGAGTTTTGTAAGCCTTTTGAATCGGAAACTAATGTTTGCGTTTCAAAAAGTTTAAATTAGAAGATTGAAGTATAAAAATTCAAAAATTCTATTGAACATATATAGCATTTTTTTTAGACTGAAAATAACAGTAAAAGTATTTAAGTAAAAAAGAGCATTAACTTTTTTACGTGTTGAATATGAAAAAAACATGACAATTTTTAAGTGTCGATTAAACGGATGGTTATTTTAGACTGAAAATAACTGTAAAAACACTTAGCTTAAAGAAAAAATACGAACCCAAAACTGCGAGTTTAGTAAGCTTCCTGAATCGAAAACAAATATTTCCATTTCAAAAAGCTTTAACTAAAAGATTAAAGCATAAAAATTCTAAAAGTCTATTAAACGGATATGGTATTTTTTAGACTGAAAGTAGCCGTAAATGTATTTCAGTAAAAAATAAATAAAATATGTGTTGATTATGAAAAAAACATGAGAATTTTTAAAGTGTCTATTAAACGGATACATCATTTTGAGACTGAAAATAACTGTATGAGTATTTTGCTTAAAAAATAAATAAAAAATACTAGCCCAAAACGTCGGGTTTAATAAACTTCCTGAATCGGAAACCAATATTTGCGTCTCAAAAAGTTTAAATTAAAAAAAATTCAAGCATAAAAAGTCTAATAAGCAGATACAGCATTTTTTAGACTGAGAATAACCGTAAAAATACTTAACTTTAAGGAAAAAAAAACACGGAAATTTTTATAGGAGCTCAAAACTGAGAGTTAGTTATGTTTTTGATTAACAGTTACTTCAAGATTCTTTTCTCCTTAAAAGGAAGACTTTAATATTTGTGTTTCAAAAGATTTAAATTAAAAAAAATTAAACTTAAAAGTTATAATAAAAAGTATATATTTTTTTCCAATAAGTTTCGAAATTCTCGCATAACTGATTTTTACACACATTTCTTAAGATAATTTATTTTCTCTTTTAGATCTGCAACGATAAATCGTTTGTAATTTTCCTTTTTAAGAACCTTAAAAGTGATTCTTACAAGGACATTCGCTGTCTCTGAATTAATAAAAATTTTGCTATTCCTTACAACTTTTTTTTCTGCTGAAATTCATGTTTTTAAATATTTAAATTTCTGTATAAAAAATTTTCTATTTAGAAAATTTTTTATACATATTAATTTGAAAGTAAAAATAACAATTGTAATTTGCAAGTTATGAGTGTAAAGACAATTATTTTTGTATAAATTATTCGATATATCGATCATGAATATTTTATGAAATTAAAAATAATAATGTGAGTAAATTTTATCATTTTTATACAACCCCCATTTGCTTAATCAATTTTAACAATGGGAAAAATAATA
This sequence comes from Parasteatoda tepidariorum, assembly GCF_982258835.1. Classification (NCBI taxonomy): domain Eukaryota; kingdom Metazoa; phylum Arthropoda; class Arachnida; order Araneae; family Theridiidae; genus Parasteatoda; species Parasteatoda tepidariorum. The sequence goes on from NC_141763.1 coordinate 85,711,068, forward strand.
ATAGCTGGAAAAGAAAATTATCAGGTTGTGTGGGAATTTCCAAGAATTTCATCACCCTTGGAAGTGATTGAATAAATGTCTGTTTTAAGCAGACAATGAAGCAGTTAAAGGATCAACGAATTCTGACACAAAGCATTACGTAATTCAACGCATTGTGATAAGTACTCATATTAGAAAGTTCTTTTATTACATGCAGACATACAAAACATGTTTAAAGAAAACCCAACGACCAACGGTTTGAATTTAAGCAAAACTCATTATAATTAAAATAAAGATATTTATCATGAATTCTCTTAAACATTGAAATCGAAAATTCCGCTCTGCAGTTATTATTTATTTATTATTTTTTTTTTAAAGAAAAAGGGTGCAGGGATTGCTGTAATTACGTTTCTCCAGCATGCAATGTCATTCATCACCAGTTACGTAATATTAAAGGAATTGTTCATTTTATCTTTTTTTTTAAATTCATTTTGTTTTCGTTTTCTTGTACCTAAATAAAAAAAAATATATGTATCTGATATGAATTGTTTCTTTTTAGACACGCAATAATTCTCAGATGAAACTTCATTTATATTTTACCACCAACTTTTTCATAAACTGTTTTTGTTTCATATAATTACACCAATACCATTTTTTACCAACGCTTTTTACGTTAATTATTCATTAAAAAGTTTTTTTTTTAAAGTTATTGAATATATTAAAAAAATTAAATCGTTTTTAAATACTAGGAGACTTAGTCTCCTGTTCGCTGACTCTCACCAACCCCTCTGATTGTTTCACCATATTTGGTGTTTCTTGGCATGAAACAGTTGAAATTATTCGACTGAAAATTTATGTAGGGGAGAGTGGGGTCAATTGTAATAGAGCAAAAATTTTCGAGTGTCGGGTTCTAGATTTGGTTCCCAGGTGGCGAAGGTGTATTTAATAAATCTACATGTACACCCCTGCTGGCGACCTTTTTTATGTACTTTTGAATGAGTTACATCACAAAAGATATTTTCACGCTACGTAAGTACTTTATTTGGTATTGGAATATTATATTGTAACAAAGTAATTTTGTTTAAACAAATAAAAATTATTAATCGAATATGTAAGTGGACACCTTAATTAACATTTCAAAATAAAAAGATTAGTTTTGTTAATTAACTAGCATTGTTTTTAACAAATGAAGCTGAAATGGCGTCTTGGGGACGATTGTGACAACAAGTAAAGGGACGATTGTAACAGCTGAAAATAAATAATCTTATGTTTACAAACCATTACTTAACTCTTTAAGAACCACCAATAGTTTCCTACATCCTTTATATTATGTTGCATGTGCATTATTTTATTTGTCACCTTTCACAGCATAAATTAAAATTTTTAATTCCTTAAAGTTAAAAGTTTAACCCTTTAGGTCTCTGCTCATTATTATTTTTACTCCTAAAATATCACTACTATTTTGATCAATTAAAAAATATATCACAACTATGATAATATGTATAATTAACTATGTTTTAGTTGAATTTATGAACTGTTACAATTGACCCCGTAAGTGGGGACGATTGTAACAAGTGCACGACTGTCAAAAATTGTTAATAACTAATATAATAACATTTAAAATAAGGTATTTTTTTCTAGTAAAGGATAGTCTACTTTACTCGTCTGTCAATTAATACTAATAATATATTGGAATTTTTGCTAGTTAAAAATAGTTAAGTAAAAAATGTTACAATAGACCCCACTCTCCCCTACTTAAAAAAGTACTTGTCCCGCGACATCCCATATCCAAATAATTCCCTCCCTTATGATACTATTAAGATCTATTAGTGAACATAAATCATTTTTTAAGCAATCATTATTTGAATTAACATTTAAAATTAAAAGTATTTTGTTATAACAAATTTGGTGCCTATACAACTGTAATTTAATATTTTTACTTACCAAACTAAAGGATGTAGGGGAGTGTCGGGTACCAACGCCCACTGTCAATTTCATATGTATAAAATATTTTTTCAAGTCAATGGGCCATCGGACATTAATTGTTATATTAAAAAAAGTTTATTTTCTAAGTTTCAAGAATTTATGAAGCTGGTAACATGGTAAACAATAGTTTTGAAAATATGCTGAATACAGTAGTCATGAAATTAAGAAAAATTGATTGAATGTTTCGATTAAACTTCATTTTAATACTAAAAAAATAATTTTTTCTATACATGCAGCATTAAAGTATGTAGTCTTAAGTTTAATTTGCACAAAGAAAGAAGTTTATATGTAAACAATTGTTCGAGTAATTAAAAATTTACAAAAAAATTGGATTTCGGGTAGCCCCGCTCACATGAATGTCGGGTATCACCGCCCAATTTTATTTCGTCGATAAATGTACGGTTGCAAAGATTATTATTTTATTGTTTCAAATTTGAATGCTATATGCATTTTTAACAACAAATATGGTTGTTATTAAATGATTGTTATTAAATAATAGAATTTACTAAAAGTATATAAATATGAAATAAATAAAATAATTTTTTATTAAAAATGATAAATGAGGTTTATCTATTGTCAATACATTGGTCATTTTCATTTACAGCTGAAAAAACAGTCAAAAAACATAATTTTTGTAACTGGGAGGGGGATTAATAAAATAAATGAGGTTTATCTATTGTCAATACATTGGTCATTTTCATTTACAGCAAAAAAAAAAAGCAGTCAAGACACTTAATTTTTGTAACGAGGAGGGGCTACCCGACACATTTTTAAAAGAGCTGAAAAACATGTTTTTTTTTAATTTCTATTTTTTTAAGTTAAACTATGGTTTATTCCTTTTGCATTATTTAATTAGATGATAAAACAATAGAAACATACAAAAATATTGATTATTACTCAATATTATACAGAAATATAAGCAATACTCCTTAAGAGGGAGCAGGGCTACCCGACTCTCCCATATATTAAATTTTTTTTTTGTTTTCATCACTTTGTGCATGAAGCTGAAAGGTAAATTCTAAATCATTTAATGAATCTCTTAAACCATAATTCATAATAGTGTATTAACTTAATTTGAACCAAAGAATAACAATTGTATAACTGTTAATAAGATCAGACACCGATTTAAATAATATCTTAAAATGCAACGTAGAATTAAGTTATTCTAATAATAATAATAATCACAACAATCCTATTAAACTCTTAATTTAGAAAACAAACAAAATCAAAAACGAATTAATAACATTACAGGTTTATCTTTAAATTAGGAATGCAAAAATATTTATAGATTATCATCAATTATTATTATGATCAATTATTTTTTTATCAATTCTTATAATTATCAATTCCTATTATCTTCAATTATTATTATTATCAATTCTTATTATTATCAATTATTATTATTATTAATTATTATTATCAATTATTATTATTATCAAATATTATTATTTTCAATTATTATTATTATCAATTATTATTATTATCAATTCAATAGTGCGAAGAGCATGAAAGAAAAAGCAAAGATACTGATTCGTAAACGGAATTTTATCAAGTAAAAAAAATCACAAATATGCAAAATAAAAGCCAAATAGGAACATATAAAGAAAGAAGGGAAATTTTATTGAAATTACAAATATCTCTCAGAATTATTTAAAACTATTTTCGTAATTAAGTTGCTGGATTATTAATATGAGAAATGATTAGAGGATTGTGGGACATAGTTATTAATGTGCTTTCATACTCAAGTTAAGAAACACAATTGATTTGTCCGTTTTCTTGGATTGGCTTAAAAACTGGATTTGTGCAAGGTAATAATATATTACACTGGATAATTCAAAGCTTATAATGTAATTTTTATAGATATTATTAACATTGATTGAGTAATTCTAATTATTTAATGGGATATTAGACAAAATTGTTGGTTCGTTATAAAATTATGTTTGACTAAGAGTTCACTAATCGGATTTGTACAATGCAAAAATATCAATTTGGATAAATAAAATTTTTTATGTTTTTTTTTACTAATTTTAATAAATATTTAAATCAATGTTTTCGTGTAGAATTTTTTTATATTTGTTAGATATCCATTCTTTCTAATAAAAGTTTAGAAAAGAATGTCTAATTGCTTTTTGGATCAATAAATGTTTCTGCATTTGGATAAATAAATATTGGATAATTAATATTATAAATATATATTATACACAAAATTCTAACATTTCTGAAGTCATTTATTTAAATACTATTTTTACCATCGAATTAAAATATTTCACATTGTGAAATTTCCGTGAATCCTGTAAAATTTCCAGATAAAAAAAAGAAAGAAAACACAAATAAATTTTATCTTCTGTCCCTGTTTAGGAAAAAATTCCTCCTCAGGACCTAAAATATAAGTTGCACTGTTGGTAAGGAGGCTGTTTAGAATTGAAGGACCCGTGCGGGAATTTCAATTCCAAGCTGCCTCCCTTTGTGATGACGTAATTTACTAGACCAATCAGAGTTCACCTTGTTCTTGTAAGTAAAGTTGTAAGCTGGATGCAGATGGGATCGCATCCATTTAAATGGATGATATTTGACTCGAGACTTTTCAATACCTCGAGATGGAGATTTTTATAAAATCTCTCGTTCTCATAATTAGCTGAGAGAAATTTTACCGTCATATTTCGAAATTTAAATTTTAATGAATCAGTTAATTTAAAGATTTGCTGTTTGAAATTAAAAAAAAAATGAAAGACACTTCTTTAGATGTCTCTATAAAAAGCTATAAGCAATCAAAAGGAGGCATAAAATTTGAGTTAGTGCTGTCTGATTTGTCAAGTAAAGCGCCAAGATTTTCCTCGCCTGCCAGAAAAGTTTTGTCCCTATCGGACATTCAGAACCGACTGCATGCAGCCGAAAAACGACGCCAATCAAGAATATATAAATTGGTGAGAAAAATGCTTGAGAGGCAAAATCATGTACAGGAAGTAAGGAAAAAGCGAATGAGAACCATGAAAAATTTCAAAAAGAACATTCTAGAAAGATACGATAAAAAATTAGAAGCGGTTTTGAGAAACAGAGCTGAATACCTGAATTCTATACGGAGAAAAACTAGAGAATTGTCTGTGAAAACGATGGCGAATGTTAACGTAAAGCACAAGGCAGAAGATAATAGATTCGCTTGTTCAGAACGCATGAAACTGAAGAAATATCAGCCACCTGATCATCAAAATTCTAAAGTAGACGAGTTGGTTATGTGTATGAACAATCTTGATCTTTACCTGAAGAAGAATTTGGCATCCGATATGCAAGATCTGAAATTTCGTTTTGACAAGCAAAATGGTATGATGGAAGAGCTAGGACAACGCATCGAGAATCTAACGTCTTTAGTCAAAAGTCATTGGCCAACGCAAAGGAATGAAAACACATCGTAATGAATTTTTTTATACAGTTGCTGTACTTCGTTTAATAAATTAAAGTAATAATATGTGTAGACTACCTTAGAATTGCTGTTAAGATAAGCATTTACACTTTCATCGAGGCAATCCTTTAAAACTTTTTTTATTTTTTTAAAGAAAATAATCAATTGCAACGTTCTCTAATGCAACAACAGAGCACAACGAATACTCTTGGAAGATGAGTTTTGTCGTCCGTCTCGATTAAAGATTTATGAATGTATGCATTCGTTTTTCAGTGTCTTAGGAAAGTTTTATACACCACTGCATTATTCAAAGGCAATGAAACTATTCCTACTGTGTTCAACTAATCAGATTTCTTGAATATAACAATGAAGGAAAAAAACTAATCTGTTTCCTTTGTACGTAATAGTAGGCTAAGCTGATGCCTTAATTCGTATTAGTTTTAATAAGTATTCACGTATTATCCCATCTACCAATTTCGCCAACATCGTGCTAAATTTATTTTGTTGACTTCCAAATTCATTTCCACGTAGTGATTTATAGACTGAGTGGAATAGATTTGCACTGTGCTGGTATTGCAATACGCCATAACATGGATACCAATGTGATGCTTTGGTGACTTTTTTCAGATTTGGCCAAAATGGTTTGTGAAACATATGTAAATACCGTTTAAGTATAAATATTGTTGGTACAGTAATATTATATAATAATATCATATAATAATACATAATAATATTATATTGATATATAATAGTGCTATATATCAATATTATATCATAAAGAATAAATATTATTCTTGAATACATGAAGTATTCAACGGATTTTTTTTAAAGTTACAATTTTTGATTCTCTTTCATAATCTTTTTGGTGAAACGAATTCGCGGTAAATCAAAAAAGTAATTATGATAAAAATGGTTCATTTCAACCTATTAGATTATTGACCGTATTTTTCTTAGATAATCTTTGACTTTTTTAGATTGTAAATATTAGATTATTGATTTCTATTTTTTTCTTATTTTTTATTTTGTTACTTTTCGAGTTATCGCCAAAGGTACTACGGTAGTTCAACCCAATTTTAACTATAACAGCTTTATATTTTATAGAATTAATCTGAACAATCGGTTTTTTTCAGTTAAACATGCGCAAGTAAATTTAACTTTAATATTTAATTTTATTTATTTGTTAATTAAAAGTTTACAAAATGGTGACCCTCTAATTTAAAGAAAAGATACTTTTCGGTTAGCCGGACGAAAACAAAACCTCACCAAAATCTTCGCCAACTATTCTAATTTATTTTATTTATTTTTCAAATACTTGAAAATTAATTAAAATAAAAAAAATTAAATAAAATTAGTCAAATTTTTCCGCTTTCGGATAACCGAAAAGTGCCAGTATTTTTTATGTCCTTGCAGTAAGCAGGAGAAATAATTTACATTATATTCACCAGCGCCAGTTGTATGGGTACGATTTAGTCTAGGAGTTTAGTCTTATTCTCTTGCGAAAATCCGCAGATTAACAGCGGTTTCTATTGGCGAATCTGATTAATACCTTCTAGAAGAGAGAAGGCCTCTGCACGAGTTACCATAAACAAGAAATTTGATCCCTCAGTAGTCCAAACGTAATGATATCTTTCGTATTTTCCCTCACTGCGCTGCTTAGTAACCCAAACGTAGTGCCATCCTTCTTATTTAACCTCCACTGCGCAGTATGTTCGTTACGTCGAACTAATAAATTGATCCGAAGGTGTTGATCTGATCCGACTATTCGTTTTTGAGGACTCATAGTCGGGTTACCTGTGAATTAAGGGGCCTCTATCATCGCCATCTTGGCTTCTAGATAGAATTTTTAATATGTGTTTTATCGATACTTTTTTTTTTCACTGCACAAACTTGATGATATAGTAATATTAGACAGTACAATACCTTTGATACAGGGTAGAAAAAAAGGGGTGGCATTAAGAGAAAAAGCGCTTCATAAATTTTAGAGCTTATATGAATTTTTCCTCAAAACTTTAAGACAATAAAATGATGCGATTTGTAGTTTTGAGTAAGTAATTCAAAACTACACGTTTCTCTGTTTTTTGATTTTCTGAAATATAATTTTGTTGTAGTTTAAATTGATGAAAAGTGACTTGGATGATATTAAAAAAATTAATTTAATATTAATTGCATAAATATAAAGATACTTTTAAAAAATCTGTAAACTAATAGCTGTTTAATATTTGAACATCTTTTAAAAATTGTCGATTGCAGAATTTGCATTGGCATAATTTTGAGCAAAAACAAAAAAATGAAGAGAATCTAAAATACCGCATACTTTATATCTCGAATTCTGATTAGGTGACGGCCTTATATTTTACATAAACGGAAAGATGGGGCAAAATAAAGTAAACGGTGGCTGGAAAAATATCCTTAGAATCACTGGTTAGAATACTCTTATATTTAGGCTAACCGGGGGAGGATTTCGTTGTTTTCCTCTGCATTTAACGCAAATGCGGGTTATTTCCAACTATAAGAATGTTCGAACTACGAGAAATAATGATTTAGAAGAGCTAGATAACTCAAATTTTTGACAAATATCGTCTCTTCTAATCAATAATTGAAGAACTAAAATCTAAAATTGGCAATCACACTCTCAAAAATTTCAGAAACCAATTTTGACTGAACAAAAATGTTTCCGGAAATCTCATAAAACCTTGCTTAGTATCATGTTTTCCATCAATTGAGAAACATTACTTTTATTTTCAAAAAAATTTCGGATATATATATATATATATATATATATATATATATATATATATATATATATATATATATATATATATATATATATATATATATATATATATATATATATATATATATATATATATATATATATATATATATATATATATATATATATATATATATATATATATATATATATATATATATATATATATATATATATATATATATATAAAACAAATGAAATAAAGCAAAAATATTAAAAGAAAGTTGAAAAAAGTTCACTTTTAGGAGACTTTTCATTTGTGCCCAGCTACGCGATAAGTACCTTATTTGTAAGTGTGCTTCATCAAAAAATTGGAAATTTTTTTCCTCAATTTTTAGCATCGTAAATAAATTTTTATTTTTCATTATAAATTGTAAATCTTAATAAGCGAAGGCATTAAAATAAATTATAATTTAACATAACCTATAAGATTCCTCTGTTTCCTCAAACTATCTACCAAGTTAAAAGAGAAAATCCTAGATTTCTTGCATTGCATCATAAACGCATAAATATCTGTTGTTACAATTCAGCCATGACTTGCTTTCCCTTCTTTACACGAAGTGAGTGAGTTTTGCTTTCGCATGTGTTTATTTTGTATACAAAATCTCATGGTTCTATCTTGTCCAATCAGAGAAATGCGTACATGGTAACATTTCTTGCAAGAGTAAATCTCGAGTTGTGAAAATCGAGAGCTAATCCCTGATTTCTTGATCCCCAAGTCAATCTTGGCTTAACTCTGGTGAATATGGGGGTTGAAATTTTAGATTTTCTAATAATATGAAATCTCCAAAATATGATAGGAAATTGCAAGAGATTTCGCCTAGAGTAAAAGTTCCAAGTTTTATAGCCCAGACTAAGGGGCATCCTGCTCTACATTCTAACCATTTTTTTAATTTTTCTGTCTGACGGCAATTTTATTTTGTGTAAAAGAATAAATAAATAAATAAATAAAGTTGAAATTACCAGAGAAAGGCTGACCGAAAATTACTGAACTATCTCTTTCCACATGGACAGTAACGTATATGCGTAGCTAATTAAACAACAATTAATGATTGGTGTAAAAAAAAGAAAAACTTGGGAACTAACTTTTATTCATGTCCTGGAAAATTAATGAATCCCTTGAACCAGTTCCTGTGTCAGAAAAATAGCTTTGCTGTTTTATTTGCTAATTTGAATCAACAAATCCCATCATTATTCAGATCGACGGATTCAAATTAATTGATGCGAATCAGTTAGAGATTTGAATCAACAGATGCCAATTCCTAATTCACAGTAATTTCTATTTTTAATCTGTTATCTTTATTTTTGTATTTCATTTTATATTATTTTTATTTTAGCTCATGCTACTGATAGAACATCCAACTAAAGTGATGCGGAATAAAAAAGCGCCATTTCAACAGTAAAATATTTAAACATGTTTTTTTTTTTTTTTTTTTTTTTTTTTTTTTTTTTTTTTAAAGCAATAAAATATGTATTTAAAATATCAATGTTTTTAGCATGCTCGTGAAGTGTGCATAATTTTTTTTTGCATAATTACTGTTACAATATAAGCTTTTATATAATTTTTTGCTTTGTATATTATTGATTTCTTAGAAAAAAACTAAATCACACTTAAATTATCAGAGCAATCTATCTTATTAACGAGAATTTTATAAAAAGAAACTAATAAACAAGATCAATCTCCAAGACATTTTAATAATGGAACATAAAAAAATATTTAGCAGTGTCAAAACAGAAATATAATGCTGTCGACGTTTTTTCAGTATTTCATATCATAGAAAAGGTTGAAAATTATTTTTAACTCTTTCGACACAATATTTTTTATCATTATAACAGGGAGTCTAGATAATAATCGTAATACTCCAAGGTAGTACAAATAAAGGTAAAATAAGGTATGTTTGAGGTTTATTTATTTTTTAAATCACGTTTTACGTTATTTAAAGCCAAGTTCATAAAACATGATCAATCGTATAAGTCAGTTCATGTCTTATAAAAAATAGATCTACATGGAAGTAATTAGGATTGAGCAGAAAACTGCTTTAAAGTTGGTGTTTAGGCATTATATGGAAACGTGAAATTTGAAAGTTTTCGATAGCTAAGTTTCAACTGCCACGTTGAGTTAATTATGTGGAGATGAGATTAAAAAGAAGAAGCTGTTAAAGATAGGACTTTCGTTTATCCTGATTAGAGTCTCTATGTCTAACGTAATAAGAGAGTGACGACTAGCAATTTTAAATTTATTCTGATTGGGGTTGCACAAGAAACAAATAATGGAGGTGGTTACCACTCTTGACGAAGTAATTCAAAAATTTTATTTTCTTACTCCACTTTAAAATCATGTGAACTATATCGAGCTACATTTCTTTTAGTTTTTAAACGAGACAAGTGACACGTCATATTACAAAAAAGTTTTGTAAATAAATGATTAATTGATTTAGTTCCTTAACCCTTTCAGAACCGTGATCACATGTGCGTGATCGTGCTATGTTTTTTTCACAGGTCACAGTAATATATATGAGACGAGTCGTTCTGACTACAACGGCCCATGATCATATTGATGTTCTCTATTTGGTAAGGGAGAGTGGGGTCAATTGTAACAGGGTACAATTGCAACAGAGCAAAAATTTCGAGTGTCGGGTTCTAGATTTGGTTCCCAGGTGGCACATAAAATGTATTTAATAAATCTACATGTACACCCCTGTCCTTATCCTTTCTCCTTTCGCTGGTCCAGAACGTTTTTAAAATTGATGCATGATTTTAAGTTTAGTTTATTTGTGAAATTTGTTTTAGAAATAACTCTCTTGCACTTAGAATTGTAAGAAAATTATCCTTAAAGAAAATTATCCTATTAAAAATCTAACTGTTCATTCGACATTAGACAGCTAATATAACTTGATAAAAGTGCCAAGTATGACTAACAAAATTAATAAATAAATAAATGTAAATATTTCAAAAATATATGATTATACTAAAAGCTAATTATTTTACGTACAACAGATACATAGATAGATAATATTTAATGCATAATTTTAATTTTAGTTCGTTTGTGAAATTTTCTTTAGAAATAACTCTCTTGCATTTAAAATAAATAGTAAGAAATTCAACGTTTCGTTAAAAAATTTAACTGTTCATTCATCATAAAACATTTAATATAACTTGTTAAAAGTGCCAAGTATGACAAACAAAATAAATAAATAAATAAATAAAAGGAAATATTTCAAAAATATATGATTATACTGAAAGCTAATTATTTTACGTACAACAGATACATAGATAGATAATACTTAATGCATAATTTTAATTTTAGTTGGTTTGTGAAATTTGCTTTAAAAATAACTCTCTTGCATTTGGAATAAATAGTAAGAAATTTAACGTTTCGTTAAAATATTTAACTGTTCATTCATCATAAAACAGTTAATATAACTTGTTAAAAGTGCCAAGTATGACAAACAAAATAAATAAATAAATAAAGGGAAACATTTCAAAAATGTATGATTATACTAAAAGCTAATTATTTTACGTACAACAGATACATAGATGGATAATACTTAATGCATAATTTTAATTTTAGTTCGTTTGTGAAATTTTCTTTAGAAATAACTCTCTTGCATTTAAAATAAATAGTAAGAAATTCAACGTTTCGTTAAAAAATTTAACTGTTCATTCATCATAAAACATTTAATATAACTTGTTAAAAGTGCCAAGTATGACAAACAAAATAAATAAATAAATAAATAAAAGGAAATATTTCAAAAATATATGATTATACTGAAAGCTAATTATTTTACGTACAACAGATACATAGATAGATAATACTTAATGCATAATTTTAATTTTAGTTGGTTTGTGAAATTTGCTTTAAAAATAACTCTCTTGCATTTGGAATAAATAGTAAGAAATTTAACGTTTCGTTAAAATATTTAACTGTTCATTCATCATAAAACAGTTAATATAACTTGTTAAAAGTGCCAAGTATGACAAACAAAATAAATAAATAAATAAAGGGAAACATTTCAAAAATGTATGATTATACTAAAAGCTAATTATTTTACGTACAACAGATACATAGATGGATAATACTTAATGCATAATTTTAATTTTAGTTGGTTTGTGAAATTTGCTTTAGAAATAACTCTCTTGCATTTAGAATAAATAGTAAGAAATTTAACGTTTCGTTAAAAAATTGAACTGTTCATTCATCATAAATAAGGTAATATAACTTGATAAACGTGCCAAGTATGACTGACAAAAAAATAAATAAATAAAAATAAAAGCTAAGTATTTCAAAAATATGATATTATACTAAAAGTTAATTATTTCAGAAATATATGATTATGTAAGATTATTTTACGCGCCACATATATTTAGATGGATAATGTTTTAAAAATCAGTGCATAATTTTAATTTTGGTATGTGTGTAAAATTTTTTTTAAAAATAACTGTTTTGCATTTGGAATAAATAGCAAGAAAATTAACGATTCGTTAAAATTTAGCTGTTTATTCGGCATAAGATAGCTAATATAACTTGATGTAAGTGCCAAATATGACTGATGAAATAATAATAAATAAATAAATGAATGAGTGAATAAATAAAAATAAATAAATTGAGATCTCCGAAAGGCGATCACAGGTTACCCATTGTCAAAATGAACAAAATAACAAAAATATCGTTCAAATGGCGAAATTCTCTTTTGTTTCACAACTCAAGAAGTATTTATGGGATCTTCCTGGTCCCATATCTTAAAAATAAACTCGGCAACTTAATGCATAACAAAATTAAAAGTGAAAAAAAGAATTCTAAAAAAATCATCAAGCAGCAGCGGTTGCCATAGCAACGCATGCAATGACGACGCATGCTCACTGTTTACTATTATTCGTGAACACAGTTGAAAAGTGTGATGCTGTCCAAATAAGGTGTGCACGCCATCAACACCCATTTTGCCAATGAGTAACAAAAGCTAAATATTTCAAAATTATGTGATTAAAGTAAAACTAATTATAAAAAGGTAATTCGACGTAAATGTTCATCTTAACTAATTCATTCTTCGAAAAAAAAGAGAAAAATGTTTTTGCCAAAACACTTACCCGTACGACTTAACTTTCTAACTATGTAAGATACAGGAAATCTAACCCTGGCTGTCTATCTAAACTCATTCTATCTTCGAAAAAAAAATGAAAAATGTTCCTAAGAAAAAATTTTAACATTTTAGGGAAAAAAAAACGTTTTTTTTTAAAAATTTTTCATTTAAACATTTTTTTAAAAAAAATCGAAGAGTTGTTAGATTATATTTTAAAGATAAGCGAACTATTATACATCTCTTAGATATCAGATTATCATATTTTTGTTTGATTTATTTACTCTGACATAAAAATTTGAAGTTCAGCCCGGTAATTATTTTTTGAAGCGAAACGGTAGAGAAGGTAATTACTTTTTTACGGCGTTCTACGCAATTCATCTTTAAAGTTGCAGCTGATAGGGAAAGTTAAGAAAGGAGTTTATATTATTTTTTATGTTTATTTTGTTTTTCCAGTTTTCATTAAGAAATATTGATTTCGCATTTATTTTAAATAAAATATTAAGACCGAACTAAACCAAATGCATATTTCAAGAAAACACCTGGTATACAACACCAGAATGACAAAAACATCGGTACTTTTTTGCTTTTTCTTCATTGCTTTTGTTTAATTTTTCCAATCTTCAGCAGCGTTTAGTTGCAGATTAGTAACTATATTTTTTAGCTTGATAAATCGAGCTTAAATTAGTTTATTAATTATATAAGAGATATGGTCATCGTGAAAACTTTAGAAAAGACCATAACAGCACCATCTGTCAGGAAAATTTTGAACTCTACGAGAAAAAAATGCATGTCATGTCACATGAATTTTTTGCAAAGAATTGATTTTTAAACCGTTACCGTTTCGCTGTAGTAAATTTTTAAAATTTATCTCTCTAATTTAGCTCGTCTTGTGCAGTGCATAAAATGAAGTAAAAGTGACTGCAGCGAATAACTTTTGATCTAATGATTGGATTATTATGAACTTGAACTCAATCTTAATGATTCGAGTTAAATTCAAGTTCGATTTGACTTTAATTGTGATAATCAATTTAAGCAGACGATATTTTAAAATCCACTATAAAATTTTTCGTGTATCTGATCACCAAAAACAGTGTTTCACACTAAAAACCAAAGAGAGTTTCTGGTGCAGTGTAACTCATAGAACAATTTTTTACATTACTTAAGCTTTATTTTATAACTTTATAACCGTCGTTGCACAGCCGACTCAATTTTTGGATTTACGACTACTAATATTCAGCTCCGTAGCCTTGTAATTTTTAACCTAATCCAGAAGACGAGGGAACTCTTGAATCAAGTAATGGGGAAAAGTTTGCCTTCAAGGAGGACTTTTAGATAGAACTAACCCGAAATACGTAAAAAGTGAAATTTTCTTTAAAGGGTCTAAGCGTTCGTACGCTGCCTTTGCAAAACATTTCTTCATATCTTGGGGGTCAAAAATCCAAATCCATCTTAAAAAAGTAACAACGAAATAACAATTTCATCATAGCCAGAGAAAGTAATCTTTTGTGATTGATTTCGTAACCTAAAATTTCGTCTTCACGAATTAATTAGCATGTTTAAGATTATGCCCTTGAACCATTAACGTTGTTTTTCGAAGCTGTGTCACCAAGAAAATAAAAAAAGTCACAGTTTAAGTGCTTTACACCTGAAGCAATGCGATGATTTTAAACTGTATCTATCATCTTTGAGTGAAGAATTACCAGTGCTTTAGAACTGACAAATAACTTAAATGTTTAAAAAGTTACTAAACTTTTTTAAATATCGAAAATTTTGAGACATTTTTCCACCTAGATAAAAATTATCAAAATTATTGCCTTATCTCAGTTTTTGAAAATTTTAATGAGCCCAGATAAGGCAGCATTGGTGTAAGTTTTAAAATATTACAAAATTAGATCACAATCGCTTTTCATTTTCACAAAATTGGTACTTTGTTCCGTATTGACGTTTTGCGCCAGTTGTGAAATAGGTATAGACATCGCTGGCTTTAGACAGGCTAAACTTGATCTACAGTCATCAATAACTGTTGCAAACTCACAGTAGTTATAAAAATTGCACATTATTCACAAAAAAACATAATTTACTATGACGACAAGCCTTCGAAAAAAAACAGCCTTAAAATCCTAATACTTGAAAAGCCGATCATTCGATCAAAAGTTATGGTGTTCGCTTTTTCTAGTACGCTGTACGTTTAAAATGAAGTAATCTGCTTTATCTTTTAACTTTTTTTAAAATTTTATAATTTTACTGTTTTATATTATTCTCAAAAATAATTTCGACTTACAGGTTTTAATGTCTTTCATGACGCTTATTGTAAGCATTCTTATAATTGCCAAATCATAAAATTTCCTTATTGATTCACGAAATAATTTTTAAATTAAAAGATGCTAAAACTAACGGATTTAATTATAACTTCCCATACTTATATCAAACTACATAGTTTAATGCTATGCCATAAAATGACATCTGATAGACATACCTCATACATATCTAGTGTATACATCCAGTTAAACGTCAATAAATGTTTCGGATGTCATCCATATTTCGTCCGTTGTAGCATGAAGTATTCCAATGGCAGTTATTCTAATATCATGTTACGTATACCTGAATTGACATTAGTTTGGGATTTATAATAGATTACATTGTCAACTATGACTTAGTTCCGAATCTACATTTAATTACGGCATTCGAACTGAAAATTTCTGAAATATTTCATTCAGGGCTTTGGTATCAGAGTCAAAGAAAATTGTTCAGAGGTTGGTGGAGACAAGAAATTTGCTTGATTCCAAATCTGGTGAGTTAAAAGTTGTAGGCCCTTAGGTTAAAAGAAAAAAAAGAGGCTTTAAATTTCATAGAAATTATTTACACAAATAATCATGATTATGTGAACAAAAATATTAATTATGATTAATAACTTTGTCTTTAATTTAGAACGATAATATCATAATAAGTTCAGGAACTAAATGTAACTGTTAAACTCGAGTATAAAGTTATTGATGTATTTTTTTCAGGTTGTGTAACTGCAGTTAGTTAAAAGTCGTGAAATCCTTATATTAAAAGAAGAAAAGAGGATTTAGATTATGTAAAATTATCTAGAAATATATTCGTAATTATGTGAGCAAAAATACTTTTAATAATCAAGGGGGGGGAGATTTTTGTTAAAGACATCTGATTCTGAGAATGATGAATGTTCAAGTTTGGGGAATTTCTACTGCAAGTATTCGATTGAAATCGTAAAAATAAAAATTTACACTACTGTTATGGACATTTAATTAGATTCTTTAAAACTTCCACAACAAAATTTAAAATTTTTATATTGGAAAAAAAAACTTATTACGTATTAAACGTTTCAAATCTTTTAACCTATCCTTTACATATGAATTGAAGTAACTGCTCACGTGCATCTCATGTGAGCTTGGCTTCAGGCTGTGAGACCTGCTTGTGTCAGTGCCAGAGAAGAGCGCATGCGTCAGTGCAATTCTAAGCGAACAAAGAAAGAAATTTTAAAAACGCTAACATGATAAGTAGAAAGAAATAACCGAATAAACAGAAATTTACTAAGTCTTTATTATATGCATTTAAATATTACAAACTAATTATTTCTCAAGCTGAATGATTTTGTAAAAGATTCGTCTTAGTATCAAGTTCACTCATTACTTGGAAGAATTATTCAACACCGTTCTAATGTCATTTTTAATAATATGCATATAAAAACAACCAAATACTTTTGAATTAAAAAAAGAAAGTGGTCCTATTAAAGGTCAAATGAATGTCACACGGGCTAAAATAAGACAATAGTTTCTACATAGAGCCGTGGTGGCTCGGGGGGTGTAGAGAGTTCACCTTCTCATGAGATAAACCGGGTTCAAATCCCAGCAATGGCTGGTTGATGCGAATCCCGCACCTAGCACAGTGCTGACGTAAAATATCCTCCTTGGTAGACGGATCATGGGTTAGAATGCCTTTTTCGTCAGGCTAACCGTGGGAATTTTTCGAGGTTTTCCTCTCTATGCTACACAAATGTAGGTTGGTTCCATCAAAAAGTCCTCCACCAAGTCGAATTTATTTCTCTATTCAATTCTATTATACGAGGCGATTCAATTATTCGCGGTGATGAAAACTTTGTTATCCGCAAATCCTATAATAAGTCAAGTATTCAACATTGGTTATAAAAATAAAAATTTAAAAAATGTGAATTAGAACTGAAATTGCAATTGAATTCGGTCAAAATATTAAAATTTTATGGCTCATGGAAGATTAATAAAATGTGGCTTTCAAATTTATTCTCTTATAAGGACTTCTTTAATTTAAAACTATTATTTTTTTCAGAACATTTTAAAAATGAGCTTGTTTTCTTAATAATTCCAAAAGAATGAATTTGTAAATTAATTAAATTAAAATATTTATCAAGTGATTTAAACTGAGTAAAAAAAATAAAGTTGATTGAAAAAAAAAAAGAATTTTAACCATTTCAGTAAAGATCTTTCTAACCTTTATAACGAATTTTCTTGAATTCGATTATTTTTAAGATTCTTATTATTTCAAAGTAAAATCTTTCATAAGTTTCTCTTATTCGCGTAATTAAATTAAGTGTGAGGTTCATCATACGTTGCTCCACAGAAAATCAAAATTTATTTTTAATTGAAAACGTCAACCCCACATTTTATAAAACCTTACACAATCGATCTTGAAGATTTCAGCATCAAAACCAACTATTTTATTTTGTGCATTTTCTAAGCTTTCGGAACAATAAATAAAATTAAATTCTTTTCGGGGAATTATTTTCGAAATGACATACTTTATTCCATTAAGGGAATATTTCGACAATTTGCGTTTGACTTAACTTCAACAATTTATTGTTATTTTTATTTAAACCGAAAAGATTTCTAAGAAGGAATGAAATGTAATGAATTTTGAAATCCCTGTTGTTGCTTTATTTTATTTACGACAAATTCAGGTGAAATATTTTTGGGATCAATTTTTCAATTCTTAACATTCCTATTGTACGAAAAAGATCTAAATGGTCGTTTTTATTTTTAAAGTAAATTGTTTTATTTATATGAATTGAAATAAATATTGAGCGTACCAAATTATGCAATATTATTTCTTTCTTTATTTAGCTTTTGTTCTTTAAAATAAACATTGGTTTTGTACGTTATTATTTCATTAACTGGATTAAAAATTCTTATCCATAGGGATATCAGAATTTTTCCTTTTTAGTTAAAATACGAAAACAACATATTAGAAGAAGACCTATAATAAGGCGAATTTCCAAGTCTCAGTGAAACGCTAGCATCAATAATAGAAGAACTGTATGTTTATTATAAGTTAAAAATTTCTGGCTTTCCTCTATCACAATAATTGCTTTTAGTGATTAAAATTGAGAGACTGAGATTTTAGATTTCAGAGATTGAGAAATGTGTATTCTACTGTTTTATTGACCACTATAATAAGAAATAGATTCAATCGAGAGACAATTTCACTTATTTCAGGTTATAGCATGAAAATGGATAAAAGAACATAGTTTCCTTTTTACACTTTTTTCCTTTTATTTTTATATAGCAATGCATGTGCGACCACCAACTAAGTTATTTTCTTACAAACAAACGAAAAATTCGTTTGATATTTTCAAACTCTTTTCTTCGTTGACCAGAGTCGTGGCGGCTCAGGGAATAGAGGAGCTCTTGCCTCCCAATGAGGTGAACCGGTTTTGAACGAAAGCGATGGTTGGGTGATTCGAATTCCACATCCAGCTCGCACTGACTACAGTGCTGACGTAAAATATCCTCAGTGGTAGACGGGTCATGGGTTAGTGTCCCCTTGCAGTCAAACTAACAGTGGGAGGTTAGCGTGGTTTTCCTCTCCATGTGAAGCAAATGCGGGTCAGTTCCATCAAAAAGTCCACCGCGAAGGCGAATTTCCCTCAATACTTGATTAAGGAACTACCTTGTCTTCAGGATTAGGTTAAAATTTAGAAGGCCACGGAATTGAAATGCTATTTAAATATAAAAACGCTATTAAATCTTTCCACAATTTATTTAAAACGCTATTTAAATATCAAAAATTATATAAAATATGAAATTTGTTATATTTATCTTTCATTAGGAATTTCTATTGTAATATTAATTACATTAGAAATTCCTAATGAAATTCCTAATGTTATTTCAAGTAAAATCTTGCAATAAAGATTTATACGTTAAAAATCTAAAAATTAACAAACTTATAAATCTTTAAGCGTGGAGTAACGATCAATTTTTCTTTCATAAAAGTTTATACTATAACAAAAACATATAAGATATTATATTTCTTTTTTTTAGAAATTTTGGAATTACAAAACAATTTTTGCATTTATAAAAAACTAATAAAAAAACCTTACTTTAATACCAAATTCTTGTAGGTACCATTAAGTTGGTATCATAAATTAATTTTTAGTATAAATGATGGTAAATACTTTCCTGCACCTTGACTTGAACTTAAAATATACAGGGGATGAAACTCAAGAATTTTACAATTTTAAATTGTAATCCATCTTTTTTACTCTGAAAAGGCTGTTTAAAAATAACTAAGCAAAATCAAAAGTTCTTTTTTAATACTTTTATACCCACTACTAAACCTCTATCAGATATAGAATTTTTTTCTTTAAAAATAAAATATGCATGGAATATGCAGAATTAGTTTATGATTTAAGTAATTTTTATTTCTTGTAATTTAGAGATTATTTTAAATATCTTTTAAAACAAATATATCAAAATATGTTAAAACTAAAAAAAGAAGTTTATTATTTAGCATAGATTATACATTTGTTGCTGAAGGGTCGCAAGCATTAGTTTCCTACTTAAGATTCCACATAAAGCACCGCTCAATATTTGGTCGGTTGCAGTTATAGAGAGGATGAATTTCAAATTATTTTGTATCAAAAGGATATTCTACCTAAAGTAATTGAGAAAAAAGTAATTTTAGAGTTAATATTCATGGTATGCGTTCGAGGTTATTAAAGAAAAGCAAATTTACGCAACAGAAAAACTAATTTGCTATGGATATAACTGGATAAAGTAGGGTAATATATTTTTTTTCTATAACTCGTATTTTAAGTTTAGAGTAAAAAAATTATTTTCTTTCAAAATTGAGATCAAAAGCTCGATCCTTTATGAATAATTGAAATACTTGCATTACAATGAGCAGCTCATAATACGCAAAACTTTCCCCACCAATACGTATGTATGCAGATACTTTTATTTTATAGATAGAAATATTTGCATTTTGCTATGAATAAATGCAAGGGTAAATATTGTGAGCATTTAAGAGCTTGTTAAAAAATAAGATAATCAAAGTTACTTTAGCTTCTTACTTCCCGGTTTTTCCTCTATAAAAAAAGAAATAACATTTTTTTCCATTTTTTTTTTAATCTGAGGGAATACGATAAATATAGTAGTTAATAATAATAGTGAAGTTTTCGTTAGTAGATAAAAAACGACGAGTCCTTTTTTACAGCGTGGCAAAAGGGGAATACTTTCTCCCAAATGAGTTCTGCACCATGTTACGAAAAAAAGCTTAACTACTAGTTAGATGACGAGTTAATATAATTTTCGATTAATTCTTTTCATTGAATTTATGATGTTTATTGTAATTGTTTGGTTTTTTTGTTTAATTTAGTTTCATAAAATGCTTAGATATCGATACCTTAAATATGTAGTTTTCATTATTTTTTTACGTGGTTGGTTTCCGGAAATAATATTTCTAAACTAATAGAAAAATAAGTATGAAAAAGCTTGTCTGTAATATAAGACTAATGTAGTTTTTTTCTTCTCTGTGTATTTTGCTAAGAGAAAGAATGGAATAAAAATAAACAGGTGTGAATAAAAATATGACAGAAAAACTTGTTACGAATAATAGAACAGAAATACAGTAGAGTCCCGATTATCAGAGTTTCCACTTTAACCGAGCTGTCAAATATTTGAAGAATTTATTTGTTCTAGTTTATTTTTTATTTTTAAAACTACCGCCGAAAAAAAGTCTGAATTTTATCTTCCAAACACTTAGGACAGGGATGGGCAAACTTTTTTGGTCGAGGGCCGAAAATCGGAAAAGAAAAGTTTGGTGGGCTAAATAAAAACTTCTAAAATAAAAAAAATAACGATATACAATTTTTAATATAAATATTTAATGAGATGAATGAAATTGTGACTTCATTTTTAAAAGTTCCTTAATTGGGGTTCCAAGTGAGATGTACTTATTCTAAAGAAATAGGGTAAATGTTTGTCTGCTAGTCTACTTCCGAAATGATTTTTTCTAAGGTTCATAGATGAAAACACTTGTTCACATAAATAAAATGAAGCAAACATAGCACTGATTTTCTGGGCGTGAAATATTAAATTTGGGAAACCAGCTTTTGGTAATGATTTGTAAAACTCATTTTTTAACATATTTAGAAACAACTGCTTCAGATGGCACCAGCCAATGGCTATTCTATAAAGAGCTTTCAACATTTTACTAATTGAAGCTGTCTGTGCTAGCTATTTCCATCAATTTATGTTTTGAAGAACAAAAATAGAGAAAGTTACAAGGACATCAGTACTTTGTTAAAAAAAGAAAGAAGAAACATAATTTTGAACAAAGTAGACAAGAAAATGGATGTATATTGTTCATATTCGCCACGTACCAGCAAGTTAAAATTCGATACGCGGGCCGGATAAAACCTTACGGCGGGCCACAGTTGGCCCGCGGGCCGTAGTTTGCCCATCCCTGACGGACAGTTGACGTAGTTTGGCCAAGCTGACGGACAGCACTAGATTATCGATGAAATGATCGTTAATATAGTCAATAATGAAAATGAATCGAGTGAAGATGATGAAGATAGTGACGATAAAAATCAACATATAAAATCTCTCATACAGCTGGACTAAAAGTTATCTTAAGAAATGAACTGTGTGTGGTGTACTTGTATAAATTTCGCATTTGTTTCTTACTATATATAAAATTCTAATGATGGTGTCGCAGTTTTCCATTGTTGTCGGTGCATTTTTATTGGCCAGAAAATCACGTGGTAGGATCCAGTTTTCCCTCATTCATTTCCATATTGTTTTGGTTGTCATCAGCACAAAATTAACAATAGTCGTAAAGGTATTGTTTTTCTTTAAATATTTTTGTATCCCTAATTTAAACTTATTTTCCAGTACTGCTACTATTAGCGAGAGTATTAAATTATGGTTGTGAACTCATCAAATTTGTTTGAACAATACAATGCTATAAGAATATAAATGTTATTTTAAAAAATGATTACTTCGAAAAATCACTTCCGTTCACCAAGAGATCTAATATTTGGGTGAAGTAATATTTGAGAGTAATATTTAGACGTGGGAAGTAGAGGCACAAGAGTAATAAGTAAACAGAATTCCTTTTAGTACATATATGTTAAGTGAATAGTTTTAACTTTAGTAGAAAAATTGTTTTCTGCCAAGAAAAGACAATTATTGCGAAGCAATAATCGGGGTTGGTGAGCGGCAGCGAACAGGGGGCTTAGCCCCCTAGTATTTGTATAAATTCGCTCTACGCTTTAACGGAGCTTTTCAGTTAACTGAGGTAGTCGTGGTTCGCAGTAACTCAAATAATCGGGAGTCTTCTGTATAAGATAAAAAACATCGTAATTGAATAAAATTTTTTTGTTTCTACACAAATGTATAGTTTGAAAAAAAAATTCAAAATGTTAGCAGAAATTTACGCACTGCAGTCTTGATTTAATGAATTTCACTGAAATAAAGCATAAAAAAATACAATTTAGAATCCATAAATGATAGAAGTTTTATTCGTACAGATCATAAATATATAATTCTACGGAAATAAACAAAATTGTGACAGAGACTCTAAATTATAAGCCATAGAGCGTTATATACTCATATATACAGTATCAAATCTTTCCTTTTAGTAATGCCAGTGGGCGTCGCGACCATTTGGACGAGATTAAACTTTAAGAAATGCGTCTAGACTCCAGAATGGATCGTCCTTAAGATGAATCATTCATGATGTATGTATAAGAAAATATGTTGACAAATAATTAAATTTGATTTATTTGATTTGACAGGATTTTAAGTAACCATTTTTTGAAATAATTGCCAAAAATGAGGGTCATATTTTCAAAAAACATCTATATGCAATTATAAATAATTACGGCATATTAAAAAAAAAATCAGACTTAATCACGTGAAATTTGCGAGTAGGTGCCATGTCTTAAGACAGATAAAAAATAACATTTAGTCAGTTTAAAACACTAAATTGTTAATTCTTATTTCCTTGCCAAGTTAACTTTGCTTTATTAATGGCTTCGCCGCATACCATTAGATTATCCATTCTATTCAACAGACAATTCGAGAGTTTTTTATTATTTTTTCACAACTTCATTAATTTAATATCAATTTCACATAAAAATATAGGTGTATTATAGAAAATATTTATATTTTATTATGAAAAATATATATATAAATTTGTATTTATGCATGAATTTGTATATATATTATATTAAAAAATATTTATTTTTTATTATAAATAATGATTATAGAATATTAATTAAAAATTAATTTAGCTCAAAACATACAAAATTCGGGATTACATGTATCTCGAACGTTTATATTTATGAAATATGTTTTGAGTCAGGTAAAAAATGCTATTTAGCCGGTCTTTCTTTTAGGTTATGACACAAAATTGTCTCGCCAAGTTGGTTTCATTTTCTTTAACGGTGCCTCATTATTTTATACCTCTCAATTGACAACTCAAGATTTTTTTTCACTGTGGGACTCGTTTAAAATCGGTTTCACATATAAGAATGGGCATCATATTTTTTTTTACAAAAATACCCGTGTTTCCTAGAGTCATTTGCGGAAGTCGTTAAAAAAAATTATTTAGACATTAAACAAAATATTCGAAGTATAGGTGGTACCAAAATGAAAAATAAGAATATGCGTTTTCAGTTGCTAGAAAAATGCTAGCACTTTTTAATGTTTGTAATACGAAATTATTGCAATCAGTGTCGTTTTGCCATAGTTGCTTAGTTTTGTTTAGGATACCTGATTATTTGTTATTATCCGCTGAAGATTTAAATATCATCAATTATTAATTTGCAGAAGTTAAAAAATAAAAATAACTAGAAGCCATTTTTCCAACATTCTTAGTTTTATTGTATTTTTTTTTATGGTAATATCGTCTAAAATAGTGTAGAATAATGATTCTAAGACTTCGAATATTAAGAGGTTAATGCAGACTTGTCTTGCGTACAACAAAATGAAAAATAAGAAGAATAAATAAAACTTTTGTGTCAAAGTGATGACTTTTACACACAAGTTTTATTTATCGTTTTTTTTCCCATTTAATGGATATAATTATTACAAAAGACAATATTATGGCCTTTAATATTTCAAGCGAGAAATTCATTTGAAGATTATCCCTACTGCAGAATAAAAACTAATAATATTGTTTGTTTTACATGTCTTGTTCTTCCAACATGCATGCTCGTTTCGGTTTCTTTTGAGAATAATAAATTTTATCGTTTTTTTAAACATAACATAAACAAGCGTGCTGATTTCAAATATTATCTCGCTATATCTCACCGAATTAATCAAAATGGATCTTTGAGATTATCTTATTTTTTGTACTTTAAATGAATGGAAAAAGATTTGGAGCATAGCATTTTAGAACACTCAATAATTTCCCGCTTTTTGAAAAACACAATTTAAATATTATGGACGTTAAGTCTTTTTCAATTTAGAAGTTGTTTTCCTGTTATTTTCCTAGAATGTTTATCTTCCTTAAATTTTTTCCGCTCTTTTTCATCTCTGTGCTTATGATAAACAAAACTTGAAATTGCAACCTAGTTGTAAAAAATCGAAACCTCCAGGAAAAATTCTTTTGTATAACTCAATTTACAAATTACTTGTTGGAATATTTTCCCTTCAGCATTCTTCTCAGAGCATCGATCTGTTTGCTTTAGTTTATAAAATTATATTCCCCGCGAAAACTTTTTCTAAACGAAGCCATATAAACGCATATCGAGTCAAATTTTTGAGAGATTTATCTTTTTCTTCGATAAAAATAAGGAGTTGATTTTTTAAGCTCACATCGTCTGCTTTTTTGATCAATTTATACGTTCTTTTGCCATGGAAAAATAAAAGTTTACGAGATCGTCTGAGAAATTTTCTTTCGTGTAATGTACTTCTACTTCTTCTTTTATTTTTTATTCCACTTGTTCACAAGCTGAGTAAGGAAAAGGAAAATAGTGGCTTGATCCCATGAGCTTTGGAGAGTTCTTTTTCCTGACACCAGTTCTTCAGCAAGAGAAATAAATACCCTTTTATTTGGAAAGGCTACTTCTTTTCGTCTTCAGGGTTCAAGACTTAAATTCGAAGTCTATATTTAGTGGCTTAAAAATATTTTTCTACAATCAGATAATCTTCAGTGGTGTTTAAGTAAAATGTTAAACTAATTTCAGCAAAATATTTCGAGTTTGAGTTCAAGTCAAAAGGTAAACTACATGATTCGAAATAAAGAAGGATATTAATCTATCAAATTATTTAGTTTATAAGGTAAAATTAGTTTTTAAAATTTAATGATTTTCAGTGACTTTCTAAACTTACTTGATCTTTTTCAATGAAACATGAAAGTTTACAAGATCTTCTGAGAAATTTTCTTTCCCGTAATGTACTGCGACGAATTTAATTTTTAATTACGCTCCACTTGTATACAGATAGAATAATAAAAACGAAAATAGCGGCTTGATTCCACGAGTATCGAAGAGTTCTTCGACCTGACATAGTTCTTCAGCAAGAGAAATAAAAGCTCATTTACTTGGAAATGTTGATTAATTTGAGCTCTTGAGTTCAAGAATTTTCGAAGTAAATATAATTAGTGACTTAAAAAACACTTTCTCATCAGCCCATTTTTTTTTGGGTGTTTGGGTTGAAATGCTGAATTGATTTCCGAGAACAATTTCTGAATTCCGAAAATGATTTAAAATCTATTATAAAGGTTAGCTTCATGATTAGAGATGAATGGATAAAATAATTTACCAAACTATTGAGTCATTGAAAAATTGAATTTTAACACAAGCATTTTCACTGTTATTCTAATAGAAGAAAAATATTTTCAATGCATACTTACTAAAAATCTTGAGTCAATTTGCCATATATATATGTATATATGTACTTCTTTGACACTGCAATTAAAAGTCCTTATTTTGTTTTTCGTGTGGGCAACGAAGAGTTGAAGCAATTTGAGCTGTAAGTTGGGAATAATTTAAAGGTTATAAGCGATTAGTTCATGTCAACAAAGTATATTATGTTTCTGTTATATATATGCAAAATCAGTAATAATAATTTCATTAATTGCAATTGTTATTCATTGAAAATTACAGCATTAGTCATGCTGTTACGCTTTTTAAATATAATAAAAATGAGCGTGCTTGAATTCTAGAAGAAAGCATTCATGACTGTTATAAATGGCGGGACATTGAAAGAATGCGAAGAAGACATGCAGCCAGACATGAAATGTTTTATTCAATAACTTTTAATTGACTTAAATTTTAATTTTTTAAAGTGGAAATAGTTTTAAAGACTTTGATAATTTATTTAAAATGCATAATATTTAACAGTAGAGCACATTTCAAACAAGTTTAAGTTAGTAGCTAGAGAAACGGTCATTGGTTTGCAAAGCAGACGATACAAACCAAGCAAAGATTGCATAGCAATGTTCGAGGATTTGGGGAGCGTTAGCGGAGACGGGTGGAGCCTACTAGAACCACCCTTATGTACTATGAGCAAAGAGCAGGGTTATTGCAAGAACCTAATCATATTACAAACACATAGGTCAGAGCCATGTTGGCTCAGGGGATAGAGAGCTCACCTCCAAATGAGGTGCACAGGGTTCGAATCCCAGTAACGGTTGGTTGATCTTTCGCACCCGGCTCGCACCGACTACAGTGCTGACGTTAAATACCCTCAGTGGTAGACGGATCATGGATTAGAGTCCCCTAGTCGACTGGCTAACTGGGGGAGGTTTTTGTTTCCCCCCCCCCTTTCAAGTAACGCAAATGCGGGTTAGTTCCATCAAAAACTCCTCCCCGAAAACAAATTTCTCCCAATACTTGATCCGGAAGTTTCGGGGTTAGGTTCACAATTACTTTAGTAACTCAAAAGTCGTAAATCCGAAACTGGGTCGGCTGCTCAACGATGATTATTAAACGCATAGGCTTGGCTATCTTAAATTCTAAAGTTGCAAATAATGATTACATTTCATCAAAAATGCTTAGAGCTGAAGTCGTAGTACTTTAGCCCATCTCTTAGAATAGAGAACATCAATTTAATCGTCAAATTTGACCTTATTGCGACAAAGTTGTAAGAAATCACGTCGCATTTAAGCGCTCTAAACTTATAGTGATTGAAAATTCTTATCCTTATTAAAACTGACCTTATGGTTTCCAAATAAGTAAAATTATGGGAGGAATTTTAAGTAACTGAACTAAAAAAAAAATAAACTCGAAAAACAGAAGAGCTTAAAGTAATCATTTCGATTCATCCGGTAACTCTGGGTGGGATCTTCTGTAATTTAAGTCCTTTTACAAGTTGGAAAGAAGTTGCAAGGGGGTCTCTCAAATATCTTTTTTTAAATAATGCAAGTTGGAGCAAATATCTTAAGGGGTTAGCTCATTCTACCGCCTAATGTGTATGGTTAAAAAAGTTTTGTATTTTTACGAACGAGCTATATTGTTTGATACAGCTTCGTTTATGATGCTTTTTGCTTATGTTGCCAAATTTCAATCACACAAATCTAAAAAATTACGCAGTAATAATTTTATGTAATTCAAAACCGTAAATATAACGCTATTAAAACGATAGGACTTTTCATGAGATTATTACAAGTATTTCAAAATTGTAAATATAACGTTATTAAAACAATCGTACTTTTTGCGTGATATCACAATTAGTAATTCAAAACTGTACTTATTAAAATAATGATACTCTTCTAGTGATTATTGCATGTAATTCAAAACTGTAAAGAAAACGTTAATAAAATAATGCTATTTTTCATGCGATTTACGACCTGCAATTCTAATTGTATATATATCGTTATTAAAGTAATGATACTTTTCGTGTGATTATTTCATGCGACTCGAAACTGTAAAGAAAACGCTATTAAAATAATGCTATGTTTCGTGCGATTTACTACATGTAATTCAAAATTGTATAGATATCGTTATTGAAGTAATGATACTTTTCGCGTGATTATTATATGCAATTCGAAACTGTGAATATAACTTTATTAAAATGATGATATTTTTCGTATGATTATTACAAGAAATTTCAAACGAAATATAACTTAATTAAAATAAAGACTTTTCTTTTGATTATTACAAATCTATATATCTCCTCGTATCAAACAAAAATCGCAGTACTTCCATGCTCATAGTATTGCAGTATTTGTACTTCTCAGATAAATAAATATTTGATTAGAATATTCTTTCTGCATTCTCTCATCGTCAAGCACCTTAGTTGATAAACCTCAGGGCACAGACAGAAGATGAGTGTATGTCACAGATATATCGATGTTTGGCCCCAACAAATAAATCAGTTATTCTCGTCTAGATGATAATAATAATGCCTTTTCTCTCGGTCTAAGGAATCGTGAACTGTACTGGCACGAGGTAAATTAAAACTCCATAATTTAGTTTGTCATTATGAAGGAAAATATATTTGCGTATTACTTTTAATAAGAAGACTTACGATAGTAGAAAACAGTGCGTTTTGTTTTACTTATACTCTTAAAGGTTTAATGCGCTAGTCTAGTTTTACTTAGATTAAATGCACATTGTGTCAAAAAACAAGTACCTTAATAACTTTTGATCTATTTATCTATTTTTCTCTCAGAGAGACTCAATCTTAACCTTCTGAAACGCAGCGCCCATCATATTGAACAACATTTGCTACAATCATTTAAAAAATAATATTTGAATCACTTCAAAATAATATTTGAATAATTTAGATAGTAATATTTGAATAATTTTAATAGTAACGTTTGGATGACTTAATTAAGTGATTACTAAAAAATTAATATTTGAATCTTTTAAAAAATTGTATTACAATCAATTAAAAACAATATTTGAATCACTTAAAAATAATATTTAAATAATTTAAATATTAAAATTTGAATCACTTAATATGATCACTTAAAAAGTAATATTTGAATTACTTTAAAAATAATATTTGAATCAATTAAAAATAATATTTGAGTTACTTAAAAAATAATCTGATTACCTAAAAAATTATATAATCATTGAAAAATGCTTTTGGAAGAGGATTTTTTTCTACTAGAAAGCGATTCCTTTAGAAGGCGATTGTGTGTGTAAAAATATAATTGGATTTATCTTTATTGGAAAAGAGCTTTTAATTAAAATGAAAAATCATAAGAAATATAGAAAATTCGATGGTAAACTTTTGTATAATTAGGTCCAATATAATGGATGTTGCGACTCAAGAGATATAAGTTGCTTTGGAACTATAAATTCGTTGCAGTATATCTTCTCGTTGCATATATATATATATATATATATATATATATATATATATATATATATATATATATATATATATATATATATATATATATATATATATATATATATATATATATATATATATATATATATATATATATA
This sequence comes from Parasteatoda tepidariorum, assembly GCF_982258835.1. NCBI lineage: Eukaryota > Metazoa > Arthropoda > Arachnida > Araneae > Theridiidae > Parasteatoda > Parasteatoda tepidariorum. Next base: position 85,740,971 of record NC_141763.1, read on the forward strand.
TATATATATATATATATATATATATATATATATATATATATATATATGTATATATATATATATATATATATATATATATATATATATATGTATATATATATATATATATATATATATATATATATATATATATATATATATATATATATATATATATATATATATACATATATATATATATATATATATATATATATATATATATATATATATATATATATATATATATATATATATACTTTAATTTACTATGTCATGCACAAGTACGTACTTTCTCTGAATAAACATTCTTTTTTTAACGTATTCGGACTTCTAACCTCTAAAAGGTAGCAGCAGTCTAGGAAATATGGTCCTCATAGTTTGGTCCGTAGAATGATCCAAAGTTTGGACAAAGTATGTAAATTTTACTTTTTGTGTATTTCACCATATCTCGAAAACCTTTTAAGCGAATTGAAAAATTTCTGCACACAATTATAAAGTTTGTTTATCCCAAAAGATAATTCCATCCAAAATATAACTTTTAGTAAATATTTATTATTTTATTTAGTTACGGATGAAACATTTTTTGAATTGGAAGGTATAAAAATTATTAATCCATTTAAAAGTATGTATCATATATTACGCAGTAAAATTAACATTAAGAGCTCCAAACTTTGGATCACTCTTCTGACCAAACTACGTATGTGGACTATATTTCACGGATTTTGGCAACCCTTTATATTTTGGGGTTCAGAAATCTGAATCTGTAGGAAAAAAAGTATGTTTATTGTGATTAAGTACGTTTTCGTGTCTGATTTCGCAACTTAAAATATCGTCTACAATAATTACTTAGGATATTTGAAGTCGCCCCTTCGAACCATTATGATTGAGTCCTAGAACCTCAAGATCCTATTATTAGATCAAAAGTTATTCAGGGTGGCTCGTTTTCTTTAGCGCACTGTACAATGCAGGGTGGCTGCCGTAAAAAGAGGACTGAAAAGTCACCAAGTTACAAGTTCGGTCAGAAAGATTTTTCTTTCGGACTTATGTAATGTTACATCTTCGCTTCATACAAAAAGTGGTTCGATCTAATAAACATAATATTGAATTAAATATACGAAAATAATGATGCCTTTCGCTACAGCTGCTCTCCAGTACATTTCAAAAATGTGACTTATCATTATGCAGTTCCAAATCTATGAAATGATTTCTGATTTTAATAGCGATATTTCAATTTTTAATTTTATGTCATCCCAAAAGATTAAAGATGCTAAGTTTACATCCAATAAATCTTAAATGCTTTCTTGAATAAGTAATACTGGGAAATTTTTGGACAAATAATGTATTCTCCCAAATAAAATTAATAGAAAAACAGCATGCAATTTAATTTTAAAAACTAAGTAAACCAGCTCAACTTCAATGACTCTGTCAATTACTCAATTCACGAACGCAACCTCCTAATACCAAATATTTTAACAATACCATGTCACTTATTGAATGTTCATGAAAAGGGATGGAATTGTTATGCATGCTAGATATTCAATGATTCAAGCCCCTGCTAATTAAAATGGCTTAGTTATGTAAATTAAGAGCGAGATAGCAGTAGCGATGAAAGACCTCTTGATGATTGATCGTTTTAGCTTTGCCTACAGCAACTGATGCTTTTCCCTATAGGCCATATCATCCACACGATATAGCAACTTTATATCATGTATTTTGTCTCATTGTTATATCAATTATTCCAAATTGTTAAGAATTCCTTTGTTTTAGTTATCTGTGAAATGAATATTTATCTATACTGAAAATATAATACTTGTTTTATGAATCAGTATGTTTTATCTAGTTGTCATTGTTTAGAAATGAGTGAAATGTGAAATAGTATTTGATGGTATACTACAAGTAAATATTTTTGTTCTTAAATTGCTCATAATATATAAAAATATTTCATAATATATAATAATATATTTTGTTTCAGGTATTTTGTTTCAGTGAGTAGGTATTAATTTATCTCCCAATAGCTACACGTCAAATACATTCGGCAACTTTTGTCATATTTCAAGATTTAGGTTTTGCTTTTAAGCCGTTATAAAGCTATGTTCTGTGAAAACAAAAAAAATTACTGGTCGGAATTTTTAGGTAAGTGGGTACTTCTTTACGTCACACTAGAGCAGCACGATGGGTTATTAGTTACAGTCTGGGAAACATCCTTGAGGCATTGTTTTTTTAAAACATTTTACGCTTTTAATGTTCATTTGATTTTTCTGGTAAGATCAAATTACGTTTTTCAGTTTTATAAAAACAATTCTTCTTCAATTGAAGCTACCTATGTAAATTGACTTATAATTTCTTTTTTTCCTCTCTGTTATTCATTCATGTTGCAATGTTCATGATAACTTTGTTTATTGACTTCTTGTCTAGTTTGACTTACCAAATATTAAGTTAACCAAATCAAACCAAATATTGCTAAAAGATTTGTTAAAAGAAATATAACCAAATATTAAGTTTGTTAAACCCAAATATTAACCAAATGTTAAGTTTGTTAAAAGAAATATAGAAAGCTATCAATATTTGTATGTTTAAAATTTTTAATGTATTTCAAATTTAGTTCTACTTTCAACTCTCCTTTGTTACTTTTTCCCACTCTGTTTTCTACCATTTATTAATAGCTTTATTTCCCTATATAATTTTTGTTTTTAAAAAAAGCAATTTTTAAGATTTACAGTGAAAATTTGATCCAGATTTTTAAACATATTTTTATACAGCTCTCATTGTTTTGTATAAATTTAGGTCAAAATAAATTAAATATATTGCACTCAGTATAATTAGTGGTTTTAAAATACGACATAAAATACCGGTGTCTTTTTCTGTGTGAAATTTTCCAAACACAGTTCATTTCCAGGCAATAATTTCTCAAATTTGCTTCTCACTTAGATCTGAGAGAAACATTAATCATTTTTTTCATCGATTTAATTAATTTTCAAAATCATTTATTGATAGACTTTTGAATGCGAATGAAAAAACAAATTCTTTCAAATTATTCTTTTTTGTTTTTGATTTTATATTTTAATACAAATACAATCTCGATAATCTCACAGATTTTTTAGTAACCTTTAGATTGTTTTTAAAATTCAAAAATTTTAAAATCTGTTTTTGCTTGTAATTAGAGAGCCAAAAGAAGGATAAAAGGTATATGTACAAATAGATACAAAATACATAAATACCCCATATGCATCAAAGGGGAAAAATTGTTTACTGTTTCAGGTAACTTATTTTGTTATTTAAACTTTTTTGAACTTTGGTAACATTGGGAAACATAATGTACATTCAAGTTAGTGTTTAATTTTTTTTCACTTTTTGCTCGAAATCGAAAAGTGTTCTGTTGTTTCTTAAGTTTTGTGAACAAGTAGCACTTTAATTGAAGGTAAAATTTTTATTAGTAGCAATTTTTCTAAATGCCTTTTCACTTTGAAAATTTCCCACATACGTCTGTGTGATGAAAGTATAACGTTGTTTTATAAATCTGCATATCAGATATATGCAAGGCAACACCTACTACTAAACGTTGTATATAGTAAAATATATAATGTTTTGTTAATATGGAATAAAAAAAATCAAGTAAAGTGTATTCGTGACAGCCATTGTTGAATATGGAGGTTATTCACTACAATATCGTGACAAAGGGATATGGTCAGCGTTGCTCTAGGTTGTCTATACTTCTCAAAAAGCTGGTTCCGGTAGAACTGAAGTTGGATGATGTTCAAGCCACCCCTGGAGATTGAACCCCAGTTCTTCACAACGACAGTCTAGTAAACCGCTGAGCCATTGCACTTTGCCACTTAGGAATAGCTCGCGTTAATATAATCTACACTGAAAAGCCATTACATTATGACCACCCTGCTAATAACATGTAGGACCACCTTTAGCCCTCAAAACTGATAACGTCCGCCGAGGCATTGATTCCACAAGGTGCTGATAGGTAGTCTGAGGTATCTGGTACCAAGCGCTCACCAACTGGTCCTGCAATTCCCTCACATTGCGAGGGGGTAGCGTGGCAGCACGAATTTGGTTTTCCAAGTAGGACCACAAATGCTCTATTGAATTAATGTCAGGTGAATTTGGGGGCCAAGACATGACTTGAAAGTCACTGGAATGTTCCTCGAACCAATCCATGACGATTCGACCCTTATGACATGGTGCATTATCCTGTTGGAAATACCATCCCCCCTAGGAAAAACTGTTGCCATGAATGGGTGAACCTGATCTGTAACTATGTTCCAATAGCTTACAGACGTCAGGGGTTGTTCTATGAGGATTATGGGTCCTAATGTGGCCATGAAAACATTGTTCCTGGGCGAGAAACCATGAAAACCTGGGCGAGCCCATTGTTATAGATGGAGGGTGGTCACAAATGTAATGGCTCTTCGGTGTATAATCCTGTTAAAAGAGGCAAGTTGTAGAGTCGCAAGAAAAGTATTCAGTGAAAATAAATTAAAACTATATGTGAAAAAAACATAACTTAACTAATTTTTCTTCACTTAAAGAAATATAATCCAAGTTCTATCTTAAGTAATAAATTATTACGGTTTAATCCTAAGTTGAAGATAAGAAAAACATCAGCTCTAAAGATACTTTTTTCGTATTTATCCAATACCGAATAAACGTAATCGGTGTACGTTTTTTTTCCTGCATCGCTTAAATAGATTAAAGAAATAAAAGTCGAAAAGGTCTCATTAAAATGAAATAGCTTCAGTTATTTCTGATTTTTGATATACAACTGAATAGATATAAATAAATAATTACTGAATTATTTTTCTAAAGTTCATTGAAAGAAAATCAAAACAAAAGATAGAAGTGCTTTATTGTTTTCAAGATTTAAAGAGCATTTTTTTAAATTTGGCGAACGAAGTATTTGATTTGTTTTAATATTACGAAAAGGAAAATTAAATTCTTATATGAAAAAAAATATGGTTAGATGATTTATTTACATTGCTCCCCCTCGGCACAAACCGCAATCTTATGATAAAATCTTTCCGGGCTATGAATCTTCTTAATAAGCATCTTCCCTTAAAAAAAGAATAAAAATAGAAAATCGAATATCGTTCGAAATGGCTGTATAATGTGCAAACAAAAAATACGTCACCTTGAAAAGCTTTTGTTTCAATGATTGGAATTTTTTTCAATATAAAAGCCGATTTTAATAGTCCAAGGAGGTGACCTCAAATATATTATTAATTTTATACCAACTTTTAATTAAGATACAAAAATAAATACAAATATTGTATTTTCTTTGAAAGAAATATATTATTTTTTCGACGGATTTGGATTTTTGTATATCAAACTATAGGAGGTTGTCACATTCTGGCATCTATGGTCCCAATATCAGGAGAGCGGTCGAAAGTTTGGACCTTTTAATATTAATTTACTTTTTAGCTTCTTTTGCTGTGTCTCTAGAACTTTTGATGAAAATCGAAAATATTTAGGGCACATTCATAAAATTCGTTTACCTGATGATAATTCCATGCAAAAAATTATTTTTTCAGATTTAATTTTTAATTATCTTTTTAGTAATGGTCGAAAGAATTTAGAATTGCAAGCATACAAATATTTTAGAATATTTTAAACTGTGTTATTTAAATTGACAACGAAGAAAAACTTCTGCGAAATTGGTCGAATAGTTTCTGAATAGTAAACTTAAAAAAAGAAGATGTTTTTTATGTTTCTTTTTTAAATAATTTCGTCGCAAAAAAGAACAAGGAACTTAAAATACCGTGCAATATATTTTTCAAAATTTTCCATCTTTCTCGTTTGGATAAATAATAAGATATTTATCGCTTATGGGGACCATGTGTTGACAAATGACAACACTTGACCCCCATACTGGTCTCTATAACTGTTAAGTGCGAATTTTAATATTGATATATATTTTTATGTAATTTCGATATTTTACAAGAAATCACTATATTTTCTTATATAAATTACGTATATTTTCGCATTCATCTATTTTCTCAAATAAAATTTATCAATACTCAGAATAATACAGGCATAGGACAAAATAATAGGAATACCTGTGAAAAATTGGAAATATTTTATTAATAAGGAGTTGGGCCACCTTTGGCCTGAATGACAGCTTGCATTTGACGTGGGATTGACAAATAAAGGTCTTGAGCAAAGTTCATTGGAATTTGCAGCCATTCCTCTTGCAGGGCTGTCTCGAGTTCAGAGAGTGTGCGTGGAGGAGGAAACCGAACACGGACTTTTTTCTCCAAAAAACCCCACAAAGGCTCAATGATATTGAGATCAGGGGAGTGAGGACACCACGTTAGAGGGTCCACTTCATCATTATGCTCATTTAACCATGTTTGAGCACAGTGAGACGTGTGAACAGGGGCGTTGTCATCTTGGAACACAGGACGTTCTCCCGGAAAGAGAATATGAAGCATAGGGAGAAGATGATCTGCAAGAATACTTCGGTAATGGTCCCCTTTGACCACCCCCCTCAAGACAACGAGAGGCCCCAATCCACAGGCAGATATAGCGCCCCACACCTTCACAGAACAACCTCCATGTTTCATGGTTGGAACCAGGCAGTCAACATGAAATGCTTACTGCCAGCGTTCGCCACACGAACACACGTCCGGTGGTCTGGAATAGTGTAAAAGAGGATTCATCAGATCAGATGACTTGTTCCCATTGCGGTTGTGGCCATGTTAGGTAGTCTTGGCACCACTGTAGTCTCTTCAAAGCATTCCGCGCTGAAACTAATGGTTTTGGAATAACTACTCTGTCATGAATGTTAGCAGCATGCTACTCACGTTGAATAGTTTTCATGGATACAGGGTTCTGAAGGTGGGTATTCATCTCGAATGTTATCACCGGCCGTGTAGTCTTGCGTTTTCGAGCGACTATCCTCTTCAACACTCGTCTATCACAGTCTGACAACTTCGACTTCCTGCCGCTGTTGTGCCTCGCCGAAGACACCTTACCCAACTTTGTGTATGCCGACAGAGTCCTTGATACAGTGGTCCTTGAAACACCTACAAGGTTCGCTGTTTTGGACTCGGACGCTCCTGCCAGGCGAGCTCCGATTATCATGCCTCTTTTAAGGTCAGAGAGGTCGGACAAAATCTCGTTTTGCTAGAAACAGATTTTTCTCATGCAAATCTCACACTGCCAAATGCTAGACAGATACCTTGCCTTTCATCACCACTAGGTGGCATATTCTTGCGACACGTGCCCGCCGCTTATATGACGGTCGAGAACGACTCCATTCTTTCACAGGTGTTCCTATTATTTTGCCTTATACCTGTATTGTATTTAATAATTATCGTAATATATTATAGTCGCGATATTATCTTATGATAAGGATAATATTATCATTAGATGTAACTTATAATAAACAATATTGATCCCGATGTTAACGTTTTTGATATATACTGTTATGGTTAGTTAGCACTATATTGTCGTATTTGATACAACTATGTACATTATTAGTAGCCGGTGACAAGTGTAAACCAGAGTCTGATGTTGTTTTTGCATGTTAGCGAGCTTAGTTTATTTGCGTAATTAAAAGCATATTTGAAATCCCTTTTTCATTACTCTTTGGCAGTTGACTTTAGTCAAAGGAGTTAGCCTCAAGGTCAGACTTCTGCTATAAGAACAACCATACGTTTTCACCCTTATGTAACGGGTTTAATTTTTTTTCATGGAAAAGCAAGTTTGTCTCGAAACTCAAGACCTTCCACGTCTTCTGAGTAATTTGCCTAAAAGTACGAAATATTACTCGTAATGATACTTAAAGGGCTGTAAAGGGCGTAATGAAAGCTCTAATTATTCCTATTTAGCAATAGTTTTACCAGAGCCCAGAATAACTTTACTAATACAACTTAACTAAACAATCTTATAATTAATTCTTATATTCAATAACAATGAAAAGCTAGTATTCCCGGGTTAACTAGACGTCTCAGAATAATGGAACAACTTTAGATATCATCTTTCATTTTGACGGCAGGTATAAGACCTCAACAACAACAATAACAAGTACGAAACAAGTAAGAAACCTTATACAAGTAAGAAACAAGTAACAAACCAAACCTTGTTACGAGTAAGAAACCTTAAACTATAGTTCCTGTCAAAAGAAAGAGATTTTTTTTCAATAAAAGACAGCATTTATATTTTCATGAAACACCAGATTTTGCTCGAAATCCCTATTATTCTGCTACTTTCACTCGAAAAATGAAAAAAAAAAAGGTTTTAATAAAAAGAGGACTATACCGAAGAAAAAAATCGTGAAATATATTTTTACTTGAATTGATATACTTTTTGACTTCAGGCTAGAGAAAAACATATTGCTAAAAAACTGAAAATTGAAGTACCGTTATGAAAAGAATCTAATTCTTCATAACGCTTGGATAAAATTCACATTATCGAAGTACTCTGATAGCAAATTTTTGCTATAATTGGTTTTGTTAAAAAACAATTTTTTATAATGTTTGACAATTAAGAGATGATTTTGAGCTATATATTGATCGTTTAAAAATAGAATGAGAATCTATCTCTATTAGTATCTGTTTTAATGCAAATTTTGCAACCATGCATTAATTGCAATTAACCTGACTTGTTTCGTAATTAAAGGGATTAATAAAAGCTTTTAGAATCCTTGTCAAAAACAAAAATAAAATATTTATTTGTGATGTCTTCGAGGATAGAGCGCTTGCCTCCCAATGATGTGATTCAGGTCTAAATTCCAGTTTAGGCTGATCGATACGAATTCTGCTCCCAGCCTTGAGAGGTTTTCGTGATTTTCATTTTGAAGTAACGCAAATGCTAGTTAAATAAGTTATAAAGTTCTCCATGAAGGCTAGTTTCTCCCAATGCTTGATCTTAGAGTTCCCTTGTATTCTGCATTGGGTTCAAACATAGAAGGCTATGGAGTTGAACATTGTTAGTACTTAAACTCAGAATTGGGTTTGCTGTTCATGTGCTGAGATAGAAAATAAAAGGAAAGTGATCATCTGATTAAACTTGGAGGTGTATTTCTAACAGTCAAATGTCAAGTTATCTTTGTTTTTTCTTGAAATCAAAATGGTGTTGTCACCTTCTTCCATAGTGATTCATTGGATTTCGATAATTGTTTTTTTTTCTTCTTATATCTCCCACTGTAAAACTCTATCTACTGTAAAGTCTAGTCAGGTAATCCTAGGTTTAACCGTTAAAATCTAGGATTTACCAAAACTGCTTGGTAACTCCTAGGTATGTTCTAATGAGGTTAAACAACCAGAATTTTTTCATACCAACTAGGCTTATCTAATGAAGCCACTTAGTTCCTTGCAAATGAGTTTATATTATAGCAGAGACTGCTAATCTGTCAGTCTCATGAACGACAGAATGAGGGTGCGAATCCCAGCTTTGACACCATTTTATTTCCTCCAATGTCTTGATCACATCAAGAGTTTCAAGTGTTCTGCACTCCCCAAATAGTGAGCCTGGACAATTTTCTTATGATACTCTCATTCACGCTCTTAGATGTAGCGCCATAAAGCTTCTAAACTATTTCTTATGTCTAGAAAATCTTTTTTACGGTTTTAATACCATGCTAGCAAATGGATGAAAAACGTGTAGTTTTGTATTGATGGTTCTTTAACCATACTAGTTGTAAACGGCTTCTAAACCATAAATGAAACAAAAATTCTTTACCGTAAACTTTACGGTAAATTGTATGGACAGAATGCTGTCGGTTATTTAATCATAATTTTAGAATGAAAATTCTTACAGTGTGGCCTCCCTTAATGCATTAAGTCATGTTCTCTTAAAATCTGTTTGCTTTGTTTTTACCATGATATTGCCTTTTTTTTCCTTCTTTTTTTTTGCTATCAGGATAGCAGACGAGAGAAATATTGCAGGCTTTTAGTTTCTGCCATCAATAATGTTTTTGCGAGGAAGGTGAACTAGCCCTTTGCTGAAACTTCACCATTTTATTCTGGCTTAGACCCGGGTGGGTAGAATGCAAGACCCAGGCTGGATTATATAGATGCGGTGAAGCTGAAACTAATGACAATAAGTAACTTTCAAGCTAAGGATCCTGTTTCCATCTCTTACTATGCAATTTCCTTTGCTTACAGAAATCAACGAAGTGGTTCCCGTTACTGTAAAATACTCAACAAGCTAATCAAAATTTTAGGAAACGAAACAAATTTATCTGATGATATCAGATTCAAAACTCCCTTTAAATACATAAATTCTAGATTTTAGAACTAAAATAAATTAATGGCTGCTTGGGTAACGGAATGACATTTGCTGCAATTGTAAAAGTCTTACCATCATTTGGATTTTACTTAGACCACTCTTCTATTTAAGATATCTAAACCATTAGACACAGAATCCTGAGCCACTTAGATACGATTCGAGTATTTACATTAAGATCAGGTTGACCATCCTCATGTAAGTGAGGAATCGAACTTCTGTCCAAACCCTGCTAGGTTAAGACTTAACCCACAAACATCGACTATATGGCATTGGTTTGTTAGATATCGTATCAGTTTGTATGATTTGCTTTTCTGATTCGCTTCAGAAATTTTATCCATCAGCAGCCATTAAAACTGTCAAAGTAAATATTTAATTTAGCTCGTACTTTTCTCAAGTATGATAAAATTAAATTAAAAAAAGCTAATTTTAAAAGAACTGCACTAGAAATTCTCCCAAATTTAAATAAGTATCATTGATTATTTTTTTTAGATTATACGTATTCTATTAGATATTTTTATCGTATTTTTTTTATATATAACTTCACTAGAAATTCTGAATAGCTTGGATTTCTATGAATTTTTTTACGTACTTCTAAGATTTTTATATACTTTCAGATTAAGATTTTTAAAGTACTTCAAAATATATTTGTAATATATATGTATTTTTTAAAAACAATTATAGTAGAAATTTTCCTTAATTTCAATCATTTTCATTAATTGTTTTTATGTTGTTTTAAATATTATGTTATTTCATAAGTATTTAAATACATATTTGTGCATTATATCTTTTTTCCTAATTTATAATTATGCTAGAAATTCTCCTTAATTTTAATAATTTTCATTCATTGTTTTTATGTTTTTTTAAATATGATTATATTATTTCACATGTACATTATTTTGTGTGATATATATATATATTTTTATAATTACATTATACTTTTTTTTAAAAAATTTGTATAATTATCATTAATTTCAGTTTTAAGATTTATACTTTTAAGATTAAAATTGATTATGGCGCAGTTTTATGATTAAAATATATGTCACTAATATATGTCTACTAATACTTTTGTGAGAACATAATGTGTAAATCAGAAAACTGAGATTAATAATAATTACACAAATCTCACTAAATGTTCTTAACATTAGTTAACTATAATGAAATAATATTAATCATGATAAAATTGGAAAATAAGACCCAAAATACATTAAAACATAGTTTTCTCGTTAAAAACTATTTTATTAATTTTTTAAACTAAATGAGGGATAAAATCTTTCTGGTACAATAAATATAAAATTGTCTTTAAAAACACTCTTCCAATTTCTTCATAAAAAGCTTCGAGTTATTTCTAATTTGTTAAAAAAATAAATATTTCGATTCTTGAAAATTGAAAGGACAATCTTTTTTAACAAAACTAATTATTAAATAGAGCTACACTAACATATCATTTTTATACATGAAATCAAGTAAAATAGCGTTTTTTTTTCTCAGAAAAAAAACGATACTTTCTATCTACATTGTTTTTAAAACGTATTATTTCACTTTTTTAAAAACCTTAAGGCAAAAAGAAGTTGAAGAGAAAAAAAAATATTCCAGGAAATTCTTTTTCAATATATTTCCTTTTTTTCTTACCATTTCTTTTGTCTCTGGATGAATGAAAGGAAAAATCAAGTCTGCTTGTAATAAAGATTTCTCCTGAATTCAGTATTTTGAAGAAAAAGAGAAATTCTGTGTTTTATTTCAAAATTTATTTTTTGCCAGCAAGAACTAAGGATTCCACTATGTTTTTGTGCTATGTTGCGCCTTTCAGATATTTGCTGTCAAACTGGAGATGATGACAAAGGCATGGAAGAGTGGGTTTAAATTGTTCAGTTTAATATTTGGCAAAATAATATTTTCAGCAATCATTAGTTTTGCTTATATATTTTTATTCAAAAAAATGTTTATTTTATTTTGTTTCTTAGTTGTTTTGAAGTTTCCAGATTCTTTAAGATTATTTGTTTGGAATTAATTTCATTGTCATAGCTTTATCACAATAAAATTTGCTATAATTCTAATATTTTTTTAATTCTTTTATTTTTTTATAATTGTACAGCCTACCCAATATTTTAGGTTTACGGCTATTATATATCAATTTCGTAGCCTTGTAATTGTGAACACAATTCAGAAGATAAGGAAACTCGTTCGTGGAAGACTTTCAAGGGAACTAACCCGCATTTGTATTACATGGTGAGGAAAACCACGAAAACCTCCCACAGTTAGCCTGACTATATACCATGATCCGTCAACCACTGAGGATATTTTACGTCAGCACTGTGGTTGATGCGAGCCGAGTGCAGAGCTCGTATCGACCAGCCATCGCTGGGATTTGAACGCTCTATCCCCTGAGCCCCCATGACCCTGCACAATGAGCTATTGGCGATGGTCTAGGGAACATCAGGGAGGAGGATCCGACAACATGTCTTCATGATTTTGATTTTTCGCAGAGGGGATGTCTCCCCCACTTTGATATTTCGATGACTTAATCATGAAATCAAGCACTTTATCGAGCACTTTGGACCAATTCCACGCACCCTCGGCTCTTACGCAGCTAATCAAAATGGCACACTCACCCTCTTATTGATTGCAGTCAGTTAGGCTCGACTTCAGTGTTCTACTGGGAACCGTGTTATTAGATCAGTTCACTGCGAGACTATATGTAGTGAAAGATCGAACTTTACTATCTTAACTATCTTAATAAAAATATAAGATCTACAAAAGGTTCGAGACTGTATAAGAAGTATTGTTATTCTTCGTAGAATGGAACTATTTAAATAAGTACTAACTGTTAATAAACTGTTAATATTAAATAGTATTAACAGTATAAGTAACATGCATTATATTCAGTATTTGATGAATAAAATTATTGAGAAAAGCAATTTTTACTAAGTTTAAACAATATAAAAATAAGAAATTATCACCTTTCAAACTATAAGTAACACACGGAATAAATCCTTTTTTTGTTTTGTTTTCTGCTGCGTAAGATTTTTGAACCGATCTTAGATATTTTATGCAATTAAAGAATATATCTTAGATATTTTATGCAATTAAAGAATATATCTTAGATATTTTATGCAATTAAAGAATATATCTTAGATATTTTATGCAATTAAAGAATATATCTTAGATATTTTATGCAATTAAAGAATATATCTTAGATATTTTATGCAATTAAAGAATATGTCTTAGATATTTTATGCAATTAAAGAATATATCTTAGATATTTTATGCAATTAAAGAATATATCTTAGATATTTTATGCAATTAAAGAATATATCTTAGATATTTTATGCAATTAAAGAATATATCTTAGATATTTTATGCAATTAAAGAATATATCTTAGATATTTTATGCAATTAAAGAATATATCTTAGATATTTTACGCAATATTAGATATCTAGATATTTTATGCAAGATCTTAGATATTTTATGCAATTTATTTAAAGAACAATTTTATGCAATCTAAAATTTTTACGTAATTTAATATACTTTTTACCAGGATTTTTTTTAATTCACTTGAGTGAATTCGAAGTGTTCCTACTTCTTTGCTACGTAGGTAGTGGTAGGAGGAAAGCTATAATACATATCAGTTTATGATATGATATACGTTAGAGTAGTATATTTTTTTTTTCTTAAATGTTATTTTTAAAGGGTTGACAGGTGTATATAATATATATAATTCTAAACGTTCTTTATAAACTTATATACTTAGACAAAAAATATCAAAACTGAAAATATCATTTTGAGAAAAACCTCGTAGCTTTCTGAAAAATACTAATTTTACGATTTGAAATCTTCCAGTCTCGAATTAGGTAAAATCATGTACCTGGTTAAATGAAACAAAATATTTGTTTCCTAGTTTAATTTATTCAAAATTTAAAATAAAAAAGTAAACTATAATTTTAATTCATTTGTTCTATTAAAGAATTTTATGAAAAAAGTTTTAAGTAAGGAAATAAACCACGAATTCTGTTTGGGAGTTTTATTTGCTTTTTAATTCTTATCTGTTCCTTACAAAAAGTGATTCAGATTTTGTAAAATAAAAATAAACCATAAAATGAAAAAAAATGTGTATTAATAATCGTAATACAAAACAATGATAAAGTAACACTTTTAAATTGAGTATTTCTTATGTTACAACTTATAAAAGTTTTTAAATGCAATTTCGAAGGAATCAAACAATTTCCGAACAATGTCAAATTTTTGCAGGTACTTAATGGCTTTTTAATTGCGAAATTTTTGCTTGATGAGAGGAAGTATTATTTAATCCCATTTTAGCAGATCACTCGTAAAGGGCTGTTTCTGTATTACAAATTCGGAAAATAAAGGACAACATTTCGAAAAATTAAAAAGAAACAAAAAATACCTATGTAACTAATGATCTAATAATTGGATTTTAAGGGACAAATAATAGAAACGAATCAGATTTTAAGTAATTAAATCGAACCCATAAAAGTTATTTTTTTAAATGAGCTTACATTGTGTGGATTAGGTCTTTTGGCATTCAAAATATGGAGGAATAGCCCCGATATTCAGCACAATGTTTCATATTTATGGGACTCATTTATAAAAAAAGTTCCTTTAACTTATGACCTAAAATTAATTTGATATTTAAGACAATATTTTTTGGGGGAAGGTAGGTAAAACTTTCAAAACTTTTCCTACTATAAGGAATGGGCCATAACTTAAACTTCTGTGCTTATAAACTACCGAATTTAAAAATTCTGACTTTATAGCTATAAATAAACTTCATGAGAAACAATTAAATGTATGAGCACATTGCTCACATAAAGAAATGGCTATCCAGCGTTGGCCTCTTTTTTTGACCCCACTCAAACCTATATTGTTATATGTACACTCATTTTTGTAAAAAAAAAACTTTCCTTGAAATTTTTTCTCATTTTCTGAAGTTATCAACAGTCGGCCGTACTAATCGTAGGAGGGGAAATAATTTACCATCGACATTTAAAAATTAATAAGGGTTGGTAGTAAATTTACAGTGCTCAAAATAACAAATAGATCATCCTTAATAAATTTTGATCTAATAATCGGATATATTTACCTTTCAGGATTCAATCTTAATCGTTCAAAAGGGTGCTGTCCGTCAAATATGCTAATTAATTAATGCAGACAATATTTTAAGTTACGAAATCAGACGCACAAACGTAGTTTCTGTGAATAAACATTCCTTTTTTTCAATGGATTCGAATTTTTGACCCCCAAAATATAGGGGGTAGCCGTAATCTGGGAAATATGATCCCAATAGTTTGGACAGGAGAGCGGTCTGAAGCCAAGACCCCTAAGTTTTAATTTTACTTTTTATGTATTTCTCCCTATCTCGAGAACTTTTTAAGCGAATTAACTAAATTTTTGCACGCAAATATAAATTTCGTTCATCCAAAGAAAAATCCATGCAAAATATAACTTTTAGTATGTTTTTATTATTTTATTTAATAATTATCTAAAGAATTTCGAATTGTAAGCTATACAATTTTAAACATCATTTTAAAGAATGCAATTTAAAATTTTTCAGGAACTATTCGACCGATTTTGATCAAATTTTGTATTTTGTCATGCAAAAATACTTCCTTTAAATTGATGTAAAAAAATTGCGTACCTTACAATTTAAAATTCTTTCGACTGTTATAAGTTAAACTAAGAAAAAATAGTGCATTCTCCTTAAAAGTTGCTTTCGCATGGAATTATCTTTGGCAGAATGAAGCTCTATTATACTACTCTAATCAACCCATTCTGCTTAATTTACATGGTGATTCAGTATAAAAGCTACAAACTTAGAAGGAAGATAGTGCACAGTAAAATGATTGCGGATTGCTTAGCAACACATAGTCTAATATATCATCGATTGCGTTCAGGGCGCTTTCCTAAAGTAAACTCCTAGCTCGTGCGCCATTGAACTGGTACTTCAATTTATCGAAATTCTCTTAATTTTAAATTAATTTTATGTTTCGTAACATAAAGTGTCAAAGTTTTGTATTGAAAAAAGTGAAACATTGCTATTTTATCATTATTTAATGGCTTGGAGACTAATTTAACAAGATCTTGGCAAGTTGGTCAAGAAATCATTGAATTACAAATAAAGTCATTTCTCAACCTATTTGAAAGCAAGATTTGTCAATAATTATTAGAAAATTCAAAATTAAGGTGATTTAGATAAATTAGAGCACTGTTTTAAATGCGCATGAACAGCCAGCTCATAATGAGAAATTGCCATTTGAAGCGCATGATGAGGAGCATTTGGCATTTATAACTTTTATGATTTATCCATACTACCCATCAAATTTGTTACTGCTTTCCTAAATTACTTTGTAAAAGACAATTTACTATTACAAAGAAAATGATCTCCATAATTATTAGAAGAGGAAATCATATATAAGTCATTATTTTACAATTGTATTAAAGTTTGATTTTATATTTTTCAAACAACCATAAGATTATGATTCTAATATATTAAATAATCGAATCAATTTATAGTTCCAATTAGATAGACAGGACATTTAAAATCTTAATTTTTTTTTCGTAGAAAATGATTTTGAATTATATAATTTTTTGTTTTGCTGAAATTGGAGCATTTTTTGAACTTACATGCTTCTACTGCTTTACCTGGGGTTGTTGCTCCCTTAGTCTCACATTCTGAACGCCATTTAAGGAGTTATAAATTTTCCAATACATGATCATGTAATTTATATATAATCCCTAACCCGGATGACGTTTCTAAACGATAAAACTAAATTCGATAACCTTTTCCAATTTCCCTTTTTGAAACATCTAGTTGAAGTTAGTGATTTTTCGCAGATGTTCTAAGCGATTGATTCGTTTGTCTTTTCAATATGCTAAAGAATTTTATGGGCTTTAGACATTTTTGAAGGCATAATATGACAGGCTTAGTGACTAATGACGAAATAATATCAGATCCCTGACAACGATTTATTTAATTTTGAATATTTTGAGTATGTCAAATTTAATTACGCAGCTTATCCAAAATGTGATGCATATTTGCTTTGCAAATAATAAAATGTTCGTGTTGCTATTGATTTACAAGGATATTAATGATTGTTTGAATTCTTAGCTGCAGAAATCGGATTGATTGCATTATTTTTGGCTAAAAAACATTGAAATAAATTACACATTTTGTATTGTGTTTAATACATTTTTAAGTGTAACTATTTCCTCAAATTTTCACGGAACAAAGTGTACATTTTTAGAATTTTCCTGAAAGGAAAATTTGCGATCAAAATAATTCCATAAAAATTTTAAAGCTTTACAGGAACAATGTTTAAATTGTTCGGTGCTTCCTTAAATTGGTTAGGAAATCGAAATATATATTTCAATTTTAAGTTTAATTATTGTCCCTGTCTTTTTAGGAACAATTTGCACACTGTTTGATGATGTTTCTTTTAATAGAATAAAAAAAATTGAAATATATTACATAGGAATTTTGAGATAAACTATTATTTACATCTTTCCAGGAGCATTTTTTGCATTCTTTGTTGATGTTTCTTTAAATTGTATAGAGAATTAAAACATATTCTGTTTGTCCAGATCTTTGCATGAGCAATTTTAACATAATTTGATGTTTCTTGAAACTCAAAAATAAAACGGAATATATTCCGTAGGAATGTTATAAATGAGAAACTCTAATTTTTCAGGAATAAAATTTTGTAATGTTTCTTCAAACTGAATTAGAGGCTGAAATATACTCCATAGGGGTTTTCAACAAACAAATTTCTGGAATTTTTCTGGAATACTGTGTAGATAGTTTGAGGGTTTTTCAAATTGAATGATCGATTGAATAATATTCCAAGAGAATTTCCAATTAAACTCCTTTCTGGAATTTTTCAGGAATAATGTGTTCATTGTTTAATGTTGCTTCAAATATAATCGGAAATCAAAATATATTCCAAAAAAATTTCCATTTAAACTAATGCCTCAAATTTTTCAGGAATCATGTGTAAAATTCTTGAAAAGTTCAAGGCAATTCCAGGAATTTTAAACTTTTCTCAGTAATAAAAGTTTTTTATGTTTTCTCCAATTGAATTGGAGCTTGCAATAAATTGAATTTGAAATTGAATTCTTGACTGGAATTTTCAGAAGCATTGCATGTTGTTTCTTGAAATGAAATTAGAGATCTTAATATATTCCGTAGAATTTTTAAGTTGAATTACCGTCTGTGTGGAACTTTAGATGCAATGAGTAGATTGTTTGAGATTTCTTGAAATATAATTGGAGATTAATATATGAGTAGTTGATTTCATGAAGAACAAACCACGGAGTCCATGGAGAACAAACTCCATAGGAGTTTTGTGAGAAACTTTAGCCTCAAAGTTTTCAGAAATAAAACTCTAATTGTGAATTGGAGATTGATTAATATCTTCAAAGAGAATTGGAGATTGATTAACATATTCTAAGTGAATTGGAGATTGAAATATATTCCATAGAAATTTACAATAAAACTCTTGTCTCGAGCTTTTCGAAAATAACGTGCACATTGATTCAGTTAAACTTCAAAGGAGATCTAAATATATTCCATAGAAAGTTTAAGCTAAATTATTGTCTCAAAATCTTTAGAAATAATGTCGTTCAATATTTCTACAAACTGACTTGGAGGTTGAAATATATTCTGCAGGAACTTCATGCCATGAATCTTTCAGTAATAATGTGTATAATTCCTAAGGCTAAAAAAATTTTAAGCGGAAACATTGCCTAAAATTTTTTTAAGAAAAAAATTGGTAGATATGTTTTCTAACTGAATTGGAGGTTAAAATATATTTCATAAAGTTTTAAATTAAACTATTGTGTGGAACATGACAGGAATAATGTGTATAACGTTTGAGATTTCTTCGAATGAAATATGATCCATAGGAATTTTATGTTAAACTACTGTTAAGCTTTTTCAGAAATAAAATTATTTTATATTACTTCAAAAGAAATAGAAGATCAATTTTACGTTACTTCAAAAGAAATATGAGATCAATTTAAAAAAATAACTTCAAAAAAAAATAGGAGAGTTATGAACAATTCCCTCAAATGCTTCGAAAAAAATTTGAAAGCTATTTAATGTTTTTTTTAAATGGAAGAGGATTTCAAAACACACAATTGGCCATTAAAATTGCTACACCAGGAGGGAGCAAATAACAAAATGATATTTATTGGGCACATACATTATAGTTGGAAGAACAAGTGATTAAATTTTCAGGATATTTGGATGTATAAACCCTGAGGAATCAGTACTCAGAACAGTCTCCCCTGGCAGCAATAACAGCAGTTATTTTCCTGGGCATCGAGTCGAACAGAAATTGGATAGCATGGACGGGTACAGCATTCCATACAGCTTCAACATTATGCCACAATTGTATGCCATAACTGCTGCTACGAGTTGTTGACTGACGAGTGGCGGCGTGCCAGTTTATTGGCAACCATTGACCAGACGTTTTCAATTGGTGCGAGATCAGGAGAACGTGCTGGCCAGGAAACAGGCGAACATGTGTCAAGGAAGGTCAGAATAGTGAGGGCAACATGCGGTCATGCATTATCCTGCTGAAACGTAGTGTTATAGAGGCCTCAAAGATAAGCCAAAACAACTGGCCCTAACACATCAGAAATGGAGTGGCAAAGTGCCGGCAATGGGAACAAGAGGTGATCGAGATGTGTATCCAATGGCACCCCATACCATTACTCCATGTGATGGGCCAGTATAACTATGTCGAATGCGAGCTGCCAATAGGATCTCCTATACGATGTCGCCAAACACGGATGCGTCCTTCATGATGCTGTATACAGAACCTGGATTCGACTGAAAAGATGACGTCATGCCATTCCCGCTTCCAGGTTCATCGTTGATCACACCTTTAGAGGAGGTCCTGTATGTGATGCAGTGTCAAGGTTAGCTGAAGACATGGTTGCTAACGCCTCCTACTTTGCATGAATGCGCTGATAAGCTAATTATTTCTCATACCACAACATGCTTTATCAGTCCTGCAAATTTCACGTTCGTGGTGTGTCGCCTTCCTAGTGTAGCAATTTTAATGGCCAGAGGTGTATATTCCATAATGTTACACTAAATAAATTTCTTTAACTTTGTTCGGAAACATTTATTGATCATTCGATGTTTCTTAAAAGTACGAAAATTTTCGTTTCTTACACTTTTGCTTTATTAAAACACCGTTTTACAGAACTTTCCTCCATGATTCTAAAAAAGATCGACCTTTTTTAAGTAATTAATTATAGAACGGGGGAAAATAGAAATCTAATGTTTGCTGTAATTAAATTAAAAAATGAGTCTATTTTCTTTTCTTAAACTCAAAGATCAGTTACGAAGTTTGTCAACAGATGGCGCCTAAAACAATGTTCTCTGCTGCATGTCGTGTCATTCCATATGAAACATTAGTGCAGACGCCTGTAACTTTTGTCTTCCATTTGCAACACGTTGTTGCTGTGAATGGTGGTTATTTTAAAAACATTATTATGTATATTTATCAGTTAGAAATGCCATCTCTTGGCAAGCTTAGTAACTATCTTTTAACTGAGCAACATGAAATACTCTCTTTTCCTAAAAAGAAAGTAAAAAGCTATACTTGTTTTCCATCTTTACTTCTTTTAACTAATTTTTTTTAAATATTTTTTCTCAGTTTAGACCTTTTTTTGGAATTTTCTCTGTACATCAAAAATCGCATAGAATTCGGATATATTCCTTTTATTAGAAACAAAATAAATATATCTAAATTATTCCAACGTTTTAAATTACAATCTTATTACATAATGAATTCTTATTTTAATATTCCATTCAATAAGGAAATTAAGCATTGAGAGTTAGAAATATTACTGAATCCTAAGCACTTATCTTTTTATTTTATTACTCTTTAAATTTTATAAACAATTAATAATTTTTTAAATCTTTTAAATAATTATCCTCGCTGATTTAAAAATGAAAAACATTATGAACTTTTATGAAAGTAATAAAATATTGAAACAAAGATTTTTTTTTGCTCATTTTAAATTTATCTTAATTAAGTTATTTATAGTCGAAAGAAAATTTAGATTTATTTTAACTTCAAATAATAATCGATGAGACAAACAGAAAATATCTTAGAAATTATTTAAATATTCATTACTTCCATTATATTTTAATGAGTTTTAGTTAAGTTTATATATGTTATACTGAATTATTGTTAACTTATAATTATTTTTACTTAGTGATGTATTTTATTTTACCATATCTAACATTTCAAGAAAATATTTATAGGTTCTAAAATTGTAGGTCTGATTGTGAACCAATGACCGACCACATGGAAAAGTTAATTTTAAAAAAGCGTATATATATATATATATATATATATATATATATATATATATATATATATATATATATATATATATATATATATATATATATATATATATATATATATATATATATATATATATATATATATATATATATATATATATATACATTAAATCAGAAACTATATATTACTATAGTTAACGACATTATGAAAATTTTCTGTAGGCAGTACATGTTTAACAGAAATGTAGAGTATCTTTTAAAATGGCAACAATTTGAAAGAAAAAGAGACACAGTGCGAGGAAAACTGAAGGAAGTAGAAATGTATTGTTTACTGTATTCTGCCGAGGAGATAGGATATTTTTTCATAATCGAGTTTCAAAGTTCGTTACAAAGTTCGTCAACAGATGTTACTGCTGACTGAAAAAGCTACAAAACAATTAAAATATCTACTGTTTCTGCAATAATTTCGTGCGAACTGAGGACAATATTAACATAAGCCCATGCAAATGTTTTAAATTTCAGTAGTCTGATATCAAACACAACCAAATTATGCGGCTTTTTTTAGTCAGCAGAAACATCTATTAACAAATTTTTTAGCTGATTTTGAAACTTTCTGTGAATAAGTTTTTTTGTTTCCGAAGTGAAATCGGGCGGACCCATGCGTTTCGTTTTTTTCCCGTTTTTCCCAGTTTGATTTTTCAAATTGTCTGACAATTTTCTTTGGATTCATAGTATTAAAGCTATACTGGCGTTGAAGTTTACCTTTCAGAACTACCAATGCTACAGCAGTCTTTTAAGTCTGATATCAAACAGAAACTAATTTATTTATAGTTATTTTTAGTCAGCAACGTCTGTTAACGAACTGTTTTAGCTGGCTTTGAAACTTACTGTGATTTCGAATAGCTAGAACTATCATCCGTCATTTCCTCACAGCCTGACTGTCCAGATCACGAAATATTAATTCTTGTGACTTCTGACTCTGGGGCTCTCTGAAACATGTAGTGTTCAGCGCAAACTAAGTTGAATTGAAGGCACGCACTGCACGTCGCATTCTGAAAGTGTCCCCGAAGTCACTTCGATTAGTTGTGGAACATACTGTTTCGTGATTTCAACTTGGTTTAGAAAAAGATGGACAGCAAATTCAACATGCTTTGCGCCAGTTTCATGAAAATTAAAAACCGATTTGATTAATGCTGTTTGTGCGATGGTGGTTGTGCCGGGTAGATGATCTTACGTAACTAACAATATGACAACTGTGCAATCAATTCAATTGGTTTAACGTGTAATTTACCTTTTAGCTGTTGTTTTACGATTAATTTTCAATTTGTTGTCAAACCCTTTTAAATTACGCATGCAATCTCCATCTGGTGATAAAATTTTGAACTATACATTTTCTAATAATATACTCTTTTATCCTTCTTCAATGATATTCCGTTTAAATTTGACACCTTTCTTTCTTTTCCTTTGTAAAGCGTTCTGAAAATTTAAATTTAATTATAACTACCTTTTATTTTCAAAAAGAAAAATTAGAGCAAACTTGGCTTTCTAATTTTTGTTATGATTGTAAGCAAATGTCTCCAGCACATTGGTAATGATTTTGTGAGAAAAGCATTTGTCGTGCGTGGCTCTTCCTCTTAGCGCAGAGGATTAAATAATCAGCAAAATTTCAAAATAGACAGGCTTAGACATTTAATCTGACTTCTTAAATGCAAAAAAAAAATATTTAAAGTTAAATTGTTAGACAATCAGTATTACAAACTCTTTGTTACACCGACTTCTTCAAAAGTTAAAGGATACACATCTTTTAAAATACTTCGTTTTAAAAGTTAAATATTTTGTAAGTCTATATAACTTAATTTGCGAACAAAACCTTAAAGATATTTAAAGGCTTGACAATCTCATCTGATTTATTGAATGCTCAGGAAGAGAAGAAAGGGTGGGAACTGTTGTGTATCTGATAGAATTTACTCAGCGGAGCCACCTCTAATTAAAGTGGTTTAGTTATGCAAATTGTGGAAGATCGCTTGCCTCGCGCTGAAAGACCCCTTGATGATTGATTGCCCTGGCCTTGCCTGCAACAGTTCAGAGCTCTTGCTCTGGGCTATTATCCACAGACTGCCACCGACTCTAGATTTGGGTATCGAGTCTCATCGGGAGATATATCAATTGTTCTATGTTTCTGGTTTGTTTAATCTGCTCAATTTCGCTATACTGTGTTTGATGGCGGGGAGAGATTATTTGCCTTGTAAATACTGTTGTAAGAATGGCTTTAAAAGGGCGTTGCAAATGTTTTGAAAGAGTGCATAAAGATGTGGATTCCTTAAGAAATTTAAATCGACTTGTTTGTGTTAAGAGACATCTATCTATTCTAGACATTTTGGTTTGAATTAAGGCTTAGGTCCTGCCATTTTGTGTTAAATTAGTTCTTAGATATTCGTTAGATACAGATTTCAAAGACTGGTGACATTTACTGATATTTTGTTTGTTTCTCTTTTTCTTGCTTATGCATCGTATGTAGTTTGTAGCGCCTTTCTACTCAATTTATATATGGCAAATGTGATTCCTTATGTTTTTATGACGGTAAAATTTAAATTGACTATTATTTAAATTGACTGTTATGTACTGAGAATTGTCTACTCTGGACATTTTGTGTTAAATTAAGTTGTTCTAAATCTGCATTTCCCAGTTCAGTGAGCTTTCTTAATTTTTTGTTCCATTTTTTCTGTGTTTTCCACCTGTTAGTGAGTCATTCTAGTTTTTAAAAGTTTTCTGTTCTAAATGTATGTGTCTTCTCACACAGGGAAATTATACAAATTGTACTGTTTTTATGACTGTTAAATTTAAATTGACTATTAATTAAATTGACTGTTATTTAAAATGATTGTTATTTAAATTGACTGTTGTGTGCTCAGAATCGTCTACTCTAGACATGCGTTAAATTAAGATGTTCAGAATCTGCATTTCAAGTAATCTTTCTTAATTTTTTGTTTCATTCTTTTTGTGTTTTCCTTCTGTTTGTGCGCCACTCTAGTTTTTGAAAGTTTTCTGCTCCAAATGTATATATCTTCTCACTTAGGGAAATATACAAATTGTTCTGTTTCTAATTGTTTAATCAGTTTAATTTCACTTAACCATTATAATGATATGTTATCTGAACTGGTAGTTAGGATTTGTGTGCGAGAAATTATTTGAGTTGTAAATACTGTCGAGTATTTAAAGGACAGTTGAAAAGGGTTTTGAAACTGCGCGTAAAGATTGACATCTCTTAAAATTTTTTATTGAATAGAGCTATTTATTATAATCCAAATCTCTTGAATCAATTGCATTGAATTTTTAACGTTGTAGCTTTTGGTCCTTTTCTACAGCACAAGAAAGAAATTTAAAAGTTTTTGGCGATAGATTTTCAAAGTTTTCCAAGATAGTTTTTTACTACACATAGTTATTGCTTCACTCTGAATACATATCTTGTTGACTGACTATTACTTAAAAGTTTATACGGAGAGCAATTTTTGTGTTTAGTTCCACTTAATCTTAAGATTTGCTCAAGTTCTTCAGAAAATAAATCTGGACCATTTTCATTGACTAGGGTACTTGAAAGCCCAAACCTGGAAAAACTGTCTGTTAGACAATTGATAGTGGTTTGAGCAGTAATAGCTTTTATTGTATGACCTTCAAACCACTTAGAATAACAGTCAACTTTTCAGAGAAAGTAATGTTGGAAAAATGACTCAGCCAATCGATATGTATTCGTTCCCAAGGAGACGATGGATACTCCAAAACACACTTGATACTCTTGATACACTTGAACTCGATTTAATTCCTGTTAAAGTTTTACACAGTCAGCACAATTATGTGCCTGTCCCTCTATATCTTTGTCAATATTGTTCCAGTACATTTAGAACTGGCAATTGCTTTCATTTCAATCACCCACAATTGTCCTTCATCAACTTTTCGCAAAACTTGCTTTTTAAATATTTTTGGAATACAAACTCTTAAACTATAAAGTATGAAATCCCCTTCTAGAACGTAGTTTTCAATCTTACCTTTCTTTCATAAAATTATCATCTCTTTTTAGAGAGTCTAGAATTGGAATTAACTCTTCGTCAGTCGAAGTAGCTATAGCCAAATATTCATGGGTTATTTGTAATATCACTACTTGGGATATTTGGGAAAAATTTCTTCATCTTTGACTGATAATTATCCTGATTTAACTGAAAGCTGGACAAAAAGTTTGCACTTCCATGATGCTGAGTGTACCGATATACAATATCAAATAAAGGCATAATGCAGTAATCTCATAGTTGTCAGAATAGGAAGCAACTAAATGTAACTACAAGTGGCTTATGGTCTGTAATTTGGGTGAATAGCCTACCCTCTAAATAAAGATAAAAATTTTTACAACTCAATTTATGGAAGTATCTTCTTTACCAATCTGTGAGTTATTTTTTTTTCTTTCAGTATTTGGCAAGGTTCTGGATGCAAATGCTATGGATCTTTCGGTTCCATCAGGCAAAAAATGCAAAAGAATTGCCCAGATCACTACTTGGGACTCATTCGAAGCTGCTATTAACCCCTTAACGATCGGTTAATTTTCAAGAAAATGGTCATAAAAGTGCCTATTTTGCCAAATACACGTATTTGATTAGTGCTAGTATCTAGTTTAAAATAAACTAACTATTTACAATTGCCTTAAAAATATCCTGGTACTGCTATATGGTGTGTAAAATGAGAAATAAAATGTTTTCCGGTCAAAAGAAATGAATTAGTTTTATTCTTATTGGCGCATTACTACTGAACAATCTAGCCCGTCAATATCACGGGAGCGAGAAATAGCGAGCAAAAACTCACCCCGTCATTTTCACGGGAGCTAGAAGGAAGGGGTTAATGGTAATGGTGGATCAAATTGCAATTTTTTTTACAATTTCAAATGAATTTCGACACTTGTTTAAAGGATTTACAATTGTCGAGAGATTCGGGCAAAATTAATCATCAAAATTCATGCTTTTTGAAAAATGTAATTTTAATCCATGCTCTTTGCGTTTACTGAATTTTTTTAATTCTCTGAATTTTTTTAAAACTCTTAATAAATACCGCGATACTTGCATCATCCCTAAATCTTTTTAACTCCATCCATTCCCTGAAATAACCTTTCTTCATAGCGTTGCCAAATAGCAGGTGTTACATTTAATCCATACATAATACAACCTTGTATGAGCATGTTTTGTTAACTATTTATTGCTATCTGAATGAACCTGCGTTTGTAAATAAGATTGACGATATTTAGTTTTAGAGCATTGTTGGCCCGCATTTACGAAGACTAATTGTTGACAAAATTTACAAATTGTTGACGAAAATATTCCTTCGTGATGTTCATCTAAATTTGCTTTAAGTGTTACTAGATTGTCCGCACACAATCTGATAGAACCATTCGTTTTTATCACGATAACAACAGGTGCACCCCACTGCGATACTTAAGTCTATCAATGTCGTTTTCCATGCAATTTTTTAATGCGAACGGTACCGGCTGACCATGGGGGAAAATAGTCTGGTTCATTTAAGCTGGTTTTATATTCAATTGATACCCTTTAATAATATCAAGCAGAAAAGTTGAAAAAATTTCAGGCATTAATGAATTAAATAAATGCTTCGGTTATTTCATTCACCTTCAAATACATCATAGTTATGTTGTTTTTTAAAAAATTTAATTCAAAATTAGTTTGACATCTAAAACATAGATGGCAGCACAACTCTTCTATGTTATAATGAAAACTAATAAAAAAATATATGCGACATTTATGAGGTATTTTCAAAGTTTTACTTGTGATTTCTGAAATGTACAAATTTTTTTAGTGTTTTTTATTGTGTTTTGGGGAACGTGGAAAAGATATATTTGTAATTTTTCTAACGTTTGTAATGTGGGAGAATGTCTTTAAAATTACTCCAGAAATATGTTTTGATTATTTTAATAAATTAGTAATTAATTCTGATCTTATTAACTTAATAATTTTTGGAAAGCAACTGTTACTTTAAATTTTTTTTTCCTTTTGAGATTAAAGCTATCTCATTGAAAAATATACGCTTTCAAATAGTTATTCAAACAGTTTATTAAAAAGAAGAAAAACTAAAACATTTTTCTTTAGATTTGAGGACTTCAAAAGAAAATGAATAGGGAAAAATTCTCATTAAAATAACTTCGCTTGAATGTTTTCCGTTTTCACCGTAATATTAATAATAATAAAAATAATAACGGCAGAATGAGTAAATCAAATTGATTTAAATCGTGCACAATAAAATTTAAATCAGACCTTTTATACGGGTATGTTATTTTCTAGAACAACAAATAAATTTATGAATTTAATGATTTGTGGGAGTGTTTTTCTTTCTTATATTTGGATGGCGGAATATCTTGAAATTAACTTTGAGCATATGAATCAAATTTTATGAAAATAAATAAATCTTTCTTTATGCTAAGCATAGAATATACTTTAATTTAAAAAACATATATAACAGTGTTTTGATAGGGCAGTTTTCATTTTAATGTTAAGTTTATTGAAATAGAGATCTAATTAAATATTTTTTTCGAAAAAATTAATCCTTCATAAAATTTCTTAAACTTTTGTATTCTTCTTTTTTTAAAATTTAATAATTAGTATATGAATAAAATTAAAACAAATACTGAGTTTTATGAGTCAATCATAGAAGAATTTTTTAAAATTTGTTTCAATTAATTAACTTATGTAAATAAGTGAACATTCAAAAGGGTCATTTTTATAATAATGATGTAAAAATATTTTTATGACTGATATTGATTTATCAAAACAATTTTGTTCTGCTTATTACCTAAAATTAATTTTGTATTGTGGATTATTTTTTGAAGCGAAGGTGTATGCGGGATTTTCAAAATTTTACCCTACTGTGAAGAGTTGGCTATGAACTTGAATATCTGTGCATATAAATAGGCATATTTATTATTGTTGTTGCTGTTACTTATGTCACTTGCCAATACCAGCAAGCTTGCTTGAAATCAAGCGGATTTTTAAGATAGAGGGTGCGTTTCTTGTTTTTTTCAGTGTCGTCATCTATGACATGCACACGTCAAAGCCCGTTTTACAGAGAGTATTTATTTATCTTCATATATATATATATATATATATATATACATATATATATATATATATATATATATATATATATATATATATATATATATATATATATATATATATATATATATATATATATATATATATATATATATATATATATATATATATATATATATATATATATATAGTAGGAGGCTTCGCCCCCTGATCGCTAGCGCTCGCCGAACCCCGAAACTGCTTTCGCAGTTCATTTTGGATTGCTTCGCAATCCGATGCTCGCTTTGCTCGCTCATTGGATACGTTCTTAACGTCTAGCTTTTGTATACTTTTTTGAACACTGAAGTTCCGAACACTTTTCACTGTAGAAAATTCTAAACCTGTGCATTTCAGTATTAATTTGAAATTGCAAACAGTTCGCATATTTTTCTAAATCACACTATTCTAAATTTCTGTTGTTGAGAAAAGTAACTGTTGTAAGTTTTGTCTTTCCCACCAGAGGGCTAAAACCATGTGTTGTAAAGCAATATGAAATAGTACTGAACGCCGGATGTAAAGCATCGGCTTCGATGATGATAATTTTGTGAGAATTCTTTTGATAATTCGGTGAGACAATAGACATATACATGTACAAATAGACATATGATGCTCACTACGTGCTCTTGCGCGCCGAAGCCTATGAATTAAAACTTATTAGCGTTTTATA
Source organism: Parasteatoda tepidariorum (assembly GCF_982258835.1). Taxonomy (NCBI): domain Eukaryota; kingdom Metazoa; phylum Arthropoda; class Arachnida; order Araneae; family Theridiidae; genus Parasteatoda; species Parasteatoda tepidariorum. The sequence goes on from NC_141763.1 coordinate 85,770,343, forward strand.
TAATATAGATTAGCCATATGATGCTCATTAGGTGCTCTTGCGCGCCGAATCCTATCAATTAAAAATGAAAGCTGTTGCCAACGCGAGAAAAAAAATATCATCGGTTTTATTGATACATACGTACGTATTAGCGTTTTATATAATATATATATATATATATATATATATATATATATATATATATATATATATATATATATATATATACATCCTCTTTTTCAACAAAAAGTTTTTTGCGATTTCAACACATACAAAGAATAATTTTTATCTTAGGATAATTATTCTTTATTCAGAAATATCGCATTAATTTATACCAATAGATGTGACTTGAAAACGAAGATTGGTTTGCCCATTTTTGGTTTCTCTTTATATTAATTTTTATTTTATTATTTGTGTATATATACAAATAGATAGATGGGTAGATAGATAGATAGGTAAATAATTTTTTAATTGGAATAAATATAAATATGTCAATTTTCGGTTTAGCAACGCAATAACCATTGTCAATATTGACATACCTTTTTTTGTGGAGAGGATTATTCATAAAACTACACCACTTAAATGATGCGCAATCTAAACACGAGCGATTAAATTTCGAAGTAGCCTAACTACGCTATTGGTTGAAACTGATATCACTACGTGTGGGAAGGAAGATGGTACGTATTGACCGCATTTATTTAACTTTTGCTACTGATTTTACTTTCACGTGTTCTCTGGTCTAATTTTATTCTTTTAAATGTGTACGTAATATTAGTATTAGTTTTATTTTCATGAGTTTCAACTTTTGCAGAAACCATCACAAAATTGCAAAAATTTTAAATAGTATTTCTTTTGCAAGTAGTGAAGTTTCAACCAATAGCGTGATCCAGCCATCTTGAAATTTAAACTCTCATTTCTAGACAAAGCACTCTTAGTCGGGTGACACCTCAATTGCACAAAATTAAATAAATAAGTAAAAAATAAAATAAAATAATTAAATAAATCTACCCTTTCCTCCGAAGCACCCGAGCAACAGGTTAGAAAACTGAGAACCGATCGAGTACATACTGCCTAACCATTTTCGTCTGAATCATCAGAACAATTAGAAGCAAAGAGGGAAACTGTTCGAGAATACAGTTCTGACTAGATACTTTCCAAAGTGCTCCAGGTATAGATAGTAAATAACAATAATAAAAAGTAGATTATGAAATTTTGGAAAAAGTAAATAATATATTGGTATTAATGTATTCAACAAAGCCATAGAAGAAAATCACTGACTGATGTATCACACTTTGTGTGTTCTCCGTAAAGGGTGAAAAAACCAAACTATCAATAAATCAGTACTGAACAACACTACAAAACCATTCACAAATTTAAAAGTCATATACCAGCACAATTAATAAAGTTAAAATAATTCCAGTTGTTTTCGTTATTACTATTTTTTGTCCGTTCCAGTAGCTTTACATTATTAGATTAAGCATGGCATGTTTTTAATATTTTATTCACTCATAAACATGAACTATATTCAGTATCTTTTCGATTGATACTTGTCCGTGGCCAACTCATGATAGTCGGAATTTACCACAATTTTGGCGACTTTCTTTGGCAGTTTTCCATTTTGAATCAAGCAATCTCTTTCCTCAGTATCTATATTAAAATTTCTCAGTATTAATGTTGCTTTTAAAAGCTAAAAGATATATTCATTTTACCTAAATTAGTGTGCTTGGTAATTGTAATTAAAACAGCTCCAATTACTATGATAACCTAGAGTGCCTATTAGCAAAATTAATGAAGCATCACTGGTATCAATAATAATATGGCAATTTTTTACTTTTCTCCTAAACGCATTTGGATTATTGATTTATTGATAGTTTTTAGTACATGGCTTATACATTTATTTTAATTAGTATTTATTACCAAAATTAATGTAGTATCATTGCTTCAATAATGGTGTGGCTGTTTTTACCTTTCTTTTACTTCGAATTTGTACAATTTCTCCATTAAAGTTGCATTTTAGCACAGCTTTCATTTTTTTAATTTCAATTAATTACAATGAATCAATTATCTATTACTATAAATAATTAAACATAATTTGCGTTGATAGGTTGGCGAATTTTCGCTTTTCCCTCAAATGAATTAGTACCATTTCTCTATTAATTTTCCTAGTCTCTTTTTTATTTCAGTTAGTCCCTATTACCAAAATTAATTAAGCATCATAGGCATCAATAATAGTATGGTGATTTAGTATACTTCCTCCAAATGAATTAATGTCATTTCTTAATTAATTATTATTTTTAGTACGTAGCTTTAAATCCAATTAGTTATTTCAAAATTAACTAGGCATCATTGATGTCAATAATAGTAAGTCATTTTCTTTCCTTTCTCCTGAACAATTTGGTAATATTTCTTCATTAATCCATTAATTAGTTTCAGAGAAATATATTATAAAATCATAATTATATAAAAAAAATAAACTTGTGGTGATATATTACTAACGAAATACTAATTTGGTGACGCAGTTGGCTATGCTACGCTACCACGCTAACATTAATCATTGAGTTCATCGGATATAAGGAATAAAAAATAATTAAACATCTAAGAAAGTGCAACTAACTCCTTTTCTCATTTATGAGAGCTATAAGCAAGCAAACAATACTGACGCTTTCTTTAAAATCGCCTGCAGCTCTAAGCCAATAAGGAAATTCCATTTTGCAAAAGTTTTATCTCTAAGATCTAATGTCCCGCTGTGGACTGGTCGTTAAGACACGGTTCCCAGCAGATCACCGAAGTCAAGCATCACTGGCTGCGGTCAGTGTGCGGGTGGGTGACCACGCGAATCAGTCTGAAAAGGACCGAGGGTGTGCGGTATTGGTCCTCGTTAAACTGGTCTACCGTAAAGCGCTTGACTGCACGTGCAGTTCGTCGGGTTACCGAAGCGGGGTTGCCATCTCCTTTGCAGAGGATCAAAATTAGTCCATTGTGCAGCTCTAGTGCGACGTAAATGAACTACAACAACTATAACTCTAAGATCTAATTGAAATTTTTGTACGATTTTTAGGATCGGTAGCTAAAATTACCATTTTCATTGACTGTCTCAATTTTAGAATGCATGCTGGATCTGGAATTATAAGAGAGGCACACAAGCAGATATAGCAAACTCTTCATTTATTATTATCATTTCAAATTCCATCAAATGTTCAACTGTAAAACCAATTAAAAAATTTCTTGACTCACTGATTCCCTTATTCACTGGTTAACTGATGATTCGTTGGTTTATTGATACATTGATTAATAAAGGCTTTAACTTGCTTCTTTTTCTCTTTAGAAATAATTATTTAAAAAGGAAAATGTTTTGTAACGAATGTAAAGATTAATTACCAGTGAAACTGTTTGATATACAAAAATGAAAATTTGTTAGTTGTAATGATTAAAGAAGTTTATTAATTTAGTATGTTTGTTAAAAGTAATTTTTAAAGGACTTTTTAAACACTTTTTCTTTGTTCAAAAAGAGTTGATTTCTTTGAACTGAAAAAAAAATATTCAATTTATTCCCTTTAGCATAATAAACCAACAAAACAAGTAGAAAAATTTAAATTTAAAAGATTTAAGTCAATTAATGTGCGTATAACTATGTTTAAAGAATTTAGTTTTCAATATTTTTTAATAACATCATCCTACTTTTTCATTATTTTATTTGTGTTGAAATTCTCCAGAGATTAGGTTTGACAAAAGTAAAAAACTAATCAGAGGCGAAAACAAAAAAATAATACGAATAATTTTATGTAATAAATGAATTCATATCTTTTTTTTTATCTTATCATATAAGGAATAAATTACTAGGTATTGCATGAAGTTAAATTATAATATTATAATTAGATGGTGGTTAAATTCTCACCGCGTATAAGTAAAAATTAGAAATGACTAACACGAACTAAAGTTTCTAATTTAATTTTAATAGTTAAAATAGTGGAATATTTGAAACGCATAATTTTATTCTCTTTGAAAATGATTAATTTAGAAATTAATAAATTATATTCTATCTCAAAGTTATTTGAGCAATTATATTATTAAGACGATGAAATGCAGCCGATATTTAAAACACTGACTAAAATTCAACTGTTTCATTTTGCTGTAGTACTTATAAGAGGAAAACTAAACTGTCTGCTTTAAAATTAATTAAAATTATAAAAATTATATTTTGTGATGTTTAAATGAGAATTGTTAAGTGAGATGTATAAATAAACTCTTGCGGTTAAAAATTAACAAATTTTTATACTTTAAAGGACTTAATGAAATTAAAAGTTTTAAAAACCAATTTAAATTTAAATTTTTGGTCCAATAACACATCCTATTTTTTTAAAAATAAAACTTACTGGCAAAATCGTACTAAACGGTGTTTTTCTTTTCTTTAGTTAATGCTTATTGTATTAGTTAACAGCATAATTTTTCCAAAAATCGTGATTTTTGACATTCAACTCTACCAAAAATCAAAATTTCATCTTTTTTAAAAATTTTTTAATCAATCAAGAATTATACTCACCAACTAACAAATTTTTTTTAAAATTCTATGTACAATTATTGTGAGTTATTATGAGCAACCGTGTGATAATATATTTTAAGTAAATTTTTTAAACTCGTCGATGGAAACCATTTTTTTAGTTGACATTTTAAAATTTTTAGATTCTTTAATGTGTTTAAAGTTTCAATTAAAAAAAATTCGTTTATTACATTAAAAAAATTTCGCCCTTCTAAACGTATGTAAATACCTAAAATAAATGTACGTATTTGATAAATAAATATATTAATTTAATAAATAAATATATTCGTTAAAAATAAATATATTCACAGAATTTTTTATTTCGTATACCAGGTCATAACTATTTGGTGCAGAGGGGTCATAGGTTCTACTTTTCTGTATTTTTTCTAACATTCTAAATAAACGCAAACATATATTTTAGTTTATTTTAATTTCATAAAACAGTCAAATAGTTACTATAAAACCTGTTAGATTATTGGAATAATATTTGCACTAAAATTGTAGTTAGTTTATTATTTTTTTTCATTCATAATCAAAACTTTATCGATAATTGATTTCGAAAATAAAGAAATTTCAATAATGAATAACTCTTTCCATTAGATTTAAATAACTGCAAACATGAAAAATTATTGTTAAGTGAGACATGCTTGGAAGATTTTAAGCAGGAAAAAGACACCTTTGTTTCATGCTGTATTTCATATCCATAAATAATTAAAATGCTAAATATAATATTTTTCACTAATTTTGATCTAAATAAATACAAAATAATGAAAAAAGTAGGAAAAATATGCTTGGTTAAAATTCCGCATCAAAGAGTTTAATGTAAATTCTAAATAAACTATTTTAACTCATGTCCTCAAAATTCTGCAACAGTGACGATTTACCATCTTTAATCTGTAATCAAAGCTATCGCATAATCAACATTAAAAAAGAATTAAAATGTTTTGTATCAGAATTACATGTTTAAAATTATCTAGTTAGTTTAGTTATGCAAATGTTCAAAGCTTCGGCGAAAGCTTCTTTGATGATTGATCGCCATGTTCGCCAACAGAAACCTTTTGCTGTTATGCTATTATTCGATGGCGGGACATTATATCGGCTATCTTATCTCAATGGAAATGTATCAGTTGTTTCACGCTCCTGGTCTGTTTAATCTGCTACTGTGGATTATTTTGCGAGACATTCCTTTGTAACATGCAAATATGAACTCTGTTGAAATGATGACTTTTGGGACATTACAGAGATTCGTTGCGATTTTTAAATGATGTGATATGTATCAGTTGCATTCATTTTCATGTTAATGCCAGATTGAGGATATTTTCAAATCATTACGGTGGTTAATTTAAAAGAATTTGTGCGTTTGAATTTCATAAACATTATATTTTCCTCAATTCAAATACGAGTTAGTTGGGACAAAATAGGTCTGGTATCAGTGGAACTTATTGAAAGAAAATGTTAAGTGAGATAATTTATGTTAATTAGGAAAACTTACTTTAGCGATGAAAACCATATGATTTAAAATTAATTATTGTTCTGTACTTCCAGATGACCAAAACACGTTTTAAAGCTTAGAGATGTAAGTTTATTTTCTTTTTCTTTTTTTAAAATTTGCGTAGCATATTTTTTTACTGAATTATTCATTTCGTTACATTTCTCAACGTAGTCCCCAGCTTTAATCAAATTGAATCCTACTCTGCGCTATAATCTCTGTATTAAAGATCACAAAGCAAAAGTGTTATCCTTATCACTAAGGCCCGGATTTTGATGACATTTGCATTTTTTTGCATTTTTTGCATTTTTGGACATTTTTTGTCTTTTAGAGCATTTTTTAAGATTTATAGGGCATTTTTCTTTAAATTTTGGGGCATATTTTGCATTTTAATGCATTTTTTAAAATTTTTTGTTAATTTTTCCCAATTTTTATTATTTTTTATCAATTTTCATTATTACACTGGCTTTCAAACAATGAAGAAAATCTATAGGATATTAACAGGTGAAGCAAAATCTTTTCAAATTGAAGAAGAATTGTCAGTAAGTGAGACCGTCTTTTTCAAGTACGCACCCATAACATCAGTAGACGTTGAAAGAAGCTTCTGCAGGAATGAAAATTTGCTTTCAGACAAGAGACGCTCGTTTACATTTCAAATTATCAAAAAACATTTAATTCTGATATTCCAATGATAATCCAATGTAATTCTGATATTTAGTAATATTATGAGATGGAAGTTGTTATATTCATTAAAGTTTCTATACAAAATAAAAATATTTTGGTGTCAATATATTTTCCTTTTTTTTGTTATTTTAGGATATAAAACATATTTTTCAAACTTTAATGAACTTAGAACAAGTATTGCAATGCTTTCTATTTTTTAAATGACTCATTATAATTTTAAAGAGCAAAAAATTTTTTTAATTCAATATTTTTGCTTTATTTAAGGAACTTTTGCGCAATTTTTGAATTTTTAAGGGCATTTTTTGCACTTTTTAAGGGCATTAGTTGAGAATTTTTAGGTCATCAAAATCCGGGCTCTACTTATCACTATATCGGCTGCCTTTTCTCATTCGAAATGTATTAGTTATTTCACATTCTTGGTCTGTTTAATCTGTTCAATTACTAATTCGGATTATTTCATGTGAAATTTTTCAATGATGTGATATGTATCAGTTTCTTTTATTTTTTATGTTAATACTAGCTGAAATGTATTCAAATCATTACGATGGTTTCTCTGTTTTAGAGTTGAATAAATTTAGTACTTAAAAGAATTGATGAGTTTTTATCTTTATTTTTTATTCTTTTATTTTTTATTATCTCAGTATCTTCTTAAATTTTTATTTGAGGTTTTTAGCGTATAATATGTAAGATTTATATGCAATGACTTAGTTAAAGAACTTGTTAAATGTGATGTTTTATTCAATTTGAAAAACATTTTTTTCAATGAAAATCACCTGATATAAAGCACATTATTGCTCCGTATTTACAGCTAACAATTAAATGTTCTTCAATTGAAAATTTTTAAGGTGTTACTTAACATGTTACATGCAGAGTGAGCAAAAAAATGAATAAATTAAAAAAAAAAGGGCTGACTTTGCTGCCTAACTATTAATCTAATGATAGAATCTTTACGTCCAAGGACTCAATCTTAGAACCTTGATGACTCAGGTGATAGAGCTTTCGCCTTCCAGTTAAGTTAACCGGTTTCAAAACCCAGCGATGCCTGATCGACACGAATTCCGCATTCGGCTTGCACAGAGCACAGTACTGGCGTAAAATATCCTCAGTGGTAGACGGATCACGGGTTAGAGTCCCCTTGCAGTCAAGTTAACCGTGAGATGTTTTCGTGGTTTTTCCCTCCATGTAACACCACAGTTCCATAAAAAAGTCATCCACGAAGGCAAATTTCTCCCAATACTTGATACAAAAGTTCCCTTCTGAATTGGGTTCAAAATTACAAGGCTACGGAGTTGAACAATAGTAGTCGTAAACTCAAAAAACTGGGACGGCTGTTCAACGACTGTTAGAAAATTAAAAAAGTAATAGGACTCAAACTTAATGGTTGTAGGGGGTTACCTCAAATATTTAAACACCAATACGAACGTTCTCTAAATAAACATACCTTTTTTTCGACGAATACGGATTTTCGTCCCTCAAAATAAAGGGGGTAGCAGCAATTTGGGAAATATGGTCCCAATAATTTGGTCAGAAGAGCGCTCCAAAGCTTACCCCTTAATGTTAAGATTATTTTTTGCCTATGTCGATATATATCGACATTTTTTTAAGCGAATTAAACATTTTTTGCTCACAATTATATAATTCCTTTACAACTTGTAACAATTATTAATAATTTTTTTAAAAAAATAATAGTCGAAAAAATTTTTAATTTCATGGTATGTAATTTTTTGCATCATTTTAAAGAATGTAATTTTAGATGGAAAAATACAAAATTTGAGTTCAAATATATTCGGTAAATTCAAATGGTTCATGAAAAATCAAATTTTAGAGAAGTCGTATAGTTAAAATTTGATTTCTCAGGGGATATATTCGACTTATAATAAATAATAATAAATTTTTTAAAAGTTATTTTTTTCATGGAATTATCTTCGGAGAAACGAATTTTGTACTTGAGTATTTTTGTTTTTGAATTCGCTTAATGATTTAGCGAGATATGACGAAAAACGAAGTAAATATAAATGATGAAGTACAAACAACATTTAGAGGACTAAACTTTCAGCAGCTGTTCTGACTAATCTATTGGGACAATATTTCCCTATATTTAGGGGGTCAGACATCCGAAAACGTCGAAAAAGGATATTTTTATTCAGAGAAAAATGCTTGTGATTTCGTAATTTAAAAATATCGTACACCGTAAAAAATTTCACTCTATGAAACCTCTTAACTCGATTCTTTAAGAGGTGCCTTTTGATTGAAGATGGCTGACTCTGTCGGTAGCTTAGCCCCTCGTGGGGGATTCGCACATGTAATCTGCCTCAAATGAAAGCACAACTTCGTTTTAAACACACCTAGTTCGATGAATGGTTCGTAGTGAACATTTAACATGTTATTTGTAACTACGACACTGTCCTCCTCAAGCTGTTGCTACTTAGTCTCGATCACACGAAATAAAGGCCTGTAAACACTCTACAGCCAATTGAAACAGCCACGCCCACAACTGTGATCCTAATACAGCTCTCCCGACTTCTCACAAGCAATGAATCAACTAGTGGAATCTTTTCATCAAATTATATCACAGATAAAATTTGGATGTGGGAATCATGTAGCGTTTCTAGCACTACAGCTGTTATATTCCTATACACTAGATATAATGCGTGTTAACTCGACATGTAAGATAGGACATGTTAACATGTTAATATAAGACATGTTAACTCGATTCTGTCTTGAGATACTTTTTTTATAGATGGCGATTGTCATTGTTTGTAGTCTAGCCCTATAAGAGATTTTCGAAATATTAAGAAATGTTTTTTAAAACAACATGCACTATAGCTGCCTCATATATTCAGAAACATTTCGTGATTTTTTTACAGTGCATGCACTAATTAATTTGCTTATGTAAAGTCCCCCTTCAAATCATTAATATTCTGTCTTAGAACAGGAAGATCCGATCATTAGATCGAAAGTTATTCATGGTGATTTCCATTTTTTTTTCTCACACTGTACTACACCCACTATGTTTTTTATTTTGTATGGTTTCGTATTATTTTTCTATGCGTTAAAGGTAAGTTTTCATCTTCATAACCATCTTTCTAGTTGTAAACATGGATGCATGTTTTTTTTGGTGTTGTGACACTTGGTTTTTTATCTTACGTCATTATAGATATATCCGATGTTTCACGGATATTTAATATGTAAAATTTGTAAGAGTTTTTGTGGGAAATTCCTTCGTAGCATAAAAACACGTTTCTGTACAAATGAGGGATTTTGGGAAATATTTTGTCGGGATTTAAAATGATATGATGTGAACACCTAAAGTGCTGTCATGAATAACTACTCTTGCAAATATTTAAAACATTTTTGAAGTGTCTAGGTTGATTTGAAGTGAATTCGAAATTGATTTCAAGAGCAACTTAAAAGGTTAACCTCCCAAGATGTATAATCAAAGGAAGTTGATGAAAACTTACTTAACCAGCTACCAGCTTAGGGAGGTCGTTTCTGAGGTGTATGGATTATTTTTTCTACACCTCAAGAAAATACGTGCATTTGAGGTGTGAATACTTTCCCCCGATCAAAAGTAAAATTATTTCTGATATATATGAGGTTGATTTTGTGAGGAGTCAATGAGATTGAAATTGAGGCTTATTAATGAGGTTAATTTTGGTAAACCTCAACATAACCTCATTTTCTACCTCAGGTGTATTTTTTTACATCTGTCAACCTCAAAAACTCCTTAATTTTTCGTAAGGGTAGATATAATGCTTTGAAACATCAAACATCAAGGAAAATTTCAAGTATCGCAAAATAAAATGTAGATTTCATTACACAACCTTTGGTGGAAAATAGTTGCCTTCATTTTTGATTTTCAGTTACATTAAAGTTTCTAATATAAATACACACAAAAGAGGCAATAAATTAATTTAGATGATACAATTTAAAGTGAGAGTATTTAAAGATGAATACGCCTTTTAATTCCTAAAATGAAATTAGTTTGTAAATCAAACTTGCACATGCCAAAGAGAATATAAACTTTTTTCTTACGGCTGGTACAACATGTGTACCACATGTAATGGCACAACATGATACCTACCCCTCAAGCAAAGGGTTAAGGCCGATTCGAATCAGGCTTAACCGAACAGAAATGGATAGAAATTAAATAATATGAAATTATTTATCATAGTTGATAGATTTTTAAAAGTTGATGTATAATTATCCTTATTACATAACTAAAAACATGGCTACATTACTAAATTCTTGAACTTTTGTTTCTTTTTATGTATAGTGACGAACAAGGTAACAACAAATTCATGTCACTTCATGTTCTAATTAAACAATTTACTAACGATATCTAAAGTGTTCCAAAATTGGGGTTCATCAAAAATTTCTTTTTCAACATTGAATTTGGAGAGATATTATACCACATTTTTTTACAGTGTAAATTACAGAAATCGTACATTTCGAGAATTGCCACGATGGTTCAGGGGATACAGCGTTTATCTCCCAATAACGTCACCTAGGTTGGAATACCAGGGGTGATCGATTGATACGAATTCTGCACCTGAATCACACCAAGAAATATCCTGAGTAGCAGATGGATTACGAGTTAGAATCCCCTTACCATCGAGTTAACCGTGAGAGGATTTCGTAGTTTTTCTCTCGATGTTACTCGAATGCAAGTTTTCTCCATTGAAAAGTCCTCCAAAAAGTCTAGTTTGTTCCAATGCTTGATCCAGGAGTTCCCTTGCCTTCTGGGTCGACTGTTTAATGCCAGTAATAAAAACCTTTGAGAATTGGAGATTTTAGTGGCCATGGGAATAGCTCTAAACAATATATAACATCATGAATAAAATCAGTGAATATTCTGGAACTATTTCAAAATTTTTGAGAAAAATATAATCTTTAAAATTTTTATTAAAATTGAAGTTTTCTCTTGCCCTATAAGTATTTTAAAACAAAGTATTTTTTTTAAAGTATTTTAAAACTTAATAACCAATTTAGATTTTGTTTAGAAATGAAAAATTCCTTAAATAGAACATTCCGATTAAAATTCTTTTCAATATACTTAAACATACTTTAGAAGTTTTTCCCCCTTAAAAATAGAATAAAAACAAAAACAACTAAATGGACAATTGATATTTTCTACCAGGTTCCTTATTTTTTTTTAAAGAAAGAAATTACTTCGATATATTCCTTTCAAAAAATCTATTTCTTAGCAGTTAGTTCTAAACTTCCTAACAAGAATCGAATATTGTGTGATAACATACCTTTAGATATTATCTGTCAACCGAAAAAGGATTGCAAAAGCTCTGAAAAGTAATTTCAGAATGTTCGGTTTAATATCTAGCAGAACCCCTTTTATTGAGAAAATATTTTATTTCATGTCCTCACTCAGTCTCTGGAAGAAAATTTCATGATATTCTTTGCTATTATTATTACTTATCTATGTTTAGACTCAGAAATATTTATTTTATATATTGAAAGATTTTAGACTGGTTATCGTTTTTGAGTTGTGTGTTAAATTGGTGTGATGTAATTGGCAGATTTAAAATAATATTCATTTAGCGTTTATTTTATAGCAGCCCTAAAACTGCTCAATGGGCTATTTATCATTATAATTTTTCCAGCATTGATCAGCTAACCTATTTCTAAGTTTACAGCTATCAATATTCAACTCCATATCCTTGTAATTTTGAACCTAGCTCTGAAGACAAGTGGACTCTTGGATCACGTAATGCAGCAAACCAACCTTCGTGAGAGGCTTTTTGATGGAACTAACCTGCATTTGCTTTACATGGAGGGGAAGTTGAAGAAATTCTTCCAAGGTTAGCTCGACGGCAATGGGATTCTAACACATGATCCACCTACAACTGAGGATATTTTGCGTCAGCACTGTGATTGCTGCGAGCCAGGAGCAGAATTCGTATTGACTATTTATTGCTGTGATTTTATCCTGGGTCACTTTATTGGGAGATGAACGTTCTATTCCTTGACCCAACGCGTCTCACACATTGGGTTACTGACGACAAAACACATCATCCATTCGAAGACACATCATCAAAATTTTTATCCCCAAAAAGGGAATGGCTTCACCGATTTGGTTGTCCGAAAACCTGCTCGCGATGCCGAACAGTTTAATGAAGACCGATACCGCGGTCCAATGGTCTCTTCATAAGTTAATCAAAGTGGTCACCCAAGCGCTCAATGACCAGTGACAGTGATGCTTATGATTACCGTAAACCGGGGCGAGTCTACCCATTTTAATTTTATTTAATTTTCACTATTTTAAATTGCAAATAAAAAAAATTTTTACCGACGGAGGACTTAGTTCAGACTCTAAGGAAGATTGCGCTGTAGTAGTTAGATCCGTTTTTATTTATTTGGTGTCTTTTTAACCGACTTGTTCAAACGTCTTTTGAGAGATTTGTATTGAAAATCAGCAAACTTTTAGTTGGTGCTCCGTAAGTATATTATTATTATTACTGTTTTCACTTTGGTTAAGTGATAAACTTATCTAAGACTAAGAGTACATTAATTTTATATGAAAAAAAACAAAAAGAATGTAAGTTTTGCTGTTGTAAACAAAAAGCCAGAATTCGCGGGGCGAGTCTACCCATTCGTATTTAGTTTTAATAAAGCATAATAATATAATTTAGAACTTTGTTTATATTAAAATTAAGTCATTTTAAATGAATTTGATATATTATTTTAATTCTGCATTGATAAATTTATCATTAATAAGAAAATTTATAGGTTAAATGTAAATGTAAACATAAAATATGTTTATTTTACCTATTTTTTCAATTTTTATATTACTAAATAAACTTTTTTTATTTAATGCAAGTTAAATAAATTATTATTTATAAATTATTATTACCTCCCAAAAGAATGGGAAAAGGATTTTTCATGATTCCCAATGTTTGAATTTCGATTTTGTTAATAATCTTTAATTATTATTACTTATTAATAATTTAACTGTAAATTTATATTAATTTTAATTTATTTTTATCAACAATAATCAGAAAAAAATGTTATTTTATAATGTTAATGATTATAAAAACAAAACTGTGATCAAAATGTGATAATCGATCAAATACTCAATTTGTGTTATTTTATGAATAAAAAAATGGAATATATAATAAAGTTATGAATTTTACTTCATAAATATCCTATATAGTAACTAAAATAACAATTTACTAGTAAAATTTGATTATTTACAATGTTAACATTCATTTTAGTAGAATGGGTAGACTCGCCCCATACGAGAGATTTGTCAGCAGTTCTATAAAAATATACAGTAACAGCGTAACTGTTAATATTTTCTAAAATAGATTTCACAGCTTTAAAGAGGGATAAATAGCGATTCCGAAACACCTATTAAAAGCCTTTTTTCTTTAATATTTACAAAAGTTTGACCACTTGAAAGTTGACAAACTGAAAAAATGGGTAGACTCGCCCCGGTTTACGGTAGTCCACTTATAATCAGTCCACTTATCTTACAAGTAACTGATCATAAAACGTAACTGATGATAAAACGCAGTATGTAACTGTGATCATAACGTAAATTTATCTTATAGGTATTGTGTATTTCCCTAAAAAAAATCCATTAATTTGATAATTCGTAATCACTTAAGAAAAGCCATTTAACAATGTTAATAAAATGCAATGATAGTCTAAAGTTTCCTTGGGTTTTCAAGCACTCTTTATTTACAAGTACACGGCGCATACTTGTCAATAACGGCGTATGACCATGTTTGCCAATGGGTGCTTCCCGTTCAACGGGCTGTTTGTAGACATTGAAAATGGTAATGCACTTTAACTTATCGAAATTAAATTAATTTTATGCTTTTTTAAAAAATAAATCTTGACAGAAATTGCATTCAAATCATTCAAGAAATAATTGTTTAATCGTAATTTACTGATATAGAAACCAGATAATTGTTTCTGTCTAAAAAAGTTATTTTTGGCCCTATTTGAGCACAATATTCAATAATAATCGTTAGAAAATATGGAATTAAGATAATTTAGATAAATAAAAACACTGTCACAAATGTGCATGAGCCGCCAGTCTATAATCGGAAGGGGACCCTTGCGGCTTACGATGATAGTTGCAGATATGGGTTATGCTATTAAATTTTTAATCCTTATAATGTTTCCTTTCTTTTCCTACAGATATGACTGTTAATTTTATATTATTAATTATTAAATGTTATGTTGTCTATAACATTGAAAAATGAAATATGTAATCAATTCAGAGAATTTCATGATGTTTTAAGAAAATATTAAATAATGAAATGAATTTTATGAAATCAAAGCTTGAACTGAAACGTTTTAGTTAATTACATTCTTAAAACGATTGAATTCGAAAAATTAAATACGCAATCATAAATTTAATTTCTTAACTTATTTTTATTTTTTTTAAATTTGAAATTTTCCTTCATTAAGTAGTGCTTAATATAATATTTCACTTCACTTGAATGCTTCGCTGATGAAACGCACATTATTTAATTCTAATCCAATGTAGCAAGCAATTTGCAAATCAAATTTCCAAACGATAAATCCAAATATATTTAACCATTTTCATACGTCTTCGACTGTGTGAAGTGAAGTGATGTGAGTAGAAACTCTTATGATAGCAGATGGCTGGTTCAGATGATTAATTTGAAAGTTTTCTACGAGTTTATGGGATTCTTACTCGAGGTTTAATAATTGCAGTTTTTCCGAATGCGAATGATTCATGATAAAAACAATTTAGCGTCAGATTTAATTAAACTTAAGCATCATACGATTGGAAGAAAATTGAATTTTTGTTAACTGTACCCAAACATTAAAATGGTAGTTTGCAACGTATGTTTGCTAATAATGTATGCGGTATTAGAATATATTATATTAAGACGCATTTTCTACATAAATGCATCAAAATAATTATCCTTAATGAATGTTTAAACAGTGTAGATATAACTAAACAATATATTATTCGGTACTTTGACCTAGATGTTCAGGTTAAACTAAGCTGAATTTGCATATACATTTAAAAGCTTCATTTGAACAGTGGGTCAATTTCATCCTTGTTCATTTTAATGTACTGTTTAAAAGCAATTGAGATTATTGTTTGTCATGTTTGATCTGATTTATGGTACCTCTGCACCAAAAAAAAAAAAAAAAAAAAGATTTATTTACCATACAGCTGGGTAATAGCATGTCTAGTTAAACAGCCATAATTCTGTTTAATAAAACCAAATTATATGGTATTTAAACCATTCAATTGGTAATTATTCCCCTCAAACCCTCATATGGTAACGGTTAACAGGAAATTCTAGTTTTCAGAAATATAGTTCTTATTATCACACATTTAGTAAAAAATACAAAACTGAAAAATAAATTTAACCGAATGAATGGTTTTTTATGTCAAGCTCTGAGATATTAAGATAAAATTACCAAATTTCATCACATTTACCAAATTCGGTCACGTTTACCAAATTTTATTACATATTATAAAGA
The DNA here is from genome assembly GCF_982258835.1 of Parasteatoda tepidariorum. NCBI lineage: Eukaryota > Metazoa > Arthropoda > Arachnida > Araneae > Theridiidae > Parasteatoda > Parasteatoda tepidariorum. Next base: position 85,786,524 of record NC_141763.1, read on the forward strand.
CCATATTTTATTTTTAATTTTACAAAAATCATTTCGTAACCGTTTCAGTTGAAGTTACCGACCTTTTTGTTGTTCCCATAGAGAAAGAAATACGATGCATTTTTCCTCAATGTGTTTAGCTCCAGAAATAACAGAAATAATTTAGTTAAAGACATAGCATTATTATTGAAAATATTTAAATGACAGTAGAAATAACCATTTTGGTTAAAAAGTTGGCATTTGGCATTATTATTTAAAATATTTCTATTTGATATCAGAAATGATCACTATGGTTACAGAATATGGCATAATTTTACCTTCTGGACACAGCCGGTCACTGTAAAAATTCCAGATAAAATTATAGTGAAAAGCACCGGTACTTAAGGTTTCTGTACTTTTTACCGTAAAATCCATTTTTATCGGAAAATATTACGGAATAAAAAATCTGACTAATTGGGATCTTAGGTTGCACCAGCCGCCTTCAAAAGGTTAAACGATTTCTTTTCGCTTCTTTAACTTAAATACTATTAATAACATTTGAGGCATAACATAACGAAAATACCCTTCCATAGACTGTATAAAAATAATCCTTAACAGATGTGACAATTTTCATCATGTCAGGTGAAAGAGTATGTATTAAATAAACTTATAAACAAAGAACTATACGAAAATATTCAAGTTGTAAAGAACGAAATACGTTGAAATAGTTTAAAAAATTGAGTGGTGTAATGCAAATCTTTTTTAAATGACCCGTAAAAAAAGCAATATATTTAAGGCAATAAAACAAAATATTCTTTTTATTTTTACGCAACTCACATAAACTGATGAGCGAAACCAATAGTGTTACAAAATAAGAGCTGGCAAATACTGTATTAAAAATACTGAATTGCAAAATTTGAAATTACTGTCTAGTCTTATATATATATATATATATATATATATATATATATATATATATATATATATATATATATATATATATATATATTGTTATATATATATATATATATATATATATATATATATATATATATATATATATATATATATATATATATATTGTTATATATATATATATATATATATATATATATATATATATATATATATATATATATATATTGTTATATATATATATATATATATATATATATATATATATATATATATATATATATATATATATATATATATATATATATATATAGCATTCTCCAGTAGTTGACAGACAATATCTCTTCGAGTAGCATACAGCATAAGAGTCCAGCTTTAACTTCGAAACTGCCTGTCAAAAAATAGATTTTAAAATAAAATCGAGTATTTATTTTTCCTTAGAGAGACTGTCGATGGAGAGAAGAAATCTCTACTCTGCTTACTCTATTGTTTTCCTTCTTTTATGTTCCAAAAATAGAAAAGTGAAGGAAATAATAGCGAAAATGCAAGTGTATTGGAAGGAAAATTTCGCAGAAGATTTAAACTCGAGTTTTCTGGTTCACTTCTTTGTAAACAAATATAAAAGCTACTGTTGAAATATTTATAGTAAAAAATAGCCGTAAACTGCTTAAGTAAATCTGTTTCCTGCTGTAAAGTTAATTGAAAAGTATAGTGAGAAAACATGCTAGGTCGAAGTGGAAAAAATAAGTTAATTCAGAAAGATAATAGAGAAAAATATTTTTCGATTAAAAATTATTATTTTGAAAGATTTTTTACTACAATCAACAAACCAATTGTAAGCAAATACAAAAGCTACTGTTGAAATATTTATTGTAAAAAATAGCCGTAAAATGCTTAAGTAAATCTGTTTCATGCTATAAAGTTAATTGAAAAGTATAGTGAGAAAACACACAAAGTGAATTGGAAAATATAAGTTAACTCAGATAGGTAATAGAGAAAAATATTTTTCGATTAAAAACCATGATTTTGAAAGATTTATTACAAAAATCAATGTTTTACATCAATTTATAAACCAATGGTTGCTTTTAAGCTGGATAATTCAGTGAAGAATGCTTTTAAAACGTCACTTATGTGAATAATTTTAAATATATTTAAGAACCATAACATTTTAGGCGAAAAGTTTAATTGATTGGCTTAAAAAGTTTATTTATTGTTTTAATGACTTTTTACCGTAAAAAAATTTATATTACAGCAATAGGAAAAGCTTTAATGAACTTTTTAACAATTTTATCTTTAAATCATGTATTAATGTCATAGCGTATCTGAAATATAAAGCAAGATCACCGTTACGAAATTAATAGATACCACACCTTTGCATGCATCAGCAAATATTTCACTATAATCATGTCTTTTCGGAAATAAAAGGCATAATCAAAGTAATAAACTTAATGATGAGTCATTATATGTTTAGAAAACAATTTATAATTGTCCATACAATATGGAATTGTCCATACAATATGGAAGTACTAGGCGAGATCAAAGTTACGAAGTATAAGCGTCTTCACATGCATCAGCGAACAATTTACCATCGTCATGTTTGCTTCAGAAGTAAACAGCGAGATCAAAGTTACCAAAATTATATATACGGCGGCATTAAATTCAGCAGGAACCCCTTTAAATCTTTCTTCATTAAGAAGGCAAGTCCTAGGATCTTCCTCAGGATTGTTTCAAAGGTCGTCGCCAATAGACCATTGTGCAGCCCAAGTGAGACATGAAAAAAAGCACTCAATTTCCCATTGTCATATCTTTTCAGCTATTGTAAATGCAAATGGTAAAATACGATGTAGATCTGTATCTAAATTTAATAACCATTTTCAAAAGACGTCGATTTGAGGGGTTAACAGCAACTAAATTCAAAACAGTTGTAGGCTTCTTTCGTTCTGAAAATATAGAGGTATAAGACTTAAATCTGCGCCTGTGTCAACAAGAAATTTTTATATAATGATTTTTCATAAACAGCAAGGAGGCAGTTATTACGTCCTTTTTTAATGCCCGTCACCATACAAGCTTGTCCAAATAGTTTTCCTAAAGAAAAAAAAGCTTGATGCTTTTTGTAAATTTATAGCCAAATTTCGAGTGCTACAACATAACTTGTTATTTCCTTGCAACAAATAAATATGATTCTGTTGAAGAGATAACTTTTGGCTCAGATATGGAAGTACCTAAAATTTATCAAAAAAATCTCATGAAGCAGTAAAAAAAATATTCTCTAGCTTAATTCTTATTTGAAAATTTTTATGTACCTAAAACAATGCAACGTTTAAGTAACTTTTTAAACATTAAAGAAAAGAAGATTACAAACGCTTTTTATTTTCACAAAACTGTGGTTTTTCTTCCTATGACGTTTTGCCCTATTTTTAGAATTAGCATAGATAGATCTGGTTAAATATATACTAAAATTGAAGATATAGTCATAATTAACTAGTGCAAACACAGCAGATATGAAAAAAAGCATACTATTCACAAAAATTCGTTGCTTTACATGGTGATAGGGCCTTTGAAAGGCAGACTTATATATAATAAGCTTTTTATTTTGGTAGAAAAATAAAGAAGCGATTGAAAAAAAGTTCCTTCCTTTGTTGCTTTTCAACCAAAAGTAAATACCAGCTTTTGTTCCAAAATCTATTTTTTGACAGCTACTTCTAAAGCTTAAGTACATAAAACTTGTATTGCATGCAATTCGAAGTAGATAATCTGTCAGCCGGAGGCAGTTATTCAAGTAACTGAACTGTAATTTCAGATTCTTCTTTCGAATACAGTTCGTGAATGTTTGTTTCCAATAATAGTAGTTTAGTTTATACGCCTGGAAGTTTTTTTTCAGGATATACAGTTTTATTATCTCCAATAATGCTTTTGTTTAATGTTTATGTTTGCATAAAAGTTTTGAAAAATGGTCTGCATTAAAGAACATGTAGTAATTACTGATCAAAAGCAAAAAATATTATTCTTTTTTATCCTGTGGCTCTGAAAATTTATTTGAACTTCAAGTTAAGTTAACGCTTTATATTTTCTTTTATTAAATTGTAAATGGCTAATAACATTTTATAAAGAGAAATATAAGGTTTTGTAACTTTAAACTTAAAATGATTGTTATTAGTTGGTTCAGTTAGCAAAACTTTCAAGAACCTTCGTATTGTTTATTTTGTTTTGCTTTGTCCTCTGCGAATGTCAGCATTTTTACAGATTTTCCGAAAAATGCTTTTCCTTGCGTTTTCTCCAGACGTCGTGATTATCCTTCTGACTTGATTTTGAAAGTATCAAAGTATAGTTTTTGTATCTGTTGTCTAACTTTTTTAACGATAAATACCAATAGAAAAGTGCCCTCGATTCAAGACCACGCATAGAGTCATTGTCCATGACCAAATTTATAAGCTTTAATTAACATAAATTACTTTATGGCCATAAGTAACTCTTTGTGGTCAATTTAATCAAATGCTTTGTGGTATTCAAAAGAGAAATGAAGCTAAAATTCTCTACATCTTGTCTATGGCAAAAAATATGCACGGGTCTCAGTAAATTTGCCTATTCAAAATTCCAATTGATAACCACAAAAAATATTATTTACATTAAGAAATATCTTCCATAGTCTTGAGAGAAAACTTTCTAATAAATTTATATAGCTAATTTATGTTCCACACTGTTTCTATAAGACAAAATATCTTTATTTCTTGTAGATTAAGCATGAAACACTTTTGAGCCAATTTATCTCAATAGACCATTCCATTCAATAGACTAAACATTTTGAATGACTCGATAAGAAAAAACTCATAAATCTGGCTTTTCATTTCGTAAAAGCTCTATCTGTATGGGATTGACTTCAAGTGTTTCACATCTTTTATTAAATTGTGAAGAAATTTTGTAAAGCGTTGCGTTTTTTGTTTACTCAAACGGCAACGCTGTTTGAATTTCGTAGCGCATGCACCAAAATGTACTAACAAATCATGTACATCGAGTAGAATATCTAAGAAGTAGTAAATAAGGTACGCGTTTGGTTAACTTAAGACAAACGCAATGAAAAAACTCTCTACCTACTTCTGTAATGTCCTCATAGACTGATTCCGTACCGTTTCTTAGAATCAGCCAGGAATTCTCACTGCGTACTAGGGCTACTCAAAAATGAAATTCCGAATTACTTTGAAATTCGAAGATACTTTGTCGTTTTGCTGTTGCATTGCAATGGAAACCCCCATTCTTCCATCTGTACCTATAAATTTGGCCAGATCTTTTACATGGATACAAATTGACCACCCCCTCTACAGTCCATACTTTTGAGAATTAAATAAGAAGGTCAGCTATTCTCCAGGAGATGACAAACCTAGACACAATTTTTCCAGAAAGAAAACGTGGTACGTAAGATATAATTGCGTCATATGTGAGTGATCCCTTTACACCAATCTTTATCACTATTATCACTTAACCGAGGATTAACCAATTTATTCCAAATTTGCACCAGTCTTCCATACTTTATTTTTTTTTTTCAACCGTCGTTGAACAGCCGGCCCAATTTTATGGGTTTACGACTACTTATGTTCAACTCCGTAGCCTTGAAATTTTGAACCTAATCAAACTCCCGGATCGAGTATTGGGAGAAACTTGCCTTCGTGGAAGACTTTTTGATGGAGCTAACCCGCATTTGCGTTACATGGAGAGGAAGACCACGGTTACCCTGACGACAAGGGGACTCTAACCCATGATCCGCCTACCACTGAAGATATTTCACGTCAGCACTGTGGTCGGTGCATGCGGATGCGGAATTCGTCCCGACTGGGACTCAAACCCGGTTCGCCTAATTGGAAGGCGAATGCTCTATCCCCTGAGCCATCCCTGCTCAGTCTTCCAGACTTGTCATTTTTTCCCTTAATGTTGATGCATGGTGGGAAAAAAAACTATGAATCATGTAAGAGAGATGATCAACAAAAAAGTAATAATAATTGCTTATTATTATTATTTTTTTTTTTAGAAAAATAGAAACTTTTCATGGTCAAAGATAAATTAAAATAAAATTAATTTGTTTTACATGGTTCAAAAAATATCTTCTTTTCATACATTAACATTAATATAACAACAATTTAAAAAGTACACTATGTGTTTTAAAAATAAATAGGTTATTTTCTTTAGAGTTGCTTCCAATGTTCAAAAAATAAAGTTATAAAATTTTTCAATCTTGTATAAAAGTTTTTCCTATAAACTATTTACTATTATTGCTTACATTTAAACTAGTTAATTTTTATCTGTATCGCAAAAGGAATTATTCTCCTCCGAAGACAAATTCTCCAACATCAAAAGCTCCAGCATTATTAAATCGCTTCTCATTAACAAAGCATACCCTGTCAGGAAACATGCATTATTTAATACTCCTTATGGCTTAACGTTTAGTTCTCCATTCGGTGGAGGATTTCCAAGCGATAAAGCTAAACTCATTTTCCCGTTTCTAATTCATTCCGTTAAAAGACCATGAGTTATTATGAAACTAAATTACGAACAGCCATTTTGCAGGTGATCTAATTCGCAATCCCATTTGTCTTCTCATCGCCTTTAAGAATATGCTCCGTAGGTCAAACACATTGAACTATGTGCATGGATTGGTGCGTTCCATTGTTTCTTTTTGATTAATTTTGCTCTCTTTAAGATGCATTAGCTTTTAAGCTACGACAGATAAATGAAAAGGAAAATAATGAGTTTTACAGGGTAATAGCTGACATGGTAATGTGTAGAAAAAAAGAGAAATCTTGTTATTTAAAAACTCAATAATCATTTGTTATTTCATTGATTTTGAAAGTTGTCATGAGTAAAGCGTTTTGAAGCTTAAAGCATTGAGTTATGTCTATAGATTGTTGCATTCCAGTTCTTTATTTTTATTGAATTTATTCTTTTTAAAACGTAACAACTTTAGAACAACAAGAAAAAGATTGAATTTTTCTGGTTATTTGTTGCAGTTCTAAAGTGGAGAAAAATGAGTTTTCAAATACAGTAAAGAATTGATACTTAAAGTTCACGAAATTTTCTTCGTTTTTGACAATACCTTTTCTTGGTATATGCTCCGAGTGATTATTTAGTCAAAGTGACGAAATAACTATGGCCACATTTTCGCAGAAATGAATTTCGTCAAAAATCAAGAAATATTTTCACGGAACCTTGAGCACTAGCGCGAAGCTGCAACATGGTTAGAGTTTTTACATTCAAACGGGGAACTCAAACCATCTGATTCGATCCGATTTGATGAATCTGGAATCTGGTAATGTTAGGTTGTGTTTATTTTTTATAGACTTTATAATTAAACAAAATTCTCCATCTGTAACTTTTTTTTATTGTAAAAGAATTCCTAAAAAATTACGGTAAGAAACGGCGGTACTTAGGGTCTTAGTATTTTTTACCGTAAGAATAATTGTTGCTGTTAAATTTTATATTGCAATTTTACAGTAATATTTACCGAAATACATAGTATATATTACTGTTAATTTATGATACATCAGAGTATTTTGTTCCCTAAAATTTTACGGTAAAAACAAATGTTACAGTAAAAAGTACTGGTACGTTGAGCTTATTTTTTTTGTTTTACCCTAATTTTTTTTGGATTTTTTTTACTGTGTAATTTAATCAAAATATTTTTTTAAGAATATTTTTTAAGAATATTTTTTTCAAAAATTAAAAGTTAGTCTTAGTTTGTTTTTGGTCTTTAGTTTTTCTTTGGTTCTGATGGTCTACATTAACTACCCTACAGTAAAATTCGTTACAATACTATATGACAGTCCTAATGAAAATTGCATAATAATTTGTTTTTGTCTTAAATTTAGTTGTTTAGATTTATTAAATTTGCAAGCCACGGTAACACAGATTAGATCCGAGTAATCTAATGTCTTATCGAGGTTAATATTATTATCCTTAAACATGACATTCATTTCCTCCAAATGCTTGTTTTGAATCTTTAATTATATATTTTTTAAGATTTTGTAAGCTTTCAAAAGTTGCAGAAAAAAGTAGCCAAGTACAAATGAATAAGATTTTATCAAGTCAGTTTTTTAAATTATAAAAGGATAATTAATGAACATTAAATGCTTAATTAGATAAGTTTTTTGGAGTACATTATACGAATCATTTATCACGAATTTCGGATACGCTGGTAAAGAGAAGTAAATCTGTTGAAAAAGATTAATGAATGGTTAAACCATTAACCATGTCATTAAGCATATTATCTGGATTATATCCGATTATTTTTCTTGTGATAGTAATTGCGTAACTATAAATGACTTTGCTATAAAATCAAGTACATTAAGGGTATTTTTTGCCAATTATGTTGCATTTTAATGATGAATGGTGGAATTTGTATTTTATATCCGTCGAAAACTAATTACTTTTATATGAAGCACATGAATAGACTTATTATTTTATATTTTTTCACAGAAATTTGTTTCCTTTCGTCTTAGTTTTTAATTTCATTAATTGATTACGATATATTTGGTCCTAAAAAAATCATCTATTGTTTCGAAATTTGACTAGTTGACTAAATAGTAAATTAAATAAAGATTTTTCTCTTATATAATATACTAATTCTGAGTTTGAAAAAGTTTTGTTTTAATTAATAAACTATTTTATGCATTTGGGATTAGTTTTAAAAATTCGAATTCCAACATAATAACGAATTTATATATTTTTTAATTTAGAATAATTAGTTTTATAATATTCTTAATTTTCCTGGAAGTTGAGCAATAGATTTAATGATTTAGTTACCAAAATATTTAAAGGTTATCAAAAATATGCGAAGCTTATATTTTATTAAAAAACGTTTATTTTGCATTTTTTAATATTCAACTTTATTTTATAAAATTTCATAATTTGTTCTTAAATTTGAGACTTACACCACATTATAAAATTGTAATTAACATGAAACACTTAATACTTTATTTAATAATTAGTTGAAATGTCAATAAATCAATAAAACTATGAATGACTTACTTGCAAAATAAATCCAAATAGGAAGCTGAGAATTGAGAAATGAAATTAAGGTATTATAAGATGGCGTCTTCGAACGAAACAACAGCAAGTAAATAGTTCCATAGGTAATGTTCTACTTAAATTAATCCTGTGTTGTCAACTAGTACTGATAAACGGAAATCCATATGACAAGGATAAGCATATTCCGATGGGATATTTTGGAATAAATGGAAATAATATATGGAAATAATGTTAGTATACTACAGGAAAATAATACTTGTGGGACTTGAAAGCCCCGTCGGTACACAAAGAGTAAAAATTCCATTCAAATATTCGTCAAAAAATTATAAATATTAGGCGTATTCTTTAAAATCTAAATTTTTTATAACTAGTCTTGTTAGTTTTTATGCTAATTAAGACGATTTAAACATGTTTAAAATTGATAAGAGATTTCGAATTACTTATCTAAAAGTCCCGTCGGTTTGAAATTTTGTTCAAATATTGGACAAAAAATTATATATATTAAGTGTATTCTTCAAAATCTAATATTTTTATAACTAAACTTGTTAGTAATTATGTTAATTCAAACGATTTAAGTATCTTTAAAATTTACAAGATATTCTGAATTAGTTGTTTCATTAGCCCCAAAATGTTAGTCATTTAGTTTTTTGGTATTTACAAATCATTGAAACGAATATAACAAGTTTAATAAGTTGAATTATGTTTATGTATAATAATATATTAGTATTTCAGAAATTGTTTACTCAATAAGCGGATAACAAGAAAAGTAAATTATAAGTAGCGCTAAGCTTTTAGTTATTATGTATTGAATTTTCTTTTTTAAAATTCATTCTACAACGAATATAAGTTGCTGTAGTGTATTTATTAAGTAGAAAATTAGTCCAATAAATAGAAAGTATGCACATATAATTTGGTTTTTAAAATTCTGCATAGTTATTGGCTGTGTCTCACAAATTACATTTAAAACAATGAATTCCAGTTAGTAAACATAAAATATACTCAATAGCTGGGTAGTATGCGCAGTAAACTATCATATAAGCATATAGGGTTCAAAAACTTCTGGCATATGTAATTTTTTTTAGCAATTATGTGACGTTATTTGTTTTAAAATACAAAGTTATATAAACTATCATATAAGCATATATGGGTTCGAAAACTTCTGGCATATGTAATTTTTTTTAGCCAATATGTGAAGTTATTTGTTTTAAAATACAAAGTTATATAAACTATCATTGAAGCATATATGGGTTCGAAAACTTCTGGCATATGTAATTTTTTTTAGAAAATATGTGAAGTTATTTGTTTTAAAATACAAAGTTATATAAACTATCATATATGCATATAGGGTTCGAAAACTTCTGGCATATGTAATTTTTTTTTTAGAAAATATGTGAAGTTATTTGTTTTAAAATACAAAGTTATAGGATTTCTAGGAAGCGTGTATAAAATTAAAAAGAATTAAAAAGTTTCTGAATGAAATCTTATTTTCGTCATCCTTTCGTATATTTTTGAAAGGTATAAAATGCATAGAATCTGAGAAATTCTTCCCCATCTTTTCCATCCGACAGATGGGGCATGGTTTGTGGTGACGTATATCTACCACCATCAAAACTGATCCCAGAAATCCGTTGTTCCACTCATCCGTAAATACCTTACAGATTAAGGGACCAAGAAGAAGTGCCAAAGGTTGAAATTCGAATTGCCATGAAGTATCGATGATAAATCAACAAAGATTTGAAGTTCTGAACGGTGGCCATGGTCAGAGGATGGGTTGCCGACGTCGTGGATTCGCCAACTGTCACCTAAAAGTGCCGAGATTTATGATATGGTTGCCTCTTGTAGCAAGAGAAGGTCAAAGTTTGTTGAAGGATATAATTCAACTTATTGCACCAGAATCAGCTCGATTTAGGAGGATCTGCTGGATTAAGAGGAGTTCTTAAAGCGGAAAGTTTACCCCAACAAGTCAAGAAACTAAGGGATGTGATTTAAGATGAGGCTAGTTAATATAGATAACGATTCGATTATTATTAAATGTCGAGATATTGTTACATTTTGTACTCTGGATTAAAATTGCTGCTATATATCAATTGAGATTAAATATTTAGATATGTAAGATATTTAAATGCATGATTTTTACAGACGTAAAAAAAAAGTTTATGCTTCGAAATATAAGCAGATGGTGAAAAAGCAGAGATACAGGCACACTGTAAAATATTCCGATAAAAATATTCACACTCCGGTATTTTTCACCGTACAAGTCATTTTTTCCGAAAAATTTTGCGGAACAAAGCATCTTATATACCCTAATTTTTACAGTGATATGTACTGTAAAATCCTGCAGTAATATTACGGTAAGATCACTGAATAACAGTAATACAATTAATATTACCGCAAAAATTACGGTTTAAAATTTTACGGTAAAAATGAAGTTTACTTTAAAATAGATTTAACAAGGTGCCGGTACTTTTTACCGTAATTTGATTCGCAATTTCTCACTGTTAAGGCATTTTTTTGTGTTACGATTCTTTAATAACCTTAATTCCGCTATGTAAGTCAGTTTTAATTCACTTAAATTTAACTAAAAGGAAATTTTTCCTGATCTCCGGAAATAGTATTTTCCAATATTGAACTCATTTAAAATACTGTATTTCTTTAAACTTTAATTACAAAGTTTACCAAAAGTTTTGTTTTTACCAAAATTCTCAAAATAAATACCAAGAGTCCCGCTTAGATAACCATATATTTTCTGCAACACATTTACAATTTAGTAGAATCTATTTTATAATATTTTTTGATGAGCAGGAGGGTTCACAGCTTCGTATTTGTATTTCTTCTTTGCTATAAACATGCACAAATGGTTTCAATTATTTTTAATTCCCTTCACTCCCTTAACAACATTTTTTCATTATTTCAGTTGAGTAAAATATCCTTTTTTTCAATAATTAACATACATATTTTACATATATCACATCTAAAGCTTGACATTATATATTCACCTGCAGACGGACAACACATGTTGATGTATTGTCTATTATAACTCCTAGTAAAGATGAAATTTATAAGGCATGCAAGCGCATGTAAAAATTTTTATAAACCATTACAAGCTTTTTCTTTCACCATATGGGAAAAACCATTTGACGTAATTTTATTTCACTGAAGCAAACAAAATATTGAAGGAAGTATTGTAATTTATGTTTCATAGGAACTTCAAACTATTATCATAATAATTTCTTTTAGATAACATTTGCAAATCAGCTTTCTAAAAGACGAAAAAAAAAATCTCTCACATGGTGACCATGGAGTTAAAGGATTAATTTAAAAAAATAAAAACCATTTTTTTTAGAAAAAAATATCCACCGGTTGGACTGAAAATGCACGGGGAGCCCAACAGCCCATTACCTATAAATAATGTAGCCAAAAATTGATCTAACCCGCATTGTTAACATTACAATTTAAATGAACTAGCTACAAGTTAATTGCAAAAGTGTCCATTAAAATTTAATATAACCCTATACCCGAAACATTTTTGCGGTAAAATAATAAAACAGCTTAAAGAAAATAAGTAATAAATAGAGTTTGAAATTTGTTTTGTGATGACACCGAGTTAATAAGTCATACAGTTGTATTTAATAAAAAGTTAGCCGTTAAAAATGATTTAATACTAAAAAATAAAAAAAAATTGTATTCGCTTGTAATGGGACATATGGGATAAAAATTAAATGATTGATATAATTCAATTTAATTATAACGGTATTAAAAATGATGAAAAATTAAATTAATGAAATTAAGGAAATTTAAAAGCTGGAAAATTTATAACCATACAGGTATTTATTGCTTGCGGATAAAAAGAAAATCAAAAATTTAATTAAAAAAATTATTTTTATCAATTTTTCAACTATAGCTCACCCTGAACTTTATTTGTTGTTCTAATTATTGCATTATTAAAGATAAGATTAAAATTATACAATTACTGCATGCAATAATTAATCACACTAACACTACAACTATATTTGAATTGTGGCTATTTTATGTCGACCAAAATATTTTCCTCACCCCTCTTTGTTCTTTTTATTGGAAAAGACAGAGTATTTTCCTGATTGCTTTCCGAAATTCGAATTGCGCTGTCCAACTTTTCCCATAATTGCCCCTCTGGGAGCGGGTGTCAGCTAATCCATCAACTTCTTGCACCCAGAACATGTCGAGACTTGTCGAAACAAGCCAAGCGCAGAAACAAGGCTTAGAAAGTGGATTTTAATTGCATGTCTCGTCAAGTGCTTTGTGAGGGGAACACAGAGATTACATACTCTTTGAACAAATTCGAAGAATTTTTTCCCTCTAAATATAGTCAGTTTGGAACATTTTTTAGAGGGATATATTTTGGCAAATAGTACGTTTTTATCGAAAAAAAAACTATGATTGTTGATTTCATAATCATGATCATCTTGTATTACTTTTAATTTCATTTTACATGGTCATTTTTTTAAATTTATATAGTTAATAAATTTTTTTTGACATCATAAGCTATTATTTTTTTTCTGTTTAGATATTTTAGACTTATATCCACATTTAATTCTATAAATATAATCATAAAGCGCAAATGAAGGAAAGGCAGGGATTAAATACCCTGGAAACAGATTTTAGAGGTTTTATTTCTCTTAATGTAGTCAGTTTGGGAGATTTTTATTCTGAGTGCTATATTTTGCAAGTAGCGTGTTTTTATGGTAACAAGTTACAATAATTAGTCGACTTATGATCACGATCATCTTGTATTAGGTATTTTATATTTATGGTCTCTTTTTTCTAATTTGTTTTATCTTTTTCTTATTGTATGTTTATCATAATTTACAAAGTATAAAATTTGTTTGGGAAGTCAACGTTTAATATATTTTTCTGTTAACGTTTTCCAGACTTATTTTCAAAACAAAGCAAGTAATGCTTGTCAAAATGATTGGAAATATATAAACATGAAAATTATTTTCAAAAAATAAACATTGTTTTAAATATTTTAGTTAAAACTTTTTGTATAATTGCGTAATAGTAAAATAGAGCTATTTAAGAGATATATTTATAGAGATACAAGCATTAAAACAATTTTTTGATTCATGATCACGATCATCTTGTAATATTTTATACTTTTTATGGTACTTTTATTAGTTTATAATATTTAACAAAATAGGAAAGTTTTTGGAAAGTTAACGTTTAATAAATTTTCTCCTGTTATCGTTTTTTAGATTTATTTTGAAAACATAGCAAGTAGTATATGACAAAATGATTGAGAATGTCTAAACATTGAAATTATTTTCTAAAAAGGGAAAAATGTATTCAATTTTCTAGCTGAAACTTATTTAGTAATTACGTATTAGCAAAAGAGTGTGATTTTTGTAAAATAAAATCAAACAAAGTTATTGCATCTCATGCTAACGTAAATTACTCATTTTGTAAATTTAATTTTTAATAATAAAATTATTCGCTTTTAAAAAGTCTCTCCTTTATTACTATTTCATAAATAATTTATTTCATTATAGAATTCATGTCAAAATAATTTAAAAAATATTGATATGAAAAGCAATTTTATATTAATATATTTCTATCAGGTAAATATGTATTTATATGTATTGAGTGCATATTTATAAAAGCATTTTTTTATCAAGTGATAAAAGTTTTTACATTTTTGAAAATTTTAATTATTTGAGAAATTATGTAATAATTAGGGAATGATTTAAAAAATCTTAAACAAATAAAATTATCATATCTGATAATAAAATAATTTAAGTAAAGAATACAATTTGTGAATGCAATTTTTTAAAATAAGATTATTGGCTTCAACATCATCTCTTTTTTGTATTATTATTTCGAAAAAAAAATAATTATTTTTTGTGAAGTTTGTATCAAAATTATAAATATAAAGATCATTTTTCTGAAAGTAAATATTTTTTTAAACTTTCTCCTTTATACGCAAACGAAAAAAGGGAAAAATTTTAATAGACACGTAATTATATAATTATCATAAAATTTACTAAAGTATAAAATTTTCGTAAGTCAGAAAAATTTTAAATGGAGTTTTTAGTTTGTAATTTTTTTTGCTTACATTATAAAAAGAAGTTCTTTACATTATTGAAACATGTTGTATTTAAATAGGAAACTTAATCTAATTTTCTATTTAATAGATATTTCAAAAATATTTATATGATTGAAAGCTTTTTACTATTTAAAAAGTTTTTCATTACAAAAATATATATATATATAAATAAAGTATTACAAATTATGCTTTCAAAGTTAAATTATAAGAAAAGATAGCTTTATTTACACTTTTTAGATTTATTCAAGAAAGTGCTCAAAATAAAAAAGGGGAATAGCGGAGTTTTATTGTTAAAAATAAATATAACGCTTCGAAATATTGGAATATTGAATTGAAAAGTTTGTGCCGTAAACAACTCTGAATGGAAAATATAAATAGAATGCCAAACAAAGGAGGAGGAATTCTGAATTCTAAATTCCAATTAAAAAGGGATTAAAGTTCAAGATCAAAATTCAATTTATTGGGGAAATATGAAATTAGGTTTCATCAGTTGATGTGATGTGTAAAATTTAAAACTTTATGTAATGCTTTACGAAATGGAAGTTCATACAAAACAATTATTTCTTATATATTATTATAAATGATCAAAACAACCATAAATAAAAGAAGATAATGAGATTGATTAAAATTTTATGCAGTATTTATAAATCCGTTGTATAACACAATTCATGATAGCAGATGAAATTGTTTTTATGGCGAGCTTGTAGTTCAAGCATATACACATATCTAATACTAAAATAGTAATGAGATAAAATATGTGTATGAGAATCTCTTTCTTTTATTTTAAGCAATCATTTTCTCTAAAAATTAATATCTAGAGTAGATTGCCTTCACTTACAAATTGTAGACAGAATTATGTAATTTTGTACCTTAAAGAAGAAATATTTTTGAAAAATAATAAAACCCGAAGTTTTCCAATCAATTTCAATATTTGAAAAACGAAAAAGAAATTTATTAAAATAACGTATGTAGTTATTGATAACAGTGAAGGCTCATTTTTTTAGGGAAGTTTGTTGATGGCCTTCCAGTTTGCACTTCATTGTTGCTCTGAACACGTATATAATTCATAATAAATTCAGTGACTTTAATTTTATATCAAGTAATACAGGTGAAATTTAAAACACGAGTTAAATATTTCGCTTGAAAAAGTGATAATAAAGGATGCTTAAACAGAAAGTGAGCAGCAAGAGCTGAATTGCGTTTATAAAAAAAATTCTTTTTCTAAGTAATTTTATCACGAAATTAAGTTTATTTTGAATTTAAAATGCGTGTACTTTTAGCTTTCTAAAAATACTTTACTTCTGCTTGTATTCGAATTATTTACTAAATTATAGCAGTTTTTGTACAAGATGATTACAAGTTTAAGATTAGTGAGTTTAAGACCTTAAATGTGTTTATCTCAAAATCAGATTTTTCAAATATTTAATACCATCTTTAACACGATATCTCATATTCTTTTTGAAATAATTGTCTACAATTTTCCATGAATGCTCATGATTATAGGACACATTTTAAGCTATAGGACCATGTTCAAGCTGCAGATTATTCAAAAACAGCAGAATTTCATACAGGTTTTCTCTGGAAAACAAGTGCGGTAATTTTTAAAAATGTGTTTTTTCAACTACATTGATTCCTGACTCAGTATTATCTGCTTTTATGATAATAGTTCAAAACATAGTTGATAATATTCCAAATAAAAACCTCAAAGATTTTTTTTTTGTTTTGGGTAATAGAAGTTTTTATAGTGTTCAGCTTTTATGCTTTTTTTTTCCAATGCCCGCCTGTGTTGACATTCGACAATTCAGGCGTATAAGGTTGGGTTTATTGCCTACTTCTTCAAAGGAGCTATATTAGGTGGGCTAACGTTTCTCCCACAGTAAGGACAGTAACAATTAGTCAGACACCTTAACTACATAATAATAATAATCAAACTAAAAATAGTAAAATTGATTTTACATTTATTTTATGCAGACTAAAGATATTGAAGTAGAATAAGAAGATCAATGAAGTGGGAAAATGTTTAATATGTAATTCTCATTCACTGTAAAATATTACAGCAAATATATTTACAACGCGTTTTTGAAGAATAGTAGTTATTTTTTCCCAGTTGGAAAAATCTGAAAAAATACTTTAAGGAGGGGAGTAAATGGTAATTAAAACTTAGCCCTTTTTGATAACTTTAGACAAATATTTTGCCATAAATAGTAATATAGGAGCGAAAATATTGTAAAAGAATCACGTAATAATTCACTGAAGCTTTCAACTTCGTCTATCTTAATTGTATTGTAATGAGATTAGCAGGGGCTTTTGAAAGGAGAGAAATAGAACTTTAAAAAAAAACTGGTTTAATCGTTTACTTTTATTACTGTTAAAAGTTTGAGCTCAATACTTTAATTGTGAAACCATATTGTACAAAACTTTACTCTCGGTTACAGTTCTTTGTGTCTCACAAATAAATAAATATTGAAGTATTATAAGGAAGAGAATAAAGTGTTGTTGTTGCTGTAGTTTATTTACGCCGCATTAGAGCAGCACAATGGGCTATTGGTGACAAGAATAAAGTGTAAAAAATTGGCTTAATAAATTATTTAATTTGCTGGTAGGAATTTTAGTTCTGGGTATTATTTTCAATTAAAACTGCAATACTTTCTGAAGCAGCTGTTTTTTTTTTCCAAATGAAAGCTTAAATTCGATATATCATGGCCGTTTAAGACTTTATGTAATTAGAAAGTATTTAATTTGAAAGTACTTAAAGTGCAAATAGCTCATACCGTAAAAGTAACGTTACCAGTTGAGAGTAAAGTTTACATAATTTTTTTCCCCTTTACAGTTTTAGAACCATTTACAACTAGTATGGTTAAAAAATGAATACGAAACTATACAGTTTTTTAAGCATCTGCTAATCGTAAAAAAGAATAACTGGATATAGAAGAGATTTCAGCAGATTTATGGTGCTGTCATCTATGCTTGAAAGGGAGTATCGTATTCTAATGGCTTGGGCTCACAAATAAGGGGGTTCAGGACACTGGAAACTCTTCATGTGATGAAGGGAATCGAGAAAATATAGTGGCGAACCCCATTTCTGCCGTTCATGGGATCGACAGATTAGCCATCTAGACTTTAATACGCACCCATCTGCAAGGAACTAATTGGATTCATTAGGTTGTTCTAGTTGTTGCGATAAAATTCTGGTTGTTCAACCGTATTAGGTGAAATCAGTTATAAACGGTACTTTTACAGTTAAACCTTAAGAAAATTTGCCATAGACACACCTATGGCGATGTATGATAACCTATGGTAACAATATAAATTTATATTTCAAGTTACGATAAGCCTATGGTTAACATATAGATATATATGGCATGATACCATGAGACTTATAGTTACCATAGAGATTTGTATTTCAAGATACCATAAGTATGTGGCAACCATAGAAATTTGTATGGTATTTCATAGCAGGATACCATAGCGGGACATCATGGTGGTATGGTGCGTTTAAAAGGAAGTACCATAGGTTAACAGCAAAGTAATGGAAACACACAATAAGTGAGCGTCTTTCATATGGGAGGGTGGATATGGTTGCTGAAAGGTGAAGGCTTATTTTGCTATAACTCCGACGATCCAGCTTAATTCTGCGTTAATGAAATCAATCGATAAAAAACAGCAGTACTTCTCAATAATATTCGTTCACCTTATAGAAATGTATTGCTATGTAAAGTCATTTTCGGCTATTTCAACTAAATAACAGGATTTCAACTTGAAAAATCAGTGCTGTCAGGTCGACGGAAGGCAAGCGTGATGCCGATACTACAACGGAACATTATTCGGCAAAAAAGCCTATTTTTTTCTTAAATTTAATTTTTGTGCTTTGTTTTTTTAAAATAATTTTTAACTAATTCATTCTTAAAACCTCTTGAAACTAATCAATGTCTTATTAGTTTTGACAATGCTTTTCTAAATTTAGGAACTTAGTCTATTTTATAAACAACTTGATTTTAGAGTTGAAATGATTTTAGAGGCATCTGGAAACAAATTAGCTCTCGTAACTACAACAATGTGTGTTGTGTGAATTTCGCTAATATCAAATGTCATGTTTTGTGCCCTTCTACCATATAGTGATAAATCTTCGCTGTGATTAATTTTGGATTAATGACAGTTGCAAAACAACAAATCTGTAAGTCCATTCCCATTTATTTTTCAATTAATCATATTACTTTTATTTTGTTTATGTTTTTTAATTAATTTTTGTCGTAAAAACCTGAATCATCTGGGTTCATGGTCCTCTGCTTTGTTACATAATTACTGTCGTTTCTCATATGTTTAATTACTAAATCTTTCACCTTAATTTATCTTATAATAATCATTCCTGTGAAAAATAACTAAAAGGAGAAGAACTTAATTAAATTACCCTTGTCATTAAATTGCCCTTGTCTATGTATAAATTTACTTATATAGTAGTATGATAAAATTAATTCTAAAGGGCTTTGAAGAAATATTGCCACAGCCTATGAAAAAATTTCATAAGCTATAGAACACCATAGATTTATGGCAAAAATTTGCTACATAAAACTTTACCATAAGGGTATTTACCATAGATAAGGCCCATTCCAATGGGGTCTTAACTAAGGTAAAATTTTTCCATATACGTAAGGAAAACTTTTGCCATACGTATATCGCAAAATATTTACCATACGTTTTTAACAAAAAAGTTTCCAAACGCTTATGGCAAAATTGTATGGTAAAATTTTACCAAAGGAAAATCCCCACAGGGATAACAGTACTTTTTATGACAAATCTATTACAAATTTTCCTAAGGATATAGTTTGAATAACATTTTATTTATGGGGATTTGACTGTTTTGTTTGAATATTCTAAAATGACAAATAAATTGTTACTTAACCATTTTTTTGCGAAAACTTTCTGACAGTGTAACTTTATATCTAACCTTCACATTCATGCAGGTTGGGTCTTAAAGGGATAAGGAAACAAAAGAGATACAAAATATTATTTAACAGTTCATCTTGACCTGCTTTTAAAATTTTGTGTCCAATATGCATCGTCATCTTAACAATGTTGTATTAGTATCAGCAGGAATTTCTTTTAACCCCCGCAAAGCAATATTTAACTCCAACATTCTTGCTCTTCAATGGTTAAGAAAACTTCCTCTCGATTTTACTCCGCATTCTCCAATTAGAGAAAAGGTTTCCAAAAATACATAACAGGAGAAAAATCTCTACAAAAAGGAAACGCCAGCGCCTTCGGGGCTGCACCGAAGTTATAAAGTCAGACGAAAAGACAAAATATTTACTTTGTTTTGCAAGGGCTTTCCGACCCTTAGGTAAGCTTAAAGAATAACATTAGAGAATACGGTTGCAGTTATTTCAGGCAGTAACGTCTGCATCTTAAAGTTTCACTACGCATTAAAGGGTCCTCACTCAAAATAAATTAAAAACAAAGAAACGCTGGATGAGTGATGGAGCGCGTTTGGTGTTGTCTCAACTTTATGAGGGATCTTTCGTTCAAAATAGTTCTTCATTTTGTAGATTCTTTCTCTAATTGAAAGTTAGATTATATATATATATATATATATATATATATATATATATATATATATATATATATATATATATATATATATATATATATATATATATATATATATATATATATATATATATATATATATATATATATATATATATATATATATATATATATATATATATATATATATATATGCCCCGTGCGGGATCAGCTTCAACGATTGGCGATACATTATCGCAAACAATCATACTGTCTCAAGAAAAGACAAAATAAACCGACAGCAAGTCATATGAACACTAAATACCGAAATATTAAGAATCGAACTAGATGTGTATGAAATCCATTTGAGAAACAGAATTTAGAAAGTTGAATTTAAAATTATAGGAGGCCCTTTTTTTCGATTTTCAATATTTCGGTATATAGTGTTCCTCTAACTTTGCTGTTGGTTTATTTTGTTTTTTCTTGGGGCAACTGCAATTTTATATCTTATAATTTTTCTTCGATTTTTCATTATTTTTGTATTCATTTCTTAAAGTATAAGTGTATAACTATTTAAGGTGTTAGGATTGAAAGAGGGGTTGAAGAATTAGAATATTTAAACACCGTTGTGCTGTGCTTTCAACTTGGTTACCGTTAAACTTTATACGTTGTAAAGATAATTTTGAAAGGTGACCAAGCTGGTTGTCAAATGCCACTACATATTTTTTGAAATATAACAAAACATTGAAATGTCAATATAATATAATTTATAATAATAATAATAATAATAATAATAATAATAATAATAATAATAAAAAATAGTGCCTGGAGTCCCTCCACGCGGAAGAAGTTAAACTTGGCAACCTGCGACGTTAATTGTAGAAGAATCAGCAGTCGTAGAAGGATCACTAGTTCAATTCAACGACTCTTTTTTCAGCTCCGCTCGCTTCCGTGCTCTGTAATCACGGTAATATTGTGCATTTTTCCCTCGTCGACCTCTTGAACCAGTGGAAGTGCTTGTGGTTGCCTCATCGTCTCGCCATGGAAAATGTATTTGTATTAATAATGTATGTGAATGCGTCATAATGTAATTTCAGAAGAGAAACAATCAATTGATATTCACAAGAGACGTACCTTGATATAACCTTAAATCCGTCGCATTGTCCGTGGGATTGTTTTCACTCACTTTTTACAATTGTTATCCACTAAATTTGAAAATAAAAAATACTATCCTATTAAATTATATGTGTTTCAAAACAAACTAAAAAAATATTTATAAAAAAACAATACTTTTATGACTTTTATTATTTTTATGCTAGTGAGAACCGAAACAAATAGGAAATGAATGAGGGAAAACTGGATCCTACCACGTGATTTCCCGGCCAATAAAAATGTAGCGTTAAACGTTTAACGCAACCTTGTTGGAAGTCGCATAAGAAGTATAACTTCAATAATAATAATAATAGAGTTTCAGTTATATATTAAATTAAATGATGATATTTATGAGTAAAATGATGAGTAAAACTCAGTGGCTAAGGACTTTGAATTGATGAATTTAGAACAGGGAATTTTTAAGTGTTTGTTCGTAGACCACCAAACTACAGACTAATGGGTATATTTTGTTTTACAAAATACAGGCGACTCGCACAAAATGCCAACCAGATTGCTACAATGATACCTTAGGTCACTTAACCTTCATGACCCGCTGACTTCCAACGGGTTGTTGGAAAAATGTGTTATTCAATTTTATGAGTAAATTTAGCTCATTCTATTTCCCAAATTTGCATAAGGGAAAAAAAAAAAATTTTCCTCTAAAATTATGAATTATTTTCACCGTTTTCCTACTAATTTATTTATATCTTTTGTTTTACAAGTTTTTAAAATCTAGATATGAAAATTGCTCGGTAATGTTCCCTCTTAACATACATTTTCAGGATTCTAGTTGAAATGAAGTAAAATAATCTCAAATTAACATTTAAATGTAAGAGTACAAAATATGGATACTAAAACCTATTAGATTGATTGAATTGTTTAGTATAGCATCTCCAAAGTCCCTTCGGCATTCAAACTGGCTTTGACAATTTAAATACCAATTCCTTAATTGTTAATTATGATATATTGACGAGGTTTTTTAAAAAAAATTTCTTACCTAAATATTGATTTTCGGCCACTAATATACTTAATAACTTGAATTCAGTTTTGAAAAGGGATGAAATGTATATTAAGGCCAGTGGTTATGGAAAATATTATTTTAATTACTATTGTTACAGTTAGTAGATGTGTGTAGAGCAGTTGACACAAATGTAAAAACTGACCTTTACACATGTAGAAATAAATAATTTACGATGTTTTCCAAAAGTTATTTTTAATTTACCTTGTTTTAAAAATAACCAATAAGTAATTTCTTTTTCGCTATTTCTAATATACTATATGTCTAAAGTATAATTTAAGAGAAAGGTATTTTAAAATGTTTTTCTTAAATAAAAATTAATCAAATGCACTACACCAAAAATTAATTTTTGTCCTACTAGTTTGCGATGTACCTTATTTATTGATTATTTGCAGAAATAAACATGCGAAGGTCGCAATTAATATATTAATCTTGACTCTGAAGTACTTCCTTGTTACGAATAAAATATTTCCGGTTGTTTCAGATAACAGTCTGAGAAATAAAATAAGAAGATAAAGAAACAAAAAAAAGTTTTTTTTCCTATTCTGTTCAATGTTTACATATATTGGAAGCGTTTTGCGTAAATAATAAACTAAAGTATTAAATGGGCATTAATAAACACATATAAATTCTTCGCAGAAATTAATTTTAAATTATTTTTCTTCCTTATCATAATTATTTTAAAATCATTTTAACTGTTAACAAAATTTGTGAATGTGGCTAATGAATGGCTCGATTGGAATGGATGGACAGATGGTTAAATTATTGAACTCCTTTGCATTTTCGACATCATTGGATTTTAGTAAATCACTAAGAAATTTTTTATTTAAAATTTCCAAAGAATATTTATTCGTTTGAAGTTTAATGAACTTTTATGCATAATAACGCCGATCAAAGTGAATGATCTATCAGAATTTATCAAAATTACCGGAAGTTATAAACCATTATCAATGAAGCTTGATTAGTGATATTATTAATAATAGTGTGGTGTACTACTTCGTTTAACCGTAATATATACAGAATATATTTTAAAGTAAATGCATTGAAATCAATCCATGAAATGTCTCGATCTTCATACAACTTATTATATCTGTATTTTTGGAATGATATCGAAATTTATGATTTCACGATTCCATAAATTATTATTCAATAATAGATATGATGATGTAATAAAAGCAAATGGAAATTATTTTAAGTATATATTTTTGTGAGGTCATTTTTGAACTTGTGCTATATGTTTTTCATTTTACCAAGGCATTTAAGCCGTAAGTTGCAATATGCATACAGGCCTGCATATGTATGATAAAAAAATAATCAGAAATAGAAAAAAATGAGGTAGGGGGTTCGTTGGTAAGGTTAAATCATCTGTACCTGTACACCAGGAGTTATGAGTTCGAAGAAGTAAGGACCAGAAGGTTCGATTCCATAAGTACATCCAAGCTGTTTTGTTAGTTATTTTACAATTACTTTCTTTTTTTCAAATTGCTTTTCAAATTATTATTTAATTTTTAATGTAATAGTTATTCTCAATTACGATAAAATGTAAATGTAAATGTTACTGTAATAGTAATTCTCATTTACGATAAAAGAAATTAAGATAGTAAAGTAATTGTATTTCTCTGGAAAAATTTTGCACTAAAAATTTAAACAAAGTTTTTATCTTAATTTAATCTAAGAGAACTGAAAAATTAAGAGATTGTGTACGATAAAACTAATGCTACATGTTCCATTACTCTTTTACTTTTGTAGTCATGCAATAAGTTGATAGATTCTTCGCCTAGGATGGCTAGGACAGGGGTTCGATTCTCAATCCTAAGGATTAGATGGCTGAACGGATGGCTTAATGCGTCGTAATGGTTTGGAATTCATTCTAATTTTGTGTCAAAAATGTCGATTGAGTCACTTGGAACCCTGGTGTGGAGATTGAATTATTGTTTTCACCATCTGTCCTCTGATCTAAACTTAGGTTACTAATTGTAGAACTCAGTGCAAAATGTAGGTAATTCTATTATTTATTTCATTGCATTTTTTATTGGGGGCAATATAACTGCTATGATTAGGGCACGTCAAATCAGTGTTCTCCTATTTAGTGAATAACGCGGGGAAAACAAGTACTTACGAGCAACTATGTACTATGGTCTAACAATGAACTTTTTTAATTTCATTTTCTTGTTACCAACTATTTGAGAATCTGGACTTACCCTGTTATTGCAACAAGAACTTTAATTGATTTTACATCATGTAATAGTAGATTTCAAAGCAAGACATACACACTTAAGATGACGAATACACTTTTAATTCGTTTAATATGAGCACTGATTTAATAACGAAGGAGTTTAAAATGAAAGATCGGTTTATTGTTAAACACTTTTTAAAAACAATTGCTAGTTTGCGCGTAACTACCATTGAAAGAGGGAATTTTTCCAAGCATATTGAAAATTATTTTATTGGAGAAAGCAGAAAAATATATTTGACTTTTGATGAGACTTTCTTTGTGTTCGAAAGGATTAAGCAACTCCCCATTTTTCAGTAATTATATGTAGATAAAAAATACGAAACTCCTGTTAAACTTCACCATGAATAACACAGCGGCAATAACTAATGGATGAAATTGCTATGCAAACCAATAAAAGGAATATCTATCTACTGTTTCGACTCTGTTTACTTATTTTTGACAGGTTTGGTTGTTGTTGGTTTACATCGCGCTAGATCTGCCCAATGGGCTATTGGCAACGGTCTGGGAAAAACCGGAGACATGCCATCTCAATTTTGATCCTCTGCAGAAGGTATGGAGCTCCTGCTTCGGTAGCCCGTCGACCTACGCGTGAAGTCGAGCACTTCACGGTAGAACAGTTTAACGAGGACCGATACCACACACCCTTGGTCTCCTTGCAGGCTGATCAGAGTGGCCACCCACCAGCCCACTGACCGCAGCCAGTGATGCTTGACTTCGGTGCTCTTTTGGGAACCGTGTCTTGACGATAAGTCCACTGCGGGAATGGCAGATTTGGATTTCTGACAATACTTTATAGGAGGGAGGGTCATGACTCAATCTGGAAAGTGTGGTACCAATAGTTTGAACAGGAGAGCAGTTGAAAGTGTAGAACACTTTATCTTATATTTCGAGTGCTCCTTTAGAGGATCAAAGTCTTTTTGCCCAAAAATTCAAATAAAATTCGCTTATCTGGATATAATTCCATGCAAAACTATCTTATAATTATCGATTTTCTTATTTCTTTTTAAGTAATATTCGAAAGAAAATGAATGGTTAGGTAAGCACATTTTTTCATCATTTTAAATTACGTAATTGAGCGAAATAAGTTGAATAAATCCGTCTCAAAGAGTCCTGGTGTTCAAATTTTAAAAATATGTTTTTTTTAAAGTTTTGATAACGCAGAAATATATTTGGCTGATTTCGTTTAGAAATAGTAATATGTCATTCAAAATAGTACACTTTCAAATGATTTTAAAATTTTTATATATTACAGATCTATGTATACATAATTACAAAAATAAATAACATTAAAGTTTTTATATGGAATATTTTTGGATAAACAAAACTTATTTTGTACAAATATCTTTTGATTCGCTTAACCTCTTAAGGACTCAGAAAACGAGAAAAAATCTTTTTTCCGAGAGTACGCGTACCATGTAAGTACTTATGAGATATAAAACGAGAGTGCCGATTATGATTTCTTTCGTGTGATCTTGGGCCGTGAGGATCGGAAAAGCTCGTTTATATGTGATTCGGGGAATTATGAAGGGAGAATAGCGTTCTCACGGTCTTGAAATGGGTTCAAAAAGCTCTTGTGATGTGATAAAATATGCAAAAAGTGAAATTATTTGTGAATAAATCGAACTTAGTACCTCTCTCGTGTTTAACCCCTTAACGATCGGTTAATTTTCAAGAAAACGGTCATAAAAGTGTCTATTTTTTTTATCCCTGAAAATTATATAAAAATATCGGCATGAACAATATATATATTCATTTTTGATTTGTTTTTAGTTTGAAATTTTAAAAAAATTAAATAATTCCCACATTGACATACTGTGACTTAATGTTGGTTTTCCAGCAAATAAGGAAAATTTCAAAAATATGTGTTTTAAACATTAAAAAAGAATTTCATTAAGCTTACGTATAATATAAATAAAGATTAGTAATTTTTTCTTGTGTGATAAATTTCAAGGCTTGAGATACAGAGGCCAACGTCACAATCTGGACAGTAGTACCGAGTTTCCTTCCTACATCTCTTACTACCTCTATCTACAATTACCTTAAAAATATTCTGGTACTGCCATCTGGTGTGTAAAATAAGAAATAAAATGTTTTCCGGGGAAAAGAAATTAATTACTTTTATTCTTATCAGCTTCGTTACTACTAAACACTCCAGCTCGGGAATATCACGGGAGCGAGAAATAGAAGGCCAAACCTCACCCCGTCATTTTCACGGGAGTGAGAAAGAAGGAAACACAAATCGTGTTAAACATGAGAGAGATCGAAAGGTGAAACAAATCGCGTCACCTTTCACCTTCATTTGATGAAATTCAAATAAAATTACATCCTTTCACCATTGTTTCTGGTTATTTTTTTTCGGAACAAATTTTCCTAAATGATGCATTTAATCGCTAAAAAATCGTAATATACAAAGACATTAAACATAAAAACATATTTGATTAAAATAACAGTAAAGACTGCAATTTCCTTTCAACTTGAATGGATTATTATTGAAAAGAAAAGAAAACAATCAAACTAATCTATTTATTTCAATAATAATTGTTAAAAAAAAACAGAAATATTTTTTAATGTTTATAAAACATAAGAGGGAAAATGCATTAAACTTTTACATATTGTTACATATTCTGTTATAAAAATGAGCTTTTATTCAATTGATTATCACTTTTAAGAATGCAATTATTAAATAATAATAATAATAACAATAATAGTATATTAATAGCTATTATTATTAATAATAATTTCAATAAAAAATATTTAAAAAAATACTATTTAGCATGTTTTATTGCAGGATAATAAAAATAAAAGGAAATACAATCTTTGATTGTTTGAATGGAAATGCTTTTAAAATTACATTTTTCTATATCTAACGAAGAAATCTACTTTTTCCAATTGTGATCATTATTCGGAAACAAAGGATAAAATATGTCACTGCTCTTAGTTTTTTTTTAATATTTAGCCTTAATAATTGAAAATACAAAAGTGCGCCTTGTATAATTGCAAATAACAAAAAACATAATTGATACAATGTTTAAATATAAACTATTCAGTAAGACAGAATTTCTTCATATGCTTTTTTTAATATTCATGCAAACAATTAAAAGTAAAATCACTAAACTTTCTAAATATAAATTAGTTAGTAAATTTGGTTGAGTTTTCTTATTTTTTTTGTATTTATTGCAATTAATAAAAAACAACAACATATATTCTTTTAAGTATAAACCATATATAGTAAAGTTGATGTCTTTTGCGTTTTTGTTTTTTACATTTGATGTTAACAATAGAAAGTAGTTTTGTAAGAAAAAAATTTTCCACAAATTATATTTATTTTGAAGTGACTTTAAGAAAATGACATTATGTTTATTTATGTTTACTAAGAGTAAAAAGTGCAGCAGTAGAATTTTCTAATTGTAAACGATTTAGATTGTTTTTTCCACATAAGTTTTTTTTATTCTTATTGTAAACAATAGAAAATATAATAAAAATCTTTGCCAAGGGAAAACTCTTTAGCAAAATTATTTTTCTTCATATTTTTTTTCCGATTCTATGATAAAAAATACAACTGCTGTAAATTATAGTTAAAAATTATTTACTAAAATAATTTTCTAAGCATTTTTTTAATTTTTAGAGTTAATAATTGTAGTTGTAAGCTATTTAGTAAAACTAGCTTTTTTTTCTTAATATATATTTTTTCAATTTTCAGTGTTAACCCTTTGACGAAGATGGGACGCCAGACGCTCTAATTACAATCAAAAAAATATATTTCTGTCCTTGATAATTATAAAAAAAACAGTTGAATAGTTACTAAAAAATCTGTTAAATTACGGGAATCACATTTTTACTAACCCAAAAACAAGTTAGATTTTTTTTTCATTCATTTATAAATGTTTATCAATCATTGAGCTTGTAAATTAAAGAAAATTCAGTGATAAATAATCCTTTCTCTTTGATCTAAATAACTGCAAATTTGAAAAATCATTGAAAGATTTTATTTAAGACGCAGAAAAATACACTGGTGTTTCATGCTTTATTTTATAACCATAACTTATTAAAATGCTTAATATATAATGTTTCTCTCCTATTTCGACCAAAATTAAGATAAAGTCTAGAAAAAAATTTAGATAAATTTGTTTAATAAAAATTCTGCTTCAAAAGGTTAAAATAAATCTTCTTCACTGCGTTAAGCCAGTTCCTTAACACAAAAACCAAATCAAAATGGAAATATTTAAAAGAAGGCTGGAAAATGTTTTAAAAGCGCAGCAAAGCGATAATGATTTAAAGTGCAACAGTTACAAATAGTATTTATAAACCATTTATTAAAATCAACTTTTTCCACATTATTTATTTTTCAAAATCAGCTCCAATGGTTTAAAATACAATAGCTGCGCATTTTAGTCGCAAACTATGCAGTGAAATTGTTTTTTATTTCATTTATTATTATTTTAAGGTAATTTGCAGACAACCCCTTAACGGAGAACAATTTGTTGGAGTTGACGAAAAACAAACATTATCATCCTCTTTGAAAGCTTGTTTAGGTTAAAAAAGACATTAAGAGGCCAGAGCTGCGGAAATTCATTGGGAGGCGGTTAACATGCATGGGCGGTAGCTTTATTTGAAATTTCCTCCTTATTTCATAGTTACACCGGCACTCATTTCGAAAACGCAGTCGAAAAATGCGTCTGGTCACTTCCCTGATCGTTTCCTTATCACTATACAATCTTTTTTCTTGTTATCGGGCTAGGCGTGATGAAAGAAATAAAGGTCCATTTTACTCTCGAGTGGACAGCGGACAAATTGTGTCGATTGAGGAAGAGAACGAACTGTTCGCGTCTAGCGGAATTTGCCAGTCAGAAAACCGGTCAGTTCTGAACACATGCGAGAATAAAACGAACAGCGCAGTTCGGAAATGGCAAGAACTCCAACTCGCTTCGTGTTTCTGTGATGATTTTTGTCATTTTTATGGTGATTGTTGCGCCGATCTTGTGGGACAGTTTGATTACCAAGGCAGTGCACTGACTTGCCGAAAACTGAGAGATCCGGTTAGTTATTTTAACCCTATTTACGTTTATCAAGAATGCCCGGAAAAGTGGGATGATCCGCTAGTTGCAGATTTGTGCAAAATGGAAGCAATGGAAAGGAAATCTAAAAATCTATATTATGACCATCGCCAGGATATACCTGTGTACAGCAAATCTTCGAGAATATTCTACAGGAATGTATACTGTGCTATTTGCAATGATGACCTTAATTTGGAAAAATGGAGTACTTATCTGTACTGCAATGGTTCGCCCAATGCTCCGGATGCAGGTTTTGAAGACTCGCCAGATTTCAGTACTGCTTCTTATGATCCGCGAACTAATAGTTACCGTGGAGTTCAGATTGAGGGCGTATCCAGAAACTGCTTTATTGTCATAAAGAACTTTAGACTTGATAGATTATTGGAGGAGTATGGCGCAAGACTGTGCAAAAAGGTTGTGGGAGAATGTCCAAGCAACGCCGATTCTAAAACGGCAAAAATGTGCAGGCAATATTCTTCTTATGTTTATGAGTTGAATAATATATACGCGCAGCGTAAAGTTTTCAAAAATTTTCACTGTGCTATGTGTCATGGTACTCCTGCAAAAGATTTGAGCTGTGTGGATCCTGTAAGTCGTGGTTTCAGCTCACCACTACCACCGAGTCAAAGACTCAGCTTGTCCTTGCTGTTCGACTTCAACTTTGGCGGTGATGGTGGTGGTGGAAATACTTGTGAATTAACCAAAGGTCAAATATGGGATCCTCTATTTCGTCAATGTCAAAACGTCACGTGTGGAGCTCTTTATAAAAGAAACGGGAATAAATGTGTGCCAATATCGCCGAATAAGACGGATGAGGATTCCGTCAATAACTGTTTAAGAAAAGTGTTAAACAAAGAAATGTTTACATTCCTGCCCGATGGTAGAGTGTATGTTAATATCTCCGGTGAAACTTTCAAATCTGATGAATTCGAAATTATCACGAAAGAAAATGATGATGTAATTCAGATTGCAGTTTGTTGGGACGTAGATACGAATCTGATGCCTAATTTTCACATTCATTACTGGTTAACTGTCATAACGCTAAGTATATCAATTGTTTGCTTAGTATTGCATCTATCAGTGTATGGAATGTTCAAAACACTGAGAAATTGCCCTGGTAAGATTCTGATGTGCCTGTCCTCATCACTTCTTTGTGGTCATTTTTCGCTTCTACTTGGATCTTATTTTGTTCAAATAACTTGGTTGTGCTATGCCAACAGCTTACTGATGCATTTTGGATACATCGGTGCTTTCACTTGGATGAGCGTAATGGCTTTTGATATCTGCAGAACATTCTCCGCGATCCAATCTAAAAGCTCCAATAAGGATAGAACATTCATAAAATATTCGATTTATGCTTGGTGCTCTGCGATATTTGTTGTAGCTTTAAGTGTCATCGTCGATAACTTGTTGGCATCTGACAACAAATTCCGACCAAGGTATGGAAATCCTATTTGTTGGTTTAACCACAGATATGGATTAATTGTGTTTTTTACTGTACCAGTGGCTGTTTTGCTTCTTGCCAATATAATCTTGTTTGGAAGGACAGCTTTAAGTTTGCGGGAAGTGTCTCGTCAAACAAAACTGGTTAACAATTTCTCAGAGAAAATGAGGTACTTTTTGTACCTGAAACTTGCAGTTGTGTTAGGATTAACTTGGATTCTGGGCTTTGTTGCTGGTGCAGCTGGGATTAATGCTCTTTGGTATCCATTTATTATTTTAAATGGTCTTCAAGGAGCTTTAATATTTCTCTCCTTCACAGTAAAAAGGAACATTTTGAATATGCTAGCTATAAAGTTTAGGCTGCGTTCCGATAAGTACACAATGAGTAAGAGAACGGGTTTCAAGGCAGCCATGTATACGAGTTTGACAAACTTAACATCAATGTCAATCAACTTATCTTCACAAATGTCTACTTCTTCAGAAAGTAAAGACATGTTGAAATCTGTGAGAAAAATTAATCCAGATGTAGTACTAGAAAAAGTTAACTCAAAATGAAATGTTTTTTTTTTTTAAATATTTTTTTGGAAACTATTCTGCTGATTCAGTATTTTGTAAGTATTAGTTTATAGAAGTGTAAACACGAAGGAGATTATAACTGATTTTTGGACAAGTTTATTATGACTTTGAATTTCAGGTACGTTAGCATACCAAATTTGCATCTTATATGTAACAAAGTAGAAGTTTTGCATAGCAAATGCAGGCAATAAGCTAATTCAGTTATGTTTGTGAGTAGATGGATGCAAACGCAAATTTAATAAATTTTCGTGTTTCATAATACAGTTATTTTTAACAATAATATAATAATTTTTGTGTTACATAGCAACTTCAGATTACATATTCTTCTGATTCTGACATATTCTTCTGATTATGATTTTTATCAGTTCATTCCTTTTAGACTCTTCGGGTATGCTAGATAATCTTTTTTTCGCATTTTCAATTCATAACGTAGAGTCTTATATGCGTAATATAGGAATTATAGTGTTAATATAGGAATTCAATTGCAACATAGTTTATGTGTTACTTAGAGAATTTAATTACGTTGACTGCTAACCCAATTAAAGTTGTGATTTGCTGTAAAATAATGCAAGCAAACAGTGATATTTACCTGTTTCTTAATAATAATAATAATTCATAGTTACCATTAAAGGTACTTTAGAAAATGTATAGAAATTTCCTATTTGTAACATAGTGTATTATATGTGTATCATAAACTAGTAATTTATTTGTAGATGGTATTTTATAGTAAATGGCACACATAGTGAATAGTTTTTGTATTGATCACTCGAATTGCTTATTTTCAGTATTAAAATGTGTAATGAAATCTAGTTACTAAATATTTATTTTAATATTAAATAAAAACAAATATTCAAAAAAAATTTTTCAGAATATTTACTCTTGTTAATATTTGTTTTTTTGAGAACAAGACAAAAAATTAGCCCTCTTTATTTAATAGTTTGCAATGACTTACAGTTAGCCGAAAAATAATATTTTTAGGATTAATTTTTATAGAATAATATTAACATTAAGACCAATAAATTAAAATTTTCTGTCTTATTTAATTGTCTTCGATAGGAATTTTAATTTCAGGATGCATAAATATATAAGAAGTGAAATATATAATATATATATATATATATATATAAGTGAATATATATATATATATATATATATATATATATATATATATATATATATATATATATATATATATATATATATATATATATATATATATATATATATATATATATATATATATATATATATATATATATATATATATATAAAAACTAGAAACAAAATTTATGCATAACAAATCGTATTGATATTTGTACTGTTAAATTTGTAATGAAGTATCAACTACAGAATTTTATTAAAGCAATTACCTTAAAACTTGTAAAAAAGACAAAAATATATTTGTAATAAAATATTTAGAGTATAATTTCGTGTAACATAATACGTTTGTAACTATTTATTTGCACCAAATCTTAAACAATCCTATCCAATTTGTTCAATATTAGTAGGTTCTAGTACAGTAGGACTAGAAAGAAGTATCTAACATGAAATTTTATAGAAGCAATTACTTTAAAACTTGCAGAAAAGTCAGAATTATAACTGTAATAAAATATTTATTATAAAATTTTATGTACGAAAGTAAGTTTCTTACCTAACTATTTGCACCATATTCTGAAATAACGTATTAACATTAAAGTTACGTTTTTCAAATTAAGAAGTACATTTTCAAAGCTATATTTAACTCTCTTATTCAAATTATTTACATTCTGTTATTTTATTGCAAAATTTGTATTTTTAAAAGGCGCTGTTATAATTTTTTTCTGTTGAAGTTCGTCTCTCAGAACTAATTATTGGAAACATTAAATTTAATGCTTTAATCTATATTATTGCTTGTATTCTTGCATTAAATGCATTAAGCGTTTTTTTTTCTATTGAGGATTTGTTTAAAAAAAATAGAGTATCGAAATAGAATCTTTTTAGCAGTTTCAATACTTTTATTACCAGTAAGAATTAAAGGATTTTGACAACGATGCATATTGTACTGAAGAGAACACAAATAAATGAGTAACAATTTGTTCCAGTTAGAGCTATTTATTTAATACAATTTGATATTATTTAATGCAATTTCTTCAATCATTTTTATGACATTTTTAATCTTTTCTTTTACTGATATTGATACATATTATAGCATTTTAAGACTCATTTTTGATGTTTGTTTTACTTGTTTATAATAGTGAAAATATTATAGCTATAGCCCATAAAATTTTATACAGTTAAACTGCTCGTGTTTTTATTATTACAAAATTAAGTAGTCGGATTTACAATCAAATAAGTAGCAAACCATGTTTGTGTCGACTTTCACATCATAACTTTGAAACTTTGTATGAAATTTTGAATCGTTTTGTCTACATATTGTTTAAAAAAATAATTCTTTAAACTAATGTGAAATTGCATCATTAATTACTCCATTATACAACATAAATCATTGTGATTCCGATATTCAAGTAAAACTCACATTGATTTAAAAATCTTCAATAAGAAACATCACAAACAGAATTTAATTTCGGAAATGAACCGATTTTCAGGGGATATCAATAACTCAAAATAAAAATTAAAATACTTTACGTACGAGCGACGTCATTAATTTTTCTCTCATCGTCCGTAAAACATTTCTTATCTTCCAGGAAAAGTTCTTCGGGAATTACTTTCGATCTTTCATTACCTTATCATCGGCTCAAATCGCATTCATCCATTCATTCAGCCATTTTTAAGAAAAAAAAGGTCACTTAAAAGATATTTATTATTTCCCACGAAAACTTTAATGAATGCTGTAACATTTCTGATTTGTTGATAGACAGAGACTGAATGGAAAATTAATTAAATATCGTGCGATAAAAATAATCATATCAGTTGATGTGGTTTTGAATGAAATTGAAATTTTCAATGTGAGAAAGAATCCATTATTTCAATCTATTAACTAATCTTGACGTAAATAAAGATATTTTTAAAATTGATAAAATAATCAGTTTAACGCTGCATTGTACTGAAA
Source organism: Parasteatoda tepidariorum (assembly GCF_982258835.1). Classification (NCBI taxonomy): domain Eukaryota; kingdom Metazoa; phylum Arthropoda; class Arachnida; order Araneae; family Theridiidae; genus Parasteatoda; species Parasteatoda tepidariorum. Next base: position 85,821,540 of record NC_141763.1, read on the forward strand.
TTCGGCTTTTTACATTTACTTATTGTAGTATTTTTTTAGATAATAGTTAAGTATTTATAAAAAAATATTTATTGATGGATTTAATTAAGTTTAGTAAATTATGTGTAAAGGATCTATGGTTTCAAGTTTCTACTTTCTTTTGTATTGCGTGGTAAAAGAAAAAAACTATCTCGGAATATCATGCGACCTCATGATAATATTTTATTAATAAAAGTTATTATAAGTTAAGTTACTTTCTACGTTTTGAAGGCTTAATATGCAAATCTATTGTTTAGTTTGTGTATATTGAATTGCTTCTAACCATTAATTAAGTTAAAAATTTTAGTCACTTAAAAGATATTTATTATTTCCCAAGAAAACTTTAATGAATGTTGTAACATTTCTGATTTGCTGATAGACTGGGACTGAATGCATAAGTATCATACGATAATAAAAATTATATCGTATCAGTGAACGTGGTTTTAAATTTAAATAAAAAATTTTAATATAAGAAAGATTTTAATATTTTAATCTATTAACTAATGTTGACGTTAATAAAAGTATTTTCTAAATTTGATAAAATAAAGTTATCAGTTTAACGCTATATTGTATTGAAATCCGTCTTTTAACATGTATGCAGTATTGCAACTGTTCTATTGATTTATAGTATTTTATAAAACAAATATTTTTAATTAGTTCAGGTTTAATTAAGTTTAGTAAAGTATTTGTAAAAGATGTGTGGTTTTATGCTTTTAGTATGTTTTGTTTTTAAGGAAATAATTTTTTTTTCTGAATTTGATGGAAAGAAGTAGTTTGTGATAAAAAAGAGGTAATAAAACAGTGGGTTTGATTTCTTTGTGCTGCTTTTCTCATTTTTATGCTATTCTGCAATTTGGCACGAGGATAGAAAATATTTGTATTAAGCACACGATCCATCTAAACCAAATTTAGTTATTTACCATTACACAATCATGGTTACGCTTTGAAGCGAACCCGTTCTCTACATTTTAAATAGCGCTTGGCGAAAAGACGAGATTGGTTTAAAAATAATATAAAAATTTATTACTCTAAGAATTTATCTTTTTCCTAGAATTTATCTTTTTCCTATCAAGTCCTGGTTCAATTTTGAGAAAAACACTACAAGCCTACATATGTGTGAATAAAATAGATTGATCCAGGGATATGATGTGATTTGAACCTGGTACCTCAGCGCTTCCATTTTAAGATGTTGAGACAGCTTTGATGTATTAATTTTATTTTCCCTGATGTAGTATTTATTTAGTAACAGTTTAGCTACTGATTTAATTCCCCCATGTCCAAGCTTTTATAAATTTACAAATTCATATTTTTCGTAATTTTAAATGTTGGTAGATGTTAGCATATAGCTTACTTAGAAAAAAAAACAAATATCCGACAAAAAACGTAGTTAAAGTAGTTTGATAAATAAAATAGAGGTTATCGAAATGAGAATTTTTGAGTCATTTTAAACTATACTAGCACAGTTAAAAGTATCGACTTATGCTTTAAATTACCTAATTTTACAGCATTTACTACCAAACAGCAGGGGAATAAAACCATACTGTTAGTGTTAATTTTACCAAAATGTATTACCATAAAGTCATTACCAAAGCCCTTAAGTAAAAATTACCTTGTTTTTTGGTGTTCCTATAGAGTTAGAAACACGGTAAATTTGACCGTATTCTGATTATTCTGTTATATATTATATTCTGGTAGTTCTTGCCATACTTTTTTTTTCTCAATGTAGATATTTTCAGGAAATTAAACATTATGAAAGTGATAACAAATTTCCACTTTTCTTGATATTGTTACAAGTTTCCTTTATTTGTCCTTCATTTTCTCTGAAATATTCACACTTACCCTTCACCTTTGCTTAGGCTGAAATCTCATTAATTTATTCACTGGATTTGTTTTTTTACCTATAAATTAAGGGAAACATAAAATTAAAATTTCTTGTAGAAATCGTATCAAATGTTAGCATTCTTATTTTCCAAAATATCAAATATAATTTCATGGTTTTATACAATTTAAATAAAAACCAAAAAGCAGCTTTCACTGTTTTGAGTGATTAACTTCATGTTTAAGTTTGCTTTTCTGTGAAGAAACTGTCGAAACTTAATATAAAGATATGTAGAAAAACGTTAAGAGATTGCAACGAAACAAAAACGTTTAAGATATTAGAATTAGGATTAAGGTTTAAATTAATTTGTAAGAAAAACACGAAAGGTTGAAATAGTTGTAGTAATTAGTGAGAGGGCTGATCTGTAACCCTCAGAAATGCACCTACAGAGTAGAAATTTGTCTGCGCAAAAGAGCCATTGTGTACTTAGTCTTTCTTCCAAACTTTAATACGTCTGAAAGTTGTAAAAATCTTTTATTTTCTTAGCAAATTGTTTTCAATTTTTTAAACAATGCCAGACATTCTGCGTTACGAGGAGAAGTAGAAAAATTTATTTATATCTCGAGGCTTTTATTTTATATAAGCACATCCTTCCTTGTTGAAGCTGAAAATAAAAAATATCGATATCAATTTCTCAAATAAAGAATGATATGTATGTGATATTAAAAGCGTCATGCTTTCATAACTGTTGATCAGTTGTCTGAACTTGCAATTGATAAAAAAACTGATATTGTTCAATCTATTGTAGGTTGTATTTTCGTTATTGCACTTATAGTGATTTCACTATCTCATTTATTTATTTAGTGATTTATACAAGAAAATACTAAAAAAAAATCAATCGACGTTGTTCGTTCTTTGAAACGTAAGTGTATTAAAATATTATTATTAAATACTAAATTATAACTTACACTGATAGTAATTAATGCAATAATAGAGTATTAGAAAAACTCATAAATTAGTCATAAATCTTAACACTTTTTTTTAATAAACAAATCGTTATTACAAAAAAAAAACGATGTTAAATTTTAAGTTGAAAAGTATGTGATATAAAAAGTGTCAAGCTTCTGTAATTGATGATCACATGTACGAGCTCTTAATTGATATAAAGTCATACTGACCTATCTCTAGTTGGGACCTCATAAAAATCTATCGTTGGTAATATTTTTGTTATTGCACTTATACTGATTTCATAATCTCTTGTTTCTTTTGTGACTTATACGAGAAATTTCCCTAAAAACAAACCGACGTTTTTTTGTCTTTAAAATATTAATACTACGTATTAAAATATTATTATTTAAGATGACATTATAGCTCAAACTACTTCTTCTTAAAATAATAATACAGCAATTAGAATGCTTTTAAATTAGACATTAATCTAAGCTATGTATTTCTTATAAATAATTTGTTATTTCCAAAGTACATTTTGCATGTAAAATAGCTTTTTAAATTTCTATTTAATTTCACATAAGTTGAATCAATCTCTAAAAAAAGAGACTTAAAATGTGATTTTGAAAAACATTTCAGAGACGAACGAATGTTGATCTTTTTATTATTTAGTTATATATGCATACAATTATTAATAAAGAAAACTGATTTTGAGAATTTTAAGGTAAGCCAGGCAAATTCATTACATGCAGACATTTTCGCTAAATCCAATTACTATTATTTTCAGTTCAGTGATGTTTTTTTTTTAAATTATCAAATAACCTAGTAATATCGAAACATAAATACAACCTTGGCAAATAGCTAGCATTTTTGACGTTATAGTAATTGCTTTTAAAGTTTATAATAAAATGTGTTATTTGATGAAATTCAATGTTCACTTTTAAAATTTTTTTTTGAAAACTAACAAACATTTATCTTCGAAGAATTTGAAGTCGGAGAAAGAGTTTATTTTTAGTTTTGCTAATGAAATTTTATTTCTCGCTAAATACTGAATTTTAATAGCAAATAAATACAAATATTATGTTTCAAAAATACTGAACACTTTTCTATACATGAATAGTTGATAAAAATATGTATGCATTCTTTTTTTTTAAAATTAAGTAATTTTATTTTACTTCATTTTGTGAGAAGACTATTGTAGTCTTATTTAATTAAGCTTATTTTTAGAACATAATGGAAGATCAATAGAAAATAAGGGTTTATTTCTCCGAAAGATGCTTATTAAGAAGAAAAATTTCAGGAGAAAATTTCCATTGAAACTGTAAATGTGAAATTATACACAAATACCGTAAATATTTATTTACTTCCCTTAAAAATCTAAAAAAAAATTACATCTTTTGATGTTGAAATAAATTAAATTTGGAAACCGCGTTGGAATCGGGTTACTCAATATTGGTACCCAATCAATACTTTATTACAAATATCTCTGTCTCTTTTTTTTTCAATTTACTTCTCTATGTTCTTCTTGTCTACGCAAGGACATGAACCATTTTTTTTTGCAGCGTGACCAATCATAACTGTGTAATAACTCTCGGGGAGAATACCATACTCCCCGTTATTGATTTGTCATCACTTAGTAATCCTCAAAATGTGACAGAAGGCGAACCAACCACCATTTTTCTTACAAAATGGACAATAACCGTTCTTCTCCCTTGATCTCTTCAATCATTTATTAAATTTCTTACAATTTTTTTTAAAAGATTTATTGAATCTTTGAAATGTTTAGGATATGTTCGTAATGTAAAACTATCAAACACAATTTTTTTTTTTTGCAAAAGGAAATCAGTCTTATGTTTTTTTAGGGGGGGGGGTTTAAAGATTATTAATAATCTTCAGTATCTTGATGAGATCATCGTGATTCCTGATAACAAATCTTCATAAATAAGTAAATTTATTAGAAACTTATTTTGATTTCTGATAAGCCGCATTTTTTATTTTTAATATGTAGGTCATATTTTAGTGAATAGGAGGTTCGGTTAAATAATGTTCCACCATTAATAAATGATTTTTGAATCTAATCTAATTAGTTAAGGTAGGCGTTACATTACTACATTCTAACATAATAATGCCATTTGGATTATCGTCCAATTTTGTTTTGCCTCATGTGATTAGGCAAAAAAAATAATAATTCCGAATATAATACTGCCAAAGACTCCCCATGTAGTAATTAGCATATATGGCAACGTTACTTTTAAAAAGTAACGAGTAAAAGTACAAGTATTTTTAAAAAAAGTAACGAGTAAAAGTACAAGTTTTTTTAAAAAAAGTAACGAGTAAAAAGTTCTTTTTTTTAAAAGTAACGAGTAAAAAGTACAAGTAAAAGTACAAGTACTGAACAAAAAAAGTAACGATTTAAAAGTACATTTCTAGGAAATCGAAAATTCAAAGTAACCTAAAACTTTATTGAATAATATTCTTATGTTCTTTAATGTTTTTGCAAAATAGTTGTTATTTATTTAATTATTTTTAAAGTTATGGACATTAATTTATTTTTAAATTCGGAAGAATTTTATAATATAATCGTTTAATATAATTTTAAAATCAAATATAATTTTAATATCAAACATTTTATGGATTTACACGAAAAAGAAATTTCATCTATTGATTTTAATTTTTCGTTTTTTATTTTTATTTATTTAAATTACCATTGATTTAAAATTGTTTTACTCTATATAAACGCGTTTTAAAAGCACAAACATAAACAAAGCAAACACGGGGTTTCAGATAGCTTTGTGATCTTTGAGCTATTAAAAAATAATTGAATGTGCAGTATAAGGTGAAACAGAACAGTCTACAGTTTTATTTGTAACAATAGCTAATGCTGAAGTCATGAGAGAAAATCATTTTCCGAGCATTTCTGACGGAATAATTAAAATTTGTAAACGAATTTTAGTGTCAGCGGCTAAATTAATACCTTCGAGTTTTCAAGAGTTAAAATAGTAATTATAATAGTTTTCAATAGCACAAGTAGTTCTGAAGTTCTTACAGATTTGACTGGGCGTTGTTTGACAAGGTCGGGCATAAACATAATTTTAGTAAAAAATGTACTAGGTACAAATATATTTAGTAAAAAATGTATTAAGACAAAAATGTATTATTAGTGAGTTCAAAAAGAAAATTGAAAAACGTAATAACAAAATCCAAAATTTTTTAATTAAAATTTTTTAAATAAATGCATAAAACTCGAAAGAGAATGAAAATAACTTGCTAATTAATATTTTAATTCATTTTGCAAAATAATTGCATTTCGAAAGTTTTGTCACTGAGTCTGCTGCGAGAATTTCTCACCACGTGCTTCCACGCTAATAAGCGCTCCACGGGAGGTCAAGGTATTTAAACACGAAGTCAGCTGTGAATGCATATATATTGCACACTAATTTTATAAATTAAAAAAACATAAGCATTTTTTTTAAATCTATTTTTTTTATTTTATTTTTTTAGAAAGCTTACCAAATTTTAGAAAAAAGTAACGATTTCAATCGACATTTCCGTTACAAATACTTGTACTTTTTCCTAAAAAAGTAACGAAAGTACAAGTAAAAGTACTAAATTTAAAAAGTAACGAAGTACAAGTAAAAGTACGTACTTTTTACTTGTACCGGCGGTACAAGTAACGAAAGTAAAAGTACTGCCATATATGGTAATTAGTGACTGGTACACACTAAATCTGTCGGGTAAGAAATTTCTCCATGCTTCCATAGCAGACCAATAATACCTCTGGGGTTACTGAATTGGAGATTGATCTTTCTCTGCTTCAGGTCGAAATTGTGATCTATGGATGCATGAATGGATCCACCCTATAAACGGGCTGTGACGTGTTTGTGGCAGAAGTTATATTTTTACCCATAGATTTCGCCACTAAAAGAATCAAGAAAGACCTTTTGTCTTGTTGTTATTTCGAATCCCACTTTCCAATACCAGCACGGCTGCTTAGTGAAAAGAAAGGGGATTTTTAAGGCAAAGAGCATACATGGCAGTACTTTCACTTTCGCTACTTGTACCGCCGGTACAAGTAAAAAGTACGTACTTTTACTTTTACTTCGTTACTTTTTAAATTTAGTACTTTTACTTGTACTTTCGTTACTTTTTTAGGGAAAAAGTAAAAGTATTTGTAGCGGAAATATCGAATGAAATCGTTACTTTTTTCTAAAACTCGGTAAGCTTTCTTAAAAAAAAAAAAAAAAAAAAAAAAAAAAAAAAAAAAAAAAAAAGCTGTGAATGCAATATATATGCATTCACAGCTAACTTCGTGTTTAAATACCTTCTGTTTCAACTTATACTACACATTCAATTACTTTTTACTAGCTCAAAGATCACAAAGCTATCTGTTTGCTTTGTTTATGTTTGTGTTTTTAAAACGCGTTTCTAAAGAGTAAAACAATTTTAAATCAATGGTAATTTAATTAAATAAAAATAATAAACTAAAAATTAAAGTCAATAGATAAAATTTCTTTTTCGTGCAAATCCATAAAAATTTTGATATTAAAATTATATTTGATTTTAAAATTATATTGCACGATTACATTATAAAATTATATTATAATATTCTTGCGAATTTAAAAATAAATTAATATCCATGACTTTCAAAATAATTAAATAAATAACAACAATTTTGCAAAAATATTAAAGAACATAAGAATATTATTCAATAAAATTTCAGGTAACTTTGAATTTTCGATTTCCTAGAAATGTACTTTTAAATCGTTACTTTTTTTGTTTAGTACTTGTACTTTTACTTATACTTTTTACTCGTTACTTTTTAAAATAAGAACTTTTTACTTTTTACTCGTTACTTTTTTTAAAAATACTTGTACTTTTACTCGTTACTTTTTAAAAGTAACGTTGCCATATATGACAAAGAATGTGTTTCTTATTCTTCAGTGGCGCCATCTATTGCCAAGAATACGATTTGAGCTTAACACACGCCCTTGCCTGTTTATAAGGCGGACACATTCATTCATCCATAGATCGTAATTTTGACCCGAAATAGAAAACATTTAGTGTTCCAGAGATATATATTGTTACGGGAACATGGAGGACTTTGTGACCTAATGGATTTAACATGCAAGAGTTACCAGTTTCTACTCGAAAAGTCATCGGCCGACGGGATTGAACTCAGGACCTCTTGGACATGGAACCAACGCCCTATCAACCGGTCTATCTCATCCTTGGCCACCAGAATATAGATCACTCTCAGACTCTAGACTTTTCTCATCACTTTCTGCCTTAAGTTCACTTGGTTTCACCTAGCAAGCTTGCTGATTGGCAATTGGCATTAGAAACAGCAAAAAGTGAAGCTTAATTCTTTTTCCGTTATAAAATCAATGTTTGTTTATGAAGTGAGTTTTACACTTATAAACACTTAAAAAGTGAAGCGAATAATTACAAACAAGAGATGCAACTATTTTCAATCGAATTATTAAAAAGTTTCCTTACTCAATATTTTTTTTTTTAAAATTACCTTATATTTGAGACATTTTTATGTAAATATTATTACAATGGATCTTAGAATTCTACTTTAACAGTTTTCCTTGAAACGTGTCTGAAATGCTTCACTTACAGATCAAACAAACCGAAAACGTGAAACACCTGCTCCAGTTTATTATTTCCTATTCCAGGAAATATTTGAAACCTTACTGTTTCCTGGACTTGAAATTATCAGACTGGAAAAGCTAATGTGTTTGGCTTTATGGCTTAAAAGTTCACTTTAAATTGTTTAAAGCATTGTTCAATAATGTAATTCAGACAGCTGCGAATGTATTGACTAGAATTGATCAAAATGAACCAGAGTTTCTGATACTAGTTAGTCGGTTCACAAATTGATTCCATTAACTTCCATTTAGTCGACTTATTGCTAAACTTAATAAAGCATTTCGTTGTACGAAATTCGTCTCAGATTATTGCTATTGATTATTTTACGAATTGATTTCATTTATGTAACAAAAAATGTTTTAAAAAATAAAAAAAGCATACATTTCAAAAGAAAGAAAAGATATTTTCTACAACATTTTTTCTTTAATTTTCAAACACAGAAACTTAGATTGATATTTATTTTAATGTTTTTAACTTATAAGTTCACTTTTAAGTTTTAAACGTTGTTGAAAAACTTGTTGGGCAGTTGTGAATGCATTAATTATAATTTTTAAAGTGTCACTAAAAATTGTAATACCGACTAATTCATCTGAAATTTATTATTGAAGTCAACTTATTACTAAAATTAATGACGATTTTTTTTTATCAAAATTTTTCTCACGTTGCTGACAATGGTCTTTAATGAAATTCATTTCATTTATGTGACAAAATCAATTGCAATAGCATAAAGTTTAGAAAAAGTATTTTTGATAACATATTTTTTAATAATTCTGAGATACAAAATTTTAATTCAATTGGAATACTTTTTTAAGGCCTTAGCTTATAATAGTTTTTCTCTTTGAAAACGAGTTGGGCGGTTGTTAAAGTATTGATTGGCATGCTGACAATTATATTGATTTCATTTATGTGACGAAAATTTTTAAAGCAATTGCAAAAACATGCAGTTTGGGAAAAAAACCTTCATAAAATACATTTTTTTCTTGTTTCAAAACGCAAAAGTTATACATTACAATTTTTATCATTTAAATTACAATTTGTATTTGGTCTTAGCTTTAAAAGTTAATTTTTACGTTTCAAAACGTGGTGGGCACTTAAGAATGTATTGATTAAAAGACAATATCAATCTCATGGCTGCAAATTTCTTTACAGTAAAGAGATTTTTCAATTTTACGTTAAATTCTATACATTCCCTTTAGTACCTGTTCATACGCAGTTGAATTGCGCATGCGCTCAATCTGGATGTTGTTGTTTCGAATGTCATTTGCTAATACTAGCAAGCCTGCTTGGTGAAACCAAGCGAATTTGAGCTTTTTTGTTTTTCAGTGGAGCCTCTATAGCCAAGCTTTTTTGTATTTCAGTGGAGCCTCTTCAGCCACCCACATGTCACAGCCTGGTTCAATAAGTGGACCCATTCACACATTCATTTATTTATCTTGATATCGTAATTTTGACCAAAAGCAGAGAACGATCATTCTACATTTCAATACCCTCAAAGGTATTTTTTTTTGTTACGGGAACTTGGAGGACTTAGTGACCTGAGAGATTCAACGTGCACCAGGCATCATTTACTACACGGGGATTCCTCGGCGGAGGGGATCGAACTCATGACCACTCGGATATGGGCCCAACGCCCAACCGACCAGGCTATCCAGGTAATATCCTGTCTGGTGAAACACCCAAATAACTCTGGTGAAGATATGAAACTTCCATGAATGAAAATAAGAGGTTTTTCAAAACCCGTAAGTTAAAAAAGCGAATATGGTGAAATATCATCTCAACTTCAACCACAAAAGTAAAACAAATAATTACAATAAGCATAAATGTTGTTGAAGGTAAATTTCTTCAAACTAAATTGAATACAATTAAAGTTAATATACATCCTATAATTTTAAATAAAAATGCATGATATTTAGTTTCTTATGGACCTTACAACTAAACAACCATAATTTTATACTAAACCATTAAAATTTATTTCTTTATTAAATCAACCAAATGTTGTAAAATCACGCGATTTCTTTTAAAATTTTGTAATACCGCATCCCACATCTTCATTTTATGTTGGCGTTCATCTTAATCTACCTGTAACAGGTTCAAGTTGATGTTGTTAATTAGAAGGCATGCTAAAGCAGAAAACAACTTTCAACAGCTATAAACAGTGTGCTTGTAGCTTTGAAAACCATACCAACAAAACGTAAGAATACGTAAGATCTTAATAAAGTTATATATAAAAAAGGAGAACATGAGCATGTGCAGTTGTTCGGATTCTTTTAAATGCCTTTAGCTTATGAATTTACTTTTATGTTTACGAGCGTTACTTGAAAACAAGCAAAACCGTTAGGAATGCAATGATTGCGTTGGATACCTGAATAGAATCATACGCAATTGGAATAGGATACCTGAAAGTGGCGTAGTGTGGGTAGCTCGATCTTGTTCGGTTGGTGAAACGTGGCATTCGTTTACGTTAGCAAGTATTCTTTCCATTCTATTTCAAGTAAGCCAAGCCCGTCAAGTACTAATTCTCTCAAGTGACACATTCTACATTCTTTTACTAAGATTTTAATTCTTTCACAATATATTTCATAACACAAGATCAGGCATGAAGTAATTATGAATTCCAAATTAATTATGGATCAAAGTATGGACCAAAGCTCTTGGCATTTCCGGCAAAATTAGTGCACTTTAGCATCCAAATAGAGTCTCGGTGCTGCCATCTAGTCTGGCAGAAACTAGACGTTCAAATTAACATGACCAACGGTATCTCACCCATTGTGGTGGTCCTGAGAGAGTGGATACCACTTCTGGAGAATGCACTAGGTCTGCTCATCGGCAACACCGATTGTGCAGCTCATTGGAAATTATGGATCAAAGTTGCCAGATTTCCAAACAACAATATATCATGGTTACAATAAAATACATAAACAAATAATAAATGTAAGTTAAATAAAATTCGAAGACGAGATATAATTATATTGTAACAAATTCGATGTTTGATATAGCTTAGTATTTAATTAACTCCACGTTAATTAACATTCAAGCTTATGTGGAGAAATAGCTCACCTTTGGCACGTCATTTTGCTAATATACGGTCAGCTGTTGGTGACGTCATAGCTCACATGACTGGGTATTTGTGATCTTCTTGAAGCTCAGTACCCAATAACAGTTAAACTATTTTGTTGTGCAGTAACACGTTTCAAAATCAGTGATCTTCTTCTTGAAGTGATTATTGATTAAATTAACTGAAAAATTTCAATACCGACAGGTTTATAAACAATAACTGTTTCTCGAATTCGAAAGTTAGTTATGAATTTACTTCTACTAAATCAACATATCTCTAATTTAAATAAAACATTCTGTTATTTGAAATTCATCTTAATTTTCTGACAATGATTCGCATAGGAATTCGAAAAGCTGATGAAATAATTTAAAAAAAAATGCTTAATAGAAATTATAAATTGAAATAATTATTTTTAACTATACTAAAATGTAAATATATTTTATTCAGGATAAATTCAGTGATTTAAAAATATTTTACTCCAAAGCATAATTTGCCTATTTTTTACAAATAACCATATGTTTTATAAGTAGTTTACTTGTAAATTAAAGGCAACATTTAATAATTGAAGCTGGCATTGCAACTTTAAAGCATACTAGGTTTCTCCCAAATTATGTGAATAATATAAAAACCAGCTTGATTGAACAATGAGACTTGGAGATTCAGTCAAAACTAAAGTATTTCTTTAAAAACTAGTGTTGATCAAAAGGGTTATAGAGGTTAAGACTTCACAATTTCAAACCTAGTTGCGTGATGGTGGTAATATAGTTAGCAGTTCGTAATTTATGCAAATGAAACTGAAACTGTGTGACTTGAAGCCGCTACTGGGAAAAGAACCCCAGTCTTTCACAATAAAAACTCAGTACGTTAACTACTGTCCCATTTTGTAATCGATTGTCAATCCATCTCTGTTTCCTCCAGGAATTGTACGACAATTGGCGAGTTTCATTTTCCCTTCTACCCCATTCTTGTTTTGTTAAATTTCGAAAGAATTTTTATTTTGTACTTCTAAATTTTTCGTGATCTTCAATTTACATACTTAATGTACAAAAAGTGCTTATAAACAGTCATTATGGAACCAACATTAAATACTTCAGTATTGACAAAAGTGCTTTCCCAGGCCCTCACAGATCGAGATTTTACGTACTAAATAGTGCGTATGTGTACTAATACGAAATGCAGTACGATGGTGCCGATTTGAGATCACGACCGTGTATTTTTGTAAGACTCGCTCATATATAATCTGTTCATCTTCGCTCTATTCTGTAAGATTCGCTCATATTCTGTAATCGCTCATATTCTGTAAGACTCGTTCATATATAATACCACTTTATAAATAAAGATTAGCAAAATCATGTGCTTGTGATCACGGTGCTATAGAGGTAAATAAGTATCAATAAATAAATAAAATTTCAGTACTAATTGAGCTGTCAATTTATACCGAAGCAATCAGGGTAAAATGACGAACTCGGTATTTCTGTGACGCAAATATCATTTTCGCCTGTTCAAGCAATTCTTAATATTTGTTTATGAAGTTTATAAAAATAATATAAGGTGAGATCAGACTAAAATATATTTGTTTAATTTGTGTTTGTTAGTATTACTTAACACTAAACATACAAACACTTAATATAAACTTATTTCTATCAAATGACCGGACTTTATATTTCTTAATTGAATGTAGAAAATTTGGATTTTAGGAAGGAAATAAACTAAAAAAACTTTGTTATAATTAAACAAAATTGTATATTGCCAATTTTTATGTATTACAATCACCACACTAAGAATTTTAAATTCATTGCTCAACGTGTTTTTCACATATACATTGTGTTTCCATTGTGCATTTTCCACAAACATATTTCGTCTAATTATTATTATTTCTATAATTCTTATAATTGTTCTTATAATTATAAAAATATATAAGAATTATATTTCGTATAATTATTCTTTATATTAATATTATTTCTTCTAGGAACTTGTGCTGTCTTCATTGTTTCGGCATTTTTCTGGGTAAAAACTAACAGTTAGTTAGAAATGAAGTAAAGCTGTCAAAGGCAAAAGCTACTAACCAAAACATTTAGTTTTTGTCACTTTTTCTTACACAAAAATGTCAATCTAAAATTTTCGGCACTTTCTTGAAATTTGAATTCACAGTTATTCTGCTTGAACTAACTACGCAATTGTCTTCTCAGAAATGTGCAACTAATCGAATGCAATACGTTGAACACACATTACATCGTAATTTCTGATCCGATAACCTTATAAAGCAATAAATTATATAACCTTATAAAGCATCGGGCCGGGATAGCCTGGTCGGTAGGGCGCTGTACACATGCCCGAGAGTTTGTGAGTTCGAAACCCGCCGGCCGAGGACTCCCAGTGCTGTAAAGTGACTGATGCACGTTAAATCTGTCGAGTCGCAAAAGTCCTCCATGTTCCCATAACAAATCAATACCTCTGGGGGTACTGGATTGGAGGACGATCGTTCTCATATTCAGCTCGCCCTATAAACGGGTGCGACGTATGGTGTGGCTGAAGTCGAATTCTTGGCCATAGATGGCGCCACTAGAAAACAAGAACAATCGCACCATTTCTGCCTAAACAGGCATACGTCAACAACAACAAGAACAGCAATAAATTGCTCTCCCGGTCAAATGACCGGTTGTGGTAGAAACGATAAGAAGATAAGCGCATTTCCGATGCAAATGTTCTTAAACGGTCATTTGACATGTTATGGTATGTTTAGTGTTAACCTGTATATCTTGCATGCTATAGTTCATTTACGATCAGCTTGAATTTGGATAAACTTTTTTTAATCCAAAAAGACGAAGTGGGGTAATATGACGAAGAGTTTAGATCATCCGTAATGCACCTTTATAACTAAATATCTGTGTTTCAGGGACAAATCTTGAGAGCAAATGCCCAAGCTGTGATGATATTGAAGCAAAAGACAGACGAGTAAAAGTCAATTTTCTTTTGGGAACTTTTTTACTCGTAGTTTTTCTTCATTTTAAAACCAAATTTTCAGTGTTTATTTCGTTGACGGGTAATATGCCATTGCTATTTTGGTGTTTCTGTGTCTTTTTCAATAGAAACCCAAGTATAATTGTTTTTTTTTTAATTAACCTTCATATATTTTGATTTATGATGCAACCTGTTCGGCATATTTCCCTGACTAATGGGTAAGATACCAGATAGGCATATTTTGCTTTCTTTAAAGAAATAAAATCGTTTAAACTATTTCTTCATAAGACATCAAAATTAAAATTTTTTTAAAGAAAATACCAGTGTTTTTTAATCTTTCAATGAATTTCGCAAAAAAATATTTAGAGTTTTAAGTTCGTCATCTTACTGTCTCTTCCCTACACCCAAGAATAGTTAACAAAATGCATCAGTATTAGATTATTAAATGAAAATAATAGTTAGATATCAATTATAAATACTAGTAAATTTTTATTTTATTACAGAAATTGATGTAATTTGAAAAATAACATTAAGATGAGAATAGAAAAGTGTGTAATCAGATTTTGTTACATTGAATCGAAAAATAAATCTCAAGTTTCTAAACTGTAGCAAAAAAATTAATTTTAGTAAATTTGACAGAAATATTAAAAAAAAAACTCTTCCTTACTAAAAAAGATTAGTTAAAATCTATTTTTCTCTAAATCAAATGCTTGATACAGAATTTTTCCGAAAAAAATGTTAAAATCAGGGTCCGGTTTCATGTCTCTAATATTGCAGACGCCATAAAATGTCTTTAAAAAAAATAGTAGGTGGAAACGTTTTCCAAGTAAGAAACAAAAAACAACAACATTGTATTCCTTAACATCATTGTATTAAAAACTCAATCGTTAAGATCAAATTCTTATTTTTCATGGGATTTCTTTCATTTTTTAATGAATTTTTCTCGAAAATAGCAACTACAAACTTTTGAAAACCATTAGAAGAAGTTCTATACTGTTTTCATTCGCAATTAGTTTTAAGGACATACTTTTATTATTCTTAAGAAATTTATATATATATATATATATATATATATATATATATATATATATATATATATATATATATATATATATATATATATATATATATATATATATATATATATATATATATATATATATATATATATATATATATTTATATATTTTATAAAAAAATTTTTTGAGTGCTCCTCACACTATTGTATTAATAAATTTTGCTTTGGCTTTATTGATACAATATCAGAAAGCACTCTGTTTTGCGGATATAATCGTGTGGGCTGAAGAAAAGATTATGTCTTTTTTTTCCGGCTTTTTTCCGGTTTTTTAATTAACAATTCATTTTTTTTTTTTTTTTTTTTTTTTTTATAAAATGTTGTTTCTTATTTTTCTTACTTATTATTTCCCACCCCCTTTTCATATGTCTATAATTTTTCTTTGTTTTATTCTTCATTTTGAACTTATATATATATATATATATATATATATATATATATATATATATATATATATATATATATAATAAATAAATAAATACAAGAAAACACTAAGAAAGTTAAGAAAAACAATAAGTTTCATTTATTGCGCTTAAGCTGCAAGTAAACAGCACTCATTAGATAAGTTCAAAATGAAGAATAAAACAAAGAAAAATTATAGACATATGAAAAAAAGGGGGTGGGAAATAATAAGTAAAAAAATAACAAACAACATTTTATTTAAAAAAAAAAAAAAAATTAAATGTTAATTAAAAAACCGGAAAAAGAGCCGGAAAAAAAACGTTTCCGCAAAAGTGTATATTCGGATATATTCGTGTGGGCTGAAGAAAAGATTATATCTTTTTTTTCCGGTTTTTTTAATTAACATTTCATTATTTGTATTTTTTTTTTAATAAAAAAAAAATATATATATATATATATATATATATATATATATATATATATATATATATATATATATATATATATATATATATATATATATATATATATATATATATATATATATATATATATATATATATATATATTTATATATATATATATATATATATATATATATATATATATATATATATATATATATTTATATATATATATATATATATATATATATATATATATATATATATATATATATATACAGAGCCACACTATCACAGAGGATATTTCACGTCAGCTGTGTGGTCGGTGCAAGTAGGATGCGGAATTCGTATCGACTGGGTTTCGAACCCTGTTCACCTCATTGGAAGGCGAACGCTGTATCTCCTGAGATCAAATATAGGTCAATGGAATGTTAGCCAGTGACAATTTGAAGCAGATAAAACCGTTCATCAAATGGTATCACATTGACGTTGACTAAATATTGTGCACATAGGGAATCACGTGGATTCCGGCTAAATAAAGTGCTCGGAACAAAGGGTTAAACTTGAATGATTTTTTATTTATTTATTCTTGTTCTAGCAAACTTTCAATCTTTTTCAGAAACTATAAAAATTTCTGAGTAAAGTTTGTTATACGTAGAATTTAAATATTCAATTTTTGTCTTCGCGAAATTAAAATCAAAATTTATGACAAATCACAAAAAGTATGCTCTTATAAAATCAGTTAAAATTCCAGCTAAGAATGTCTTTCCAGAACTCATTGAACTTTAAGTTGATTCTTAAACAAGGAATGATATTTTTTTTTATTTCTATGTTCAATCTATGACTATCAAGCTTTCAATAGCCCATTGTGCAACTCTAGTTCGACATAAATAAAGTACCTACCTATGGAACAATTACCTATCAAGCATTATCTCAGAAACTATAAAAAAATACTAGTATAAAATTTTTTATATGCACAATTTAAATATTTTACTTTTCATTTATTAATTTATCTTCATAAAACTGAGATCAAAACACAATTTTTTTAATTTTATTAAAACCAATTCAAATTTTAAAAAGTATACTTTTATCAGCAATGCGAGTTGCGTTTTAGTTACGCTTATACCACGCGTTGAATGCTTAAAGGTGATGCTGAAGCTTAGAGTTAATTTTTCTTTCGCGTTCATATTTTTCTTTTAATTTTTAAGGAATCTATCTTAAAAACAATAAAAAAATAACAAATTATGTGATATTACATTTACCTCCTAACTATTACATTCGACGATATCGCAAGTGAGTCATATCGCTGGTTCAAAACTAAAACGACACATCTGCAAACGTATTATGCTTGTAGATGTGTCGTTTTAGTTTTGAACCTGCGATATGTCTGACAAATTGTTCTATAATTTCTCTATTTTCGCTCAGTAACAAACAATAATGGAGAAATCGAACATTATTTAGTGAAATATCAGGTCCAATAAGTTAAAAGGAGTCAAACAAAAAGACGTAACCAAAAATCTGATTACCAACTCACGACAACTATCATTTCTTAAAAAGAATGCAAATCTGTTCTAACGAAGTTTTAGAAACTTAATCCCCTATTCAGCAAATTGCTCTTTCTACTTCAAGAGCTGAAATGGCTCCAAAAATAAAAAAAAAAATCACCCACGTCCAAATTTTCGGGCAACAGCCTGGGTCATTCAGCGTTCGGTAATTAAATAAAGATTTTTTTTTCTCGTTTTAAACGAGAATTTCATTTACCACAGTTTCAATGGTAACTTCATTTCTTCGATATCCTCAAGAATTTCATTACCCTAGAACTCAACGTAAATTTCATTCAATTTGAATGCGTCGCAGCCAAAGTGGAAAGAGTTTCTTCAGTTTTTGTTCGAGTTTGATTTTATTTTTAAACTTACATTTCCATTTTATTAATGTTTCATTCCGATTTGGTGCTTTATATATGTTTCCAAGTACATGAATTCGAAATATCTATATTCAAAATCTATGTATTCAAAATATATATCTATATTCAAAATCTATGTATTCAAAATATATATGTATATTCAAAATAAATATATACATTCAAATATCTATATTCAAATATATATATTCAAAAACATAACGTACATTATTTATATGTGATTACTGTACAACATTTGTTAAATAATAAAAAACCTATGTTTTTATGGTTGTGTTTGAAAAAACTTTTTCGTTTTAATTTGTTACTATAACAATTTAAATTATTTTTTTAATTTTTTACTTAAGTTAAATGAGTGAAATTTTCCCATATTTGCGAACTTCAATGGTAATATAGGAATTTTGCATTCAATGTAAATAGCTAATGACCATTTCAAGTTTTCTAAGCTAGAGAACTTTTTTTTAAACATTTAATATTTTCTTAAAATTAAATTGAACAGAAAGTAATACTTTTATTAATACTCAATAAAAGTTAAGACAGATAAACACCAAAAAAAACCAAAATGTTATTCTCATTAGAAAAAAATACCAATATTTTTAATAAAAATAATTCATTTTTGTTAGGCTTATCAATGTCTTTAAAGTATAAGCTTGTTGTAGTACGAATCAGTTACAGTATTGTACCTCGGTTCGACTCAAGGTAGAAACAGCAGATCTGCAAATATATTTTTCTGAAAATATATTTTTCTACAAATATATTTTTCTACGTAGCCAATTGACAATTTTTGTCCACGGAGCAGCATTTTTCCACAGAAATATATTTCCGAGCTTTCAATGTATTTTCCACAAAATTTTTAACGTCGCAGTAGAGCTGCACAATGGGCAATTAGCGACTGTCTGGGTAACATCCCTGAAGATGATCCAAAGACATGCCATCACAATTTTGATCCTCTGCAGAGGGGATGGCACCCCGCTTCGGTGGACCGACGATCTGCACGCGAATTCGAGCACTTTACGGTAGAACAGTTTAACGAGGACCTATACTGCACATCCTCGGACCGGTCCCTGCGCAGACTGGTCCAAGTGGTCACCCACCCGCACACTGACTGCAGCCAGTGATGCTTGACTTCAGTGATCTGTTGGGATCAGTCCACTGCAGAATGATAGCACAAATAAAGGAAGAGAATCATAAAGATACATCAAGTGCCCTAGAGTAATTCAAACCTGCTACTTCCAAGCTACAGAGTGCAAGGATCGGTGAGATCGCTATGTTAGATAGGTCCCTTTTCATCTTTTGAGTATAATCTATTTCTCTTTGGGTATAATCTGTTTCTCTTTGAGTATAATCTGTTTTTCTTTGAGTACAATCTGTTTCTCTTTGAGTATAAACTGTTTCTTTCGTGAATGAAACTTTTGTTTGCGACTGTGCTTTGGAGAACACTCTTTAAAACTATGATGTTTCTCTTGTGTTCTGTTAAGTAGTCCCACTATAGACTGATCGTAAAGACATGGTTTTCAGGAAAACACCGAAGTCAAGCAGCGGTCAGTATACTGGTTGGTGACAATTTTGATCAGCCTACAAGGGACTGGGTCTTGTGTAGGTTCTCGTGAAACTGTACTACCGTAAATTAATCCAACTTCGAGCTTATTATCGGCTACCAAAGGGGAGCTATCCCCTCAGCAGAAGATCAAATTTGTGATAGCATGTCTTTGAATCATCGTCAGGGATGTTCAACAGACATTTGAACAACTGTAGCAATACGTAAATAAAGCACTACTACACTTTTTTCCCTTGTATTATAGCTCAATAAAAGCAATTAATTGAATTTCCGCGACCGTAGCATATTGTCTTGCGTAAGGTAGTTTGTTGATTAGCGCCATATCACTGTCTCTGCTTTCGCAATGTCTTTCTGTAATTTGTGATGTATGTTTTTCTATTTGACGAGTACTTATAAACCATTTAACTTCAAACGGGTTCAAAATTATGAATACCGATAAAGAGTAAATCATGTGCTATCCACATGTTAAGGGTTCTCGTGTTCTTCCTCTTCATGTTACGCAAATGCGGGTTAGTTCCATCAAAAAGTCCTCCACGAAGGCAAATTTCTCCCAATACTCGATCCAGGATTTCCTTTTTCTTCCAGATTGGGTTCAAAATTACAAGGTTACCAAGTTGAATATTAGTAGTCGTAAACTCTTAAAATTGAGTTGGCTGTTGAATGACGGTTATAAAATTAAAATGAAATACCATCAAAAGCATATTTCGAATGCGCCTAAAATGTTTTATAAGTCAGAAGGATATTTTCCATCAGCTTATAGATCATTAGGAGAAAAAAAAACGCGAATCAAGACGCTTGCAGAGTAAACGACAAAAATCATATATTTGAGTAGTATGAGTGCAAAAACTGTAATGTGGGTCTGAGTGTTTTTTATCATAATGAATTAAATTGCTAAGATACATTTAAAATATCTGAAATTGCATTATATTTATAATGCTTGCGAATTCTCCAAATATTTCTAAGATCTCCGAATATTCGAACATCAGTTTACCGACATATGATGAGCACACTTAGCCACACAGTGGCCTCAGCAACAAAAGGTTTAAGAATCAACTTAAAGTTCACTGCAACACTAGCTTACATTCTAAAGGATTTTATATGTGCACACTTTTTGTCATACTTTCGAATTTTCCCAAATTACATTTTATTTATAATGCTTGAAAAATCTGCAATTATCTCTAAAATCTTCAAATATCCGAACATCTGCATACCGACATGTAATGTGCACATTTTGCGGCGCAGTGCTCCGCTCAGTGGTTTTACTTCAGCAGAGCGAACTGCCGGGACGAAGGGGTTAAGAATCAATTTAATGTTCAATGCATTTTAGAAAGGCTACCATAGCTTACTTTCTAACTGATTTTATACAAGCATACTTATGGTCATTTGAAGAAAATTTTAAATTTCAATTCCAGTTTTAGGAAAGTAAGTTGATAAGTAAAAATGAAATAATGGTCTAGTTAAATTGTGCCGTGTCACTAATTCGATACTGAAGTTTTCATAGTCTCTGCGACATTTTGTTTGAAGGTTTAAGAAAAAACATCGAATTCGTAGCTTTTATTCTAACCTAATTGATTAAAGTATGTTTTTTCGAACTTATGAAATTTAATTTATGAAATTTTTTCTTTATATAACAAAAATACTTACAAAAGAACTTTTTTTTTAAATGTTTGTAGCTAGACTATTTACATCCTATTACCAAACATTGACTTTGATTGCCTTAAAATTAAGATACAAAATTTTGGAAATTGTAACACAAATTTCATTTTAATTTATTCCGAGTTTAAAAAAAAGAGGTAACACAAAGTTCAGAGAAACTTAATATTTATATTTTTAAATTATTACGCTTTTATTTAAAAAAAATATGGTAATGCATTTTAATAAGCTTTAGAACAGCTTTAACTACAAAAACGAATTAGTTGAAAAAATGGAGACAGTTTTAATTGTGACAGTATTGATGCTACTCACATATGATGAAAGAAAACATCTCTAAAGATAATTCCTTTAAAAAGTACGATAAAAGTATGTAAAGAGTTCTGAGAAAAACATCATCTTTAAAAGATTTTCTTTTCCATTAGATTGCATTAAAACGTATTAGAATCATTTGCTGATTTATGTTAAAAGCAGTAAATGGCTTCCGTCTTGTTGTTCCTGCTCTTTACGCGTAATCTTTATAATCTCATCAACAGTTTCGAAAAGTTCTTGAATATAAATCAGAAATTTCTTTGCATTTATATTTTTTTCCCTTTCGCTTAGTGTTTTCTTTTCTTTTATGAAACTAAATCAGAAATTAAATTAGTACATATGACATAATTGAAAATTTGAAGCAGACTTAGAAGTTTGTTGGAGTCGAAGTTTGAGGGGGAAAATGCGATTGAATAATAAATTCTGATGAATTAAATGTTAGATCCTACACGAAAAAAATATTTTTGGTGTGAAATATGAAAATTATTTAGTCAAATAAATATAATTATGTTAACAAAAACATTGCTAAGATATTTATGAAAATTATTTAAAGTCTATCTTATCACAAACTTAATTTATCATATTAAACTTAATTTATTGTTTTTAGTTCTATGTTTGGATACACTGTTGAGAAAGAACATATGGAATTATTGAAACTTTTGAAAATTCTGTGTCATTATTAATAATTTAATTTATGAACTTCTAAACAAAGTTTGTGCAACAAAGGTCAAAAGTTAATTAAAAAGGTCTACACATGAAATTAACGAATTTTTTGTATTAGCTTCCTAGTTCATGAATATTAATTAAAGAATCTTAACGAACATTCATGAGCAAGATGCTTCATATATGATTGTATCATTTCATATAAGTGTTAATTAGATGTTTATATATGTGTGCGTAGGAGATACGGATATCCATTATTCTTTAATAATGGTTTCTGGACTTCTACTTTATATTATTATGCTGAAAATCTGTAATACATATTATCTGATCTTTTATTGGTATGGTTTGATTCCATATACTATATATTTCTACACACTATAATGTATAGACTGAAAGAAATATTTTTTTATACGTAAATACTTTATAGAGAGGGTGCAAAAGTACCCTACACGTTTTGATATCCGTCTCTTGGTGCAAAAATATTCTTCACGTTTTGATATCCGTCTCTTGGTGCAAAAGTACCCTACAAGTTTTGATATCCGACTCTTGGTGCAAAAATATCCTTCACGTCTTAATATCCGTCTCTTGGTGCAAAAATACCCTTCACGTTTTGATATCCGTCTCTTGGTGCAAAAATACCCTTCACGTTTTGATATCCGTCTCTTGGTGCAAAAATATCCTTCACGTTTTGATATCCGTCTCTTAGTGCAAAAATATCCTTTTGCTTTAAAAATTAAGGTAATATATTTTAAAAAATTAATTAGTTTGAAGAGATGTGAACCTATTATATTATAAACCACTATCATAACCAATTGGTTACTCTGATCGACAGAGAAAATGTATTAAAATAATCTTAATATTATATGTGCTCTTTGAAGTATAAGCTTTGATTTATAGTAAGCTTGGCGGAAGTTTCATTCGAAAATCTTTTTATCTAAACTATTGAACTTTTAAGTTCAATGAAACACTAACAGATTAGAATGCAATCATGTTGTAAATAAAGCTTTTTAATTCATGGCGTCAAATTTGCATACGGTTCTACAAAGCTTTTAAAAAATGAAGTGAAAATTTAAAAAAAAATATAATCTACGTGTATATTTTTTAAATTTGAAACTCTCTCAAACATTTTTTCGTGAAGAGCTGACACCCAGATATTGATTTCTGTTTTGAGAAGAGTTTTTTGACAGCGGTTTCTCTTGAAGCGCTGGTTAAAATATCACATAGAATAGGCGAATGGTAACTTGGTAAAAATTGTATATATAGTTAGTCCTTTTACAGAACTCAATCTAACAGAGAATTAAGTCAAAATTAATATAGTCGAAATTGAGTTGAAATTAACAGAGTATCAACACTGTAAAAATAAACAGTAAATTCTGTAGAAGAAAAACACATTTTTCTCTGAAAAAAAAACTGTTTTAAAAAAAAGGCACAGATTTATTTCTGTTTTGAACCGTTATTCCGATAAGAATTTCCGCTTTTTTTTTAGATTTTGTCTGTGTATTTTGCAGTTTAAATTTGTTTTGTTGACGAAACCGTTTTTCTGTTTTTGCTTCTATCTTAATCACAAACAGATGAAACCCACCAGTTTTAAAACCCTAGTTATTGCCGTACAGTTTTGCTTACTGTACAATAAATCTAAATTTTTTCAAATAATTTTACAATTATTTTCCATACTTTCTCTTTTTTAGCAGTAATTTTATGGTTTTAGATGAGTAAATAAAGCTGTGATTCGATTTTATTGTCAAATTTACACTCTACCTGATTATTATATTTATTTTGATATAATTTCATGTAAGTTAAGTAGCTAGACATTTTTATACCGGTAGGGCACTCTAATTAATAAATGAATTTATCCTTAAATAATACTTCAACCAGACCTTCAAGATAAAAACAGATTGAGATTTATCTTCCCAATGAGATGCTGGAGCTGCTTTAGCTCATAGTTTTGAGCCCTCGCTACCCAATGAGGTGACCCACGTTTGAATCCCAGCGTCGACTGGTCATACGAATGCTGATCTCGGCACGCTTCGACCTTTTGGTCGACACAGTTGTTTTATGAGATTTTTCGCTAAACTAACAGAGTTTGTTTGTTAAACTAACTGAGGTCATTTGCTAAAATAAAGGTACATGCATCTGTTTCTAAACAGCAGCATTTTTCTGTGAAGAAAATGGTTTTATTCTGGCTCAACAGCTGTTAATTTTTTTCTCCGCAAAATTTAACAGATTTTTTTACAATGTAGAAAAAGTGTATTAAATACAATGATTTAATTCTTCTAATTCTCATTTTCTTTAAGAAAACACAGGTTCCTCGTTTCTCATTCCTTCTATAATCTCAGAGAAATCCTTTCCAAGTGTGTTGCTAAAGTTGAGAAACCATAATACATGTAAATGTAAAATGATAACGATAATTTGCTACAAACTCAATAGGATGTTTAATTATACCATATATCTGTTAAAATTAAAACTGTTGAATCATGTAATAGTGTTCAAGAAATACGAAAATATTTTTCAATTCTACCCCAACTTATAGTAGCAGAAAATTGGGACAATATTATGGTTTAACGCATTTAATGGGTACTAATCAACCTTCAAAAAATTCATAGAATATAATACTTTGTCTAACCAGAAAATTGGTGCACTATTTATGCATAAAAATATTTTTATTTACTGATCTATTAGTTGTATCGAGTTTGGAAGATTTATTCAATTCAGCATTTGAAAAATATCAAAACAATATGTCACTGGTTTAGATTTGCCTATTTATCTATTCAACTATTCATTTTTTCCTAATTCATCAATTTTTTGTTTCGCAGATTAATTTTATTCAACACATAGAAGTAAATTTTATATCTACTTTTTGTGTATAACGATAACCATCTTATTAAAAACTAAAATAGTTGAAGGAAAATTTTAGTCCTGGTTTTTCTTAACTTGCAAGTTTAATAGGAATGTAAGTGCAGGAAGAACTGCAAGTTTAATAGGAATGCAAGTGCAGGAAGAACAGCAAGTTTAATAAGAATGCAAAATTGAGAATACTTGTGGAAACTTTGTATTTTTAGAATTTACGTCAAAAAACGGATTTTGATTGTTGGCAGTATCATAGCCGTTTAATTCCTATGTAAATAGAGAGCTTATACTGTTCTACAGACTTTGGCGAATTCCACATTCTATACATATACTGTTATCTAAAAGTAAACTATCTGCTAAATCTCGAACATGGTAATTACTTAACCCTAATGGAAACAAGAAAGAAGAACAAGAACAAAACTCGCTGTGAAATCCTGAGGTTCCGGGAGAAAACGCAGATGTAGAAACAAAAGAAGAGCTAATGGAAATTAACCGCATTCATTCTACTAAGAAAGGAATAAACATGGCATTCAATCAAAGCCGGCAGTGAAGTTCGTAGCAAAGAAATTTTGCAAAATAAATCCAAAAGAATAAAATATAGAATTTGTATGTGTGTCTCCCTAAAACTTTAGAACGATTTGCGCTAGAGACTTTAAATACTAACATCGAAAAATATTTAATTCGAACGCTATTTCGTCGCTTTATCAATAATAGTCTTAAAATTATATTTTATGTCAGACTTATGAGTTCTCCAGCCTGGAGCAGTTGCTAGTCTACTTCTGAATTAGTTTTTGCTTCTGCATAAGCCTAAAACTAAATGAAACACCCCGTATTATGGTTTATGACTTTGTGTTGGAATAATAACGAAAAAGAAGTGCATATAACTTGAGAATGTTTTTCAGAAAAGCATATTTCTTTACACATATAATATTATTTGTAATTAAAAATTTATCTTTAATTGTAAAGTTTAATAGGATAAATATATATATATATATATATATATATATATATATATATAAACAAAAAAATAAAGTGACAAAGAATTAAAGAAAGAAGAGATTAACGGGAGAAAATTAAGAAAAATTAGAAAAAATAAATAAAATTAGTTTAAATTGGGGCAATATTAACGCGTTTAATTGGTACTAATCAACCTTTAAAAATTCATGGAATCCAGTACTTTGTCTACCCAATTTGGTGTACTATTTATGCATAAAAATATTTTTAATTACTGATCTATTAGTTGTATCGAGTTTGGATGATTTATTCAATTCAACATTTAAAAAATATCGAAACAATAAGTCCCTCGTCTAGATTTGCAATGTAGTAAATTTTATTAAACCCATAAAATAAGCTTAAAATACAAAGAAAAAAATTTAAAAATTTTTTAAAGAGAAGAAGAAAAATTATTAATAAATAATATATTTAAAAAACATGAAAGTTAAAAAATATATATATTTAAAAGGCTTGAAAACCAAAATAAAGAGAAGACATAATTTCGTCATCTGCTCACACTATTATATCCCCAAAAAAGAGTGTTTTCCAACATTGTAATATTATAAAATACAGAACAATAGAATTTTCTTGGAATTTTTAACAAATTTAGATTGAACCTTTGAAAACCCGTTTTACTAAATGTAATATTGGAAAGTTACTGGAAAGGCTGTGAAAATAAGAAAAAAAGTATCTATTATTTTAACGTTTTGTTTTGTGATCCAATTTTGACTTCCAGTTTCGCATTTTATTTGGCATATTTGATAAATACCGATTTATTACTTATTCATTATTTTTTTTCTTCGTTATCTCGTACGGAGAACGTATCACTTGCAGTATAAGGAAGGTGTAAAAATTTTTTTTTAATGAAAAATCTTTGGAAGAAAACACTTTGTGAGCATGTTTCGATTTTACGCAGCATAAGTAATTGAAACACCCACACCTCTAATTTTTTTAAATGTGATAGATAAACTTTATTTTTGAACATTTACTTTTAGTACAATATTTCTTCCAGAAAAGTAATATTGTACTCAGTGGCGTACGCAGAATTTTTTCAAGGGGGGGGGGTTCATAATTTTCAGAAATTAATAAAAGAAATTCGAGTATGTAATAAAGCACTATTACTTCCCTAATTTAGACAGCTAGACAATTTTGACTTTTTATTTCGACAACATTGTTTAGTTAAATTTTGTTTTTATTTTTTAAGTTTAAGAATATAATTTTTTTTATAATAAGAGGTAAAATATTTTATTTTTATTAAAAAGTAGGAATAAATCAAGAAAGAAAAAACTACTCATACTGAAACAGCTACCTAAATAATAACCATATAAATGTGAATATTCCATAGAAAACCAATGAATTTAACTAAAAAATGACTTACCAACAAATAGGGAATTAAACCAGCATACAAACACGCTAAAAATTTATTGATTTATACTGTAATATCCAAACGACGGGTTTTTTTGCAAGTTCGTTTAAAATGTCTTCGACAGCTGGGGTAAATTTTCTATGAATGCTTAAGAGCGCCAATCCATTCATTCTATTATTTCCCGTTGAGTTGCATAAATAAGTCTTCAAACGGCGCAAAGTCGAAAAGGATCTTTCGTTTGCACTCGTTGAAACAGGTAGAACGACCAATATTTCTAGGAGTTTGAAAATGTTTGGTGTTATATCTTTATTGCACATTCCAAGAGCATCCGCCGCAGTTTTTGGAACACTACCTCCGTCTTCACTAATCCTTTTTAATCTTTTATACCAGAGTTTTAGTTCAGACTTAAGCCTTTCTTTACAGGTATCCAAATCTCCAGCGTAAAATTCCACTAATGCTTCAAAAGCCTTTATGTTTGAAGGTTGGCAAATGAAAGGATCGGCAGGTAGAAGTCACTGAAATCCTTTCAAAATATCACGATGCGATACAAATCTTAAGTTTAATTGTGTTATAAAATTTTCTATAAATGGAATAAAAACACTAACTCTGAAATATGTTTCCGGTGTCGATGAGGGAAAATTATCGCGATTTTTCTGTCTTCCTGTTATTCTAGGGATTTGCATGGAAGTGGAAGATCCAATGCTTGTTAGCATAAGAGAAGAAGAGCTGAATA
Source organism: Parasteatoda tepidariorum (assembly GCF_982258835.1). Classification (NCBI taxonomy): domain Eukaryota; kingdom Metazoa; phylum Arthropoda; class Arachnida; order Araneae; family Theridiidae; genus Parasteatoda; species Parasteatoda tepidariorum. Next base: position 85,849,911 of record NC_141763.1, read on the forward strand.
TGTCAGAGAATGTTTCAATGGCATTTTCACGCATTAATTTTAGATCTTTAATGACATCTTCTGCAAGACTCACTGCCTCTATCAAATCTATGCTTGTTTTTTGTAGGTAACTACAGAGATGGATTGTTATGGTGAAAACTTTGTAAATGCACAAAAGAGATATTACGAATTGGCAATTAGATACTGTGCACAGTAAAGAATTAGCCTGGGTAGCTGATTCCTTATCCTTCCATTCTGATATTTTTTGTAGTGTTTCGGCGATAGGCTCGAAAAGTTCCACCACAGCGGTTACTGAGTCGTATCGTTCCATCCAACGGGCTGCACATAGCTGTTTAATTTTCTCCCTCTTAGAGCTGGTTTCCATCTCCTCTATTGCTGAAGATAGGACATACTGTCTTTTTGGCGTATTTAAAAAGTCGTATAATGTTTTAATTCTCCCTAAGCAATTTCTAATGCCAGTTATTTCGCATGCATTTGATACAGCCAAATTGAGGCTATGAGCAGAGCAATGTACATAGAGTGCTGATGGGACAATACTTCTTACGTGGGCTTGTACACCATTAATTTTTCCACTCATTGATGCAGCACCATCGTACCCCTGTCCACGTAACTTTTTTATATCAGCTTTCATAGACTGTAATTGGTCTAATATTGTTGTTGCTATTGCTTTTCCGGTTAAGTCATGCACCGGAATGAATTGCAAAAACTGTTCGGTGATGTTAAAATTTTCGTTATCGACATATCGAACACATAACGATAATTGCTCTATACCTGCAATATCAGTTGTTTCATCTGCAAGAATGGAAAAGCAAGTTGCATCATTAATCTTGCTGACTAGTTTTTGCAGGATTAAAATATTGCAAACCTCAATAACTTCGTTCTGAAATCGAGGGCTGGTATACAGAGCATTTTTTCTCCTTGACTCTAAAATGTTCTTAAGAGTCGAATCGTTCTTACTCCGGAAACGAAGCAATGCCCGAAAATTTCCGTTGTTCTCTTCACCTGGTTGTTCAGCAATTATTCCCGAATCCCTATGTTCTCTTAGAGCGAGACCTTGATTTCCACAAAATAGGATGGTTTCAATGATTGGAGTAATGTGTTTTCTATTTGCAATTTTCTTCTGCTTGCTGCACTGTCAACTTGTTCACCCGCAGGTTTAATCTTTCCAAATAAAATATCGTTTAATGTCCCAGCAGTTTCGATCGATTTTTTGTGATAAAGACATTTCTCATGTTCAGAAAATCGCTCTACAGCATTTTTCCAGTTGTCAAATTTTACATTGCACAGTTGGCCTAATGGTTGCTTTCCAGAACCGGCACCACTTGGGACGAAAAGTACACAAAATTTGCAAAAAGCACCACCCTTAACCTCTGAATATGCAAGCCATTTCCAGCGATAAAGCCATTTGTACTGAAATTTCAATTGTCTTTTTCCTTTTTTAGGAAAAACAAATGCTGGATTGGGTTCCCAAACATTTTTAAGTATATCCAGTTTTTTTATCCTCGCATGTATTATCTTCTGAAAAAAGTCCAATGTCATATGGGTGGGAAGTAACACTTTGAGGGCCGCTTTCACATTCATCAGATTCTGTTACGCTAGAAACGTTTTTTTCAACGGAAGTATCACATTTCTGTTCAACAGAAAAACTTACATCGGTACTAGATGCTGTCACCTCACTAATTTCAGTTCGTGATTTTTTCTCAAAGTAATTAAAATTTTTTAAATTCTTGCGTTTAGACATCCTAAAGATCCAAGAACAGCAAAAATATATACATATATATTGGCACAGAAATATCCACTAAGCTACGATCTCAAAGTTTCGAGCTGGAATGAATAACTTCAACGAGCACAGTGTCTCCAAAACAAAACAGATTTAGAAACAAGCTCCGAAGGACAAGCGGCAGAGATAACTCTTAGTCTGACTAAAATCGAAAATAAATGTAACCCCCTTTCATATAACTTTTTTTAACCGCATCTACAAAATTCTCGAATTGTCTCAAAGACGACAGAACGTCTAGGATTCCAGACCTCGCGAATGCCAGCCAGTCTCAAAAACTATCGCGACTGGCTGGTCAGAAAGGAACCAGTGATCGGGGAAGTATCACATTTCTGTTCAACAGAAAAACTTACATCGGTACTAGATGCTGTCACCTCACTAATTTCAGTTCGTGATTTTTTCTCAAAGTAATTAAAATTTTTTAAATTCTTGCGTTTAGACATCCTAAAGATCCAAGAACAGCAAAAATATATACATATATATTGGCACAGAAATATCCACTAAGCTATGATCTCAAAGTTTCGAGCTGGAATGAATAACTTCAACGAGCACAGTGTCTCCAAAACAAAACAGATTTAGAAACAAGCTCCGAAGGACAAGCGGCAGAGATAACTCTTAGTCTGACTAAAATCGAAAATAAATGTAACCCCCTTTCATATAACTTTTTTTAACCGCATCTACAAAATTCTCGAATTGTCTCAAAGACGACAGAACGTCTAGGATTCCAGACCTCGCGAATGCCAGCCAGTCTCAAAAACTATCGCGACTGGCTGGTCAGAAAGGAACCAGTGATCGGGGCTCGCCCGTAACAGTATCACGTGAATTTGGTTTCAAAAATACAACCCTATTATAGTAAATGTTTTATCAGTATTCTGAGAAATACCGTGAGAAAAAAAAAGTAGGCATAAGGCAAATAAAAATATATAGTCTTAAAAAATAATGACCCGCATAATTTCTACTAAAATTTTTATTTTTGTCTGTATTATTTTGTAAATTCACTTTGTCTGAGCTCAAGGGGGGGGGGGGTTTAAACCCCTAAATCCCCCCCTTGCTTACGCCCCTGATTGTACTATTTTAAATAACTACAGAATGTACTCCAGTTTTTGAGATCTATGAAATGAAATAATCTATTCAGAAGAACTACGGCGTATATTCAGTTGTTATGGGAGCATTTTAAGTCGCGTTGGATCTTTGTTTAATTTCTCTTTCAGTTTTTTTGCAGTTGCTTTACTTGCTTTTTCGACGGTGTGTTGTCTTTATTCTTGGTCATAGTGTACCATTAGACATATTTAAATATATTTACAAACAAGTCGTAAATAAGGCTGTCATTTCATTAGATTGGGTGAAAAAGCGTTTGATTACTTTGAAGCTTCATGGAGTTTTGTAAATATTCAATGCAATAAAATGAGGAAAGTTGTTACTTTGTGTAGATAATTTAATACCACACACTATGCAAAAATAAAGGGAACACTGTAAGGATTTTTGATCAAATGAGTTTACTATTTCGAATCATAAGGATTCCAGAGCATAATCTTAAATATGCTATTTATTTAGTGCAGACAATACTTAAATTGTAAAAATAATCTACAAAAAACGTTCTTTCACTGAATAAACATACATTTTCCAAATGGTAGATTCTTGAGATTCAAAATATTGAAAAA